>NC_135953.1:8623686-8930114 GCF_053455715.1 Rhinoraja longicauda | reverse complement strand
TTAGTCCAATAATTAGCGATAGAGATCTCTATGCTTATATATGTGTAGGAAAGAACTGCAGATGCTGGTTTAAATCGAAGGTCGACAGAAAATGCTGGAGTAACTCAGCGGGACAGGCAGCATCTCTGGAGAGAAGGAATGGGTGACGTTTCGGGTCGAGACCCTTCTTCAGACTAATGTCAGGGGAGTGGATGGGACAAAGATAGAATGCAGTCAGAGACCGTAAGACTGGTGGGAGAACAGGGAAGGGTGAGGGGATGGAGAAAGAGGGAAAGCAAGGTCTATTTGAAGTTAGAGCAGTCAATGTTCATACTGCTGGGGAGTAAGCTACCCAAGCGAAATGAGGTGCTGTTCCTCCAATTTGCGCTGGGTGTCACTCTGACAATGGAGGAGGCTCAGGACAGAAAGGTCAGATTGAGAATGAGAGGGGGAGTTAAAGTGCTAGGCAACCGGGAGATCAGGTAGGTTAAGGCAGACTGAGCAGAAGTGTTCAGCGAAAAGATCGCCAAGCCTGCGCTTGGTCTCACCGATATACAGGTGTTGATACCTGGAACAGGGGATACAGTAGATGAGGTTGGTGGAGGTGCAAGTGAACCTCTCCCTCACCTGGAAAAACTGTCGGGGTCCTTGGATGGAGTCGAGGTGGGAGGTACAGGTGTTGCATCTCCTACGGTTGCAGGGGAAAGTACCTGGGCAGTGGGTGGTTTGGGTGGGAAGGGACGAATTGACTAGGGAGTTGCGGAGGGAACAGTCCCTGCGGAAAGCAGAAAGGGGTGGAGACGGGAAGATGTGGCCAGTAGTGGCGAAAATGGTGAAGGATTATATGCTGTATGCGACGGCTGATGGGGTGGAAGGTGAGGACAAGGGGGACTCTGTCCTTGTTTGGTCAACGTGGGTTGTTTTTAAATGTGCTATACAAATAAAATTGACTTGACTTGACTTGACCAATGGGGGGAGGGGGAGGGGGAGCTAGAGCGGAGCTGCGGGATTATGCAGATATGCGGGATCTATACCTATATACTTTTGCAATCAATCAATTGTTAATTTATTAAGAATTAAGAAATAATGATTTAAATATTTGTCATATTTATCTTCAGTCATACCTTTCACTCCATATTGGTCATATTGTCCCTCTGACCAATTTAAATATATTTTTCTTTCAGGCCCCTGGTTTCCACTTTAAGCTGATCTTACACTCCTATGTGAGATGTTCCTGTGTGGGAGTTCTATGGGATCAGTGACCATAATTCTCTTAGATAGTTATGGGGAAAAAGTTTGAGTTGGTCCACAAGTTAAAGTCTTAAATTGGGATGACTAATTTTCTTGGCATTAGACAGGATCTTGGAACGGTTAAGAAACAAAGAACTGCAAATGCTGGAATACATAAAGTAAAGTAAAGACACCAACTGCTGGAGTAACTCTGCAGGTTAGGCAGCATGTCTGGCAAACATGAATAGGTAACGTTTCGGGTTGGGGCCCATCTTCAGACTGATTGGTTGGGGGGTGGGGGGGTGAGAAATCTAGAAAAGAGAAGGGTAGGCAAAGCCTGGCGGTTGATAGGTAGATACTGGTGATGTGGGGTTTTGATAGGCAGATAGTTGGACAAAAACCAGAGATGCAAAGACAAGATGTGAGGTAAGAATAGATGAAGTGTATATAGTGAAGCCAGAGGAAGGAATAAAGATGGAAGGGGAGAGGAGATAGATACAAAATGCTGGAATAACTAGGTGGGACAGGCAGCATCTCTGGTGAGAAGGAATGGGTGACATTTCGGATCGAGACCCTTCTAACATTTCTTGTTCTACAGTAAGAGTGATTGTGATAGCAGTAAATAGTTTAAGCTTGATCGAAGCAGCGTTCAATTCTGTGGATTGTATTGTTAAGAGGCAACTTCATGTGTTTTGGCAAATTTCCTGATTAAGTTTTGAGACAGTTCATTAGTAAGTCATATACGTAAACCGATCAGCCAAAACATGACCACTGACAGGCGAAGTTAATAACATTGATTATCTTGTTACAATGGTACCTGTCAAAGGGTGGGATATATTAGGCAGCAAGTGAACAATCAGTTCTTGAAGTTGATGTGTTGGATGCAGGAGAAATGGGCAGGAGTAAAGACCTGAGCGACTTTGACAAGAGCCAAATTGTTATGGCCAGACGACTGGGTCAGAGCGTCACTGAAACGGCAAGGCTTGTGGGGTGCTCCCAGTCAGCGGTGGTGAGTACCTACCGACAGTGGTCCAAGGAGGGACAAACCACAAACCGGCAATAGGGTGTTGGGCGCCCAAGGCTCATCGATGCGCGAGGGCAGCAAAAGCTATCCCATCTGGTCCAAACCGACAGATGGTCTACTGTGGCACAATTCACAGAAAATTTTAATGGTGGTCAAGGGAGGAATGTGTCACAATACACAGTGTATCGCACCCTGCTGCGTATGGGGCTGCACACGGAGGACCAACAGCATATTAGGCAGGTGGTCATAATGTTTTGGCTCATCAAGTCATAATGTTTTGGCTGATCGGTGCATTTTACTAATATTAATTGTTTTTATAGTATTTTAATAATATTTTTGTGTTTTCAGGTTACTTTTCCCAAAGCTTTTGGATCAATGCTCTCAAGGTATTTAGAATTAAAGTAAATAATATATTGTTGAAAATATTTTCCTTTTTGTTATCATGTTTTCCTGTGGCATGTTTTGCAGATGTAGCTGATAAGTTTTAGGATTGTGTCAAGATAATGCGAGTGTTTGTTGATTCTTAGCAGTCTAATTTACATTTTGTAATGGTGTATTTTGATAAACTTGGTAGCTTTGTGTTTTTTATATACTCAGAGAGCTGCTGCTTTTATAAACATTACATGAAGTCATCCCTGACTACATGGTTGAAACCAGATTTCACAGTGAACTGTTCTCGGCCATCTGAGTGACCATTCGTTAGTTAGGCTTTATAGTTGAATTTTGTTTTGTGCTTGATAGTGTCTGTCCATGTGTGTTTTTTGCAACAGAAGTTGCCCAATTTTGATCCGGTATTATAGTTCATTCTTGCCTTCACTAGTATACTTAAGAACTAATCAGAGAAACGTTTAAAATTACAAAACAGCCGAAGTTCACGCTGTCTTTGCGAGTTATTCCAGTTACATTGTGAGTTCCAATTCTTCACGTGGCTTGTAAATGTCGTGAGGTTATCATCTTTCCAGACAATGTTCTAGGCCCTAGGGCTGCTTTTATGAAGATATTGTCACCAAATAAACATGGTTTCCTCTGGATGGAATTGGAGGGATGAGGGAAAGCAAAGTATAACTGCCCCCCCTATTCTAAGTAGCCTGAAGAAGAGTCCCGGCCCGAAATGTCATCTATACATTCCCACCACAGATGCTGCCTGACCTGCTGAGTTCCTCCGACATGTTGTGTTTTGCTCAAAATGTTTTCATCTGCAGTTTCTTGAGTCTCTGAAATTTAATTATCTGATATTTAATTATCAGTGGTTCAAAGAAGTAGAAATTTGAGATATGGTGATTGAGACTTTTGAAACCGAAGGACAATATGGAAAGAATAAGACATTAATTTTTGTTTAAAGATTCGTACCAATTTCTTACAATTTTGTTTTTGCAGGAGTTGTCAGTAATGTTGTTTTCACAAGCTTGACCTCTGAGCAAAGACATCCAATTCTGGTACATCTGCAGAAGTTGATCCGTGTAGCAAACCCCAAGACGGCATTCATTCTAGCAGAAAAGGGAGCAGTGACAAGGTGCTGAATTCCAGATTAATATCTCTAATTCCTACATCATTTAAAATATACACCCAGTGAATTGTAATAAATATGATGAACTTCTATAAATCTACAAAGTTAACATCAAACAGAAAACTAGCTACCCATTTGTATTGGTAACTAATTTGGAATTATCTCTAATCTCTTTGGTTCATTTGAAGAGTATTATCAAAGTTATTTAATATAAAGGAGATCTGTAAAATTGAATCTGAAGGAAGGGCAAGAGAGTAAATGAAATATTCTAGTTTCTTAATACAAAGAACGGAAACAGGCATTGCTTGCATGTGGTTAGGATGCTTTACATCCTGTGAGAACTAAAAAAAAGTGCATGAATTTTTCATCTCACGTAATAAACCAATATTGCTACCTCCTTGTAAAATTCTCTTTTACCTTTTTTCCCTACAAAATTTAGGAATGCTGATATTGAAATGATTCTGTCAGGAAGCAGTTTCTCAGAACCTTTTATGTTGAAAACACGTTATTTGATGTTCCCTGGCTGGTAAGACATTCCAGTGCACAACATGATTTTTGTGCTGCTGTTGCAAAGACAATGGTGTAAACAAGTGATAAAGCAGTGGGGATTTTCACAAAAGAAATAAAATAACTTGGATGAGAAGACAAAATATTGTAGTAGCTTATAATGAAATATATTTTCATTATCTCTAATGTGTTTTGGATGCAATGTTAACATGGAGAAAGCTTTATCTCGCAAAGTTTCATTAACATTTTGGAAAGAAATGTATTCTTTAGCTTTGTGTTTCTCCTAGGTGGAATGGCAAATTCAGATCAGGGCCAATTTTCCCACAAATGACTCAGATCTGCATTCGGTTCAGCTGTTCACTTGATAAAGCCCGATTTGTGACAAAGTGTAAAGGTACATTTAATCTTTTGCAGTGAGGTGTAAATTGACTTTCTCTTATTTTACCAAGCTTCAACTGTATACATTAAGAAGTCTATAGATGGAACAAAATTAATAAAATGAAAATAAGGAACTTGGTGGATAGTTCAGTCAAACTATAAATGTATTTCCCATGAAGCAGTTCAAAGTTTTATCGGTATGAAGAAGAAGAATTTGCTTTCATGCCTGGAAGATATGTATACATATGACAATGCATTAATATGGCTAACATAACAGGAATTCTCAGAACGTTTGGTGACTTTATCCTTTATTATAGGCCTTCATAAATTTCTTACAATAGATGTTTTTGTTGCTGATCTGAAGAAGATGCAGGTTGTAAACTTCAAAAATATCTTCCTTTTGGCCGTTCCTTGATTTCCCATACAACTGATTCATAGGAAATAATGCCCTGCACCTGATTCATTTGCCATTGTAAGGCAAGAATCATTCTACATGAGCTACAACCACCTTGATTCAGGAGGGAGTCACATCAACTGATTTTTATCTGAGGTATCTCCTTAAATATTCTCTCCCTGTTCCCCAATTGTTAGTCTTTTATGAATAGATGGCTAACTCCAAAGCAAAGATAGAAAATACGGAAAAAAAACTCAGCAGTGTCGCACACCCAAAGGGTTGATTGTTTCCTTCACCATGGATGCTGCCGATTTGCTGCGTATTTTTTTGTTTCGGATTTCCAGTTTTGTTTGAAGTCCGTATTTGTCTTGTTCGTGAGATTTTGGAATCCAAGATAAACCTATTGAGATTCCTTAATGATTCTGCCCCTTCAGCTTCCTGTAGCTTGTTGTAAGATCTTGTGGATTTCTGATGCATTGGTTTGAGAAGCAATTTATCAGCTTTAGCTTTCGCTATTTTCATCAGCAGCAAAACATCTGCCGTCAGAAGTTTTCTGCGGTTAGCTAAGTAAGGATGAGGCAACCAATCATTGAGAGTTTTCAGCCGATCAAAAAGAGACGACATGCCTTGTAAAAGGCCGGTTCTTACTTAAATCTTGAAACTGCAACTGATTCTCCCCAGTTACAAACTCCTAGTTGGTCTCCTAATCTGAGGAATTGGTCTCCATTCAGATTGGTCTCCTAATCTGAGGAAAGACATTCTAGCCTTAGAGGGAGTACAGAGGAAGGTTCACCAGATTGATCCCTGGGATGGCAGGACTTTCATATGAAGAAAGACTGGATAGACTAGGCTTATACTCGCTGGAATTTAGAAGACTGAGGGGGGATCTTATTGAAACATATGAAATTCTTAAGGAGATGAGATGCGGGAAGATTGTTCCTGATGTTGGGGAAGTCCAGAACCAGGGGTCACAGCTTAAGGATAAGGGGGAAGTCTTTTAGGACCGAGATGAGAAAACATTTCTTCACACAGAGAGTGGTGAGTCTGTGGAATTCTCTGCCACAGAAGGTAGTTGAGGCCAGTTCATTGGCTATATTTAAGAGGGAGTTAGATGTGGCCCTTGTGGCTAAAGGGATCAGGGGGTATGGAGTGAAGGCAGGTACAGGTTACTGAGCTGGATGATCAGCCATGATCATATTGAATGGTGGTGCAGGCTCGAAGGGCCGAATGGCCTACACCTGCACCTATTTTCTATGTTTCTAGCTTACGGACATCCCACACATACATGTAAGCACAAAGGATACCGGCAGGATGGGTGGGGGTGCATTTGCCGACTGCTGTGTGTAGTAGGCATCTTCTGCCAATTCTAAATGGGACATTGAGTGAGTGAATGAGCCCGCTCAGAGACTGCTCACTCTCCCGTCACAGCTGTTTTTTGATCCTTTCCCATCTACTATCCATGTTCATTTCCGACTTACAAGCAGTTGGGGTTCTGAATAGTTCTCAGGATAAGAGCCCAGTCAAAACCAGGGAGACTGCCTGTCTGTAGAAACTTAAGACCAAAACATCATTTCAGTATTATTCCTTAGTAACCTTGATTTCTATTTTTCTGTCTCTCTAGCACTGAAAAATGCATTGAAATCAAGTCCATTCTTCGGAAATACTTATCATATTCGAGCTCAACTGAAATTTTCAGGTACTCAATTTCCTGAACTTTATTTCCATTGCTCACTTGTGTAAAATGTTAATTCTGCTAGGTAAGGTGGTCTAATTGCAGAGGCTACTTAAACACTTTTGTTCATAGGATCATACAGCATGGAAACAGGCCATTGAGCCCAACTCATGCATGCCAACCAGTGGACATCCTGCCTTTCTCTTAGTCCATGGCTCGATGATTCAGGTGCTCATCTCGACTCCTAAATGCTGTCAATGGCCCAGCTGCAATCAGTGCATACCAGGGAGTCACCACCCTCTGGCTAATGAAGGTTCCTCTTTTGTCCCCTCTAAATCTCTTCATTATTAGCCCAAACCTATGTCCTCTAATGTTATCATCCTCTGATATGATACCTCATCAGTACTGTTCATAATTTTATTTGGCTCATTCATGTTCTCTTTTAACTACCTTTGCTCCAGTGAGAACAGACCTAGCTTCTCCAGTATTTCTTGATGACTACTCACTGTCAACCCATTACTAAGCATTTGTTTTCCGTAAGACTAAAAGCATTGGGTATGGCAATTCAACAGAAATTTGCTTGTTGATACACCTTGCCAATGGATGAGTATGCAAATATGGTATCTTCAAAATGAAAATAAAATTGAATAAAAATTGATAATTAAGTGAAGCCCATTGTTGTGCAACATTTATTTCTCACCTAAAGATATTCACCTAAAGATATTCTTGTCTGCTTTTATTTATCAATGTATTTGAGGTTTGGTATGGTTGTTAAGGCCGTTAATTGATACCATTCTCAGTTCACCCAGTGAAGGTGGTCAGTGCATCACTTTTGGTAGAAGCACTCTATAATCCTGTCGGTGAGTAAGTTTCAAGATGTAGACCCAGCAACAGTGAAGAGACAGTGATATGTTTCTAAGTCAGGATTGCGTGTAAATTGAAGGGGCGCTTCTATGTGTTAGCATTCCAATGTACCAGCTAGTATAGTGGTCTTGGTTGAACGGGCAGCAGAAATCTTACGCGTAATTTTACGTATACCCCTAAGAGATTCAGCCAGTGATTCTGAAATTCCACATGTAACCTCTAGACTGAAGCTAAAGTAGTGTGTTTCAGTAGGAGAAAGTGCACATCAGTTTATTTAATACCCAAACTAGTGAACAGAGGCTTATACGTACATTTGGATTACAACACAGGAGAGATTTAGATTCAAATAATTATGTCTGAAAATATCCCAAATGATGTTGAAACTTTTGGATATCATAAAAACTCGTCTGATTTATTAATTTCCCTCTGGAAAGAACATTTGCATTCTTTACCAGCTCCGATCAATTGCAATTCCTGACCAACAGCATTGTCATTGAAATTTAACTTCTATCTAAAATGGTATGGTAAGCCCCTTAGCAATGGGAATTAGGAACGGACAGTAAATGCTTGCCTTGCCTGGTACACTCACATCCTGTGGAAAAAGAGCTCCATATTTAGGAATCCAAATACTTATTTGTTTAATATACAATAGCCTAGTTTGGAGATTACCAAATTATGGATTTCTGCAAATGTCAAATTCACCAGAAACAAGAATAGATTGATTACAGTTTTTCGTGTGGTCTTGATCACATCCTTATACCTTATTCCTGAGTTGCATTTGCAGATGCCTATGTTGCATCTGCCAGCAAGCAAAAAATATGAAAACTAAGTAACCTATTACTAAAAAAACTTTGCTGTCTGATTATGTTTCCTGACAGCCTCAAGAATATCATGTTCTCAATAGAGCATAATTTCAAATTGTATCTTGCAAATCTATGTCTTGTTGTTCACTTGATGTTTTTTAGATTCCGAGAAAAGATTTGAAATTTGCCATAACGTCCAGGCCAATATATTCACTGCACATCCCTTGGAAGATGGCCCTTCTCCACCTCCTCTGCAAGGCGATGGGAGGCTGAATAGGAAACCTCTGGACAGTTTTGTTGTGTTCATTGGCTGCATGCTGAAGGAGGAAACAATGAAGGACTGGCTGCGACAGTGTGCAAGACAGGTAGAGACTTGTAAATATAGACACGTGTAACAGATATCTTGCTAATTGAAAATTTATCATTAGTTTAGTTTAGAGAAACAGCCGGGAAACAGGCCCTTCGGCCCACTGGATCCGCTCTGACCAACGATCCCTGCACATTTATACTATCCTACACACACTAGGGACAATTTACACTTGTACCAAGCCAATTTACCTACATACCTGCATGTCTTTGGAGTGTGGGAGGGAACCAAAGATCTCGGAGAAAATCCACACGGTCACAAGGAGAGCGTACAAACTCCTTACAGTCCCCACCTGTAGTCGGGATCAAATCTGGGTCTCCGCCGTGTAAGAGCTGTAAGGCAGCAACTCTACCGCTGAGCCACCGTGCCGTCCATGTAGTAATAAAACTTATTTGTATATAGACATACCACAAACCTTTGTTTCTTGTATTCTCGTTTCTGGTCTTACATTCTTTGTCCGATGTTACAAGTGGAGCTGCTGAGATGCAAGAAAAATTTTAGACTTGATCTGACAATGATCTGAGCAGTAGCAGCAGCAGTAGCAAGCAGCAGCAGTAGCAGCAGTAGCAGCAGCAGTAGCAAGCAGCAGCAGTAGCAAGCAGCACCAAGCTGTGTTGCTTGGGAAGTAGTGTGTGGGGATTGTGTGGGGATAGTAAGGAGTAAGACCTGTGTGATCTCCCGGACTAGTTTCGATCGCCTAGCTTGGGGTCGGAGAGGAATTTCCCGGATTTTTTCCCAAATTGGCCTGGGTTTTTTATCCGGTTTTTCGCCTCTCCCAGGAGATCACTCAGTTCTTTTGGGTGGGCGGTTGGAGCGGTTGGAGTAGCGGCCGGGCGGTAGGTTTAGTAACCGAGCGCGGGGCTTTGTTTGGAGAGTATGACTGCCAGGGCAGTTTTTTGTTCTGGGTGTCAGATGTGGGGAATCTGGGAGTCTGATAGTCTTCCAGACATCCACATCTGCGCCAGGTGTGACGAGGTGGGGCTCCTAAGGGACCGTATTAGGAACCTGGTGCGGCAGATTGATGACCTCCGTCTGATCAGGGAGATTGAGGAGGTTATAAATAGGAGTTACAGGGAGGTGGTCACTCCTAGACCACGGGAGGTAGATAAGTGGGTCACTGTTAGGGGGGGCAAGGAACAGAGGCAGGGACTAGGGAGTACCCCGGTGGCTGTACCCCTTGGAAATAAGTACTCCTGTTTAAGTACTGTTGGGGGGGACAGCCTTCCTGGGGGCAACGACGGTGCCCGGGCCTCTGTCAAGGAGTCCGGCCCTGTTGCTCAGAAGGGTAGGGAAAGGAAGAGGAGAGCAGTAGTAATAGGGGACTCTATAGTGAGGGGGTTAGATAGGCGTTTTTGTGGACGCAGTCGGGAGACCCGGATGGTGGTTTGCCTCCCTGGTGCCGGTGTCCGGGATGTGTCTGAGCGTGTCCAGGATATCCTGAAAGGGGAGGGAGAGGAGCCAGAGGTCGTGGTACATATAGGTACCAACAATATAGGTAGGATAAGGGAAGAGGTCCTGAAAGGAGAATTCAGGGGGCTAGGAAGTGAGTTTAAAAAAAAGGACTTCCAAAGTAATAATCTCAGGCTTACTGCCTGTGCCACGCGATAGTGAGAATAGGAATGGAGTGAGGTGGAGGATAAATACGTGGCTGAGGAACTGGTGCAGGGAGCAGGGTTTCAAGTTTCTGGATCATTGGGACCTCTTCTGGGGGAAGTATGACCTGTACAAAAAGGACGGGTTGTATCTGAACCCGAGGGGAACCAATATCCTGGCGGGGAGATTTGCTAAAATAACTGCGGAGACTTTAAACTAGTACGGTTGGGGGGAGGGACTCAAACACAGATAGCTAATAGGCAGTGTGTGAGGCAGGAGGCAGAAAAGGGAAACACTCAGACCCAATATGTAGGAGAGAAAGAAGGGAAAAGAAATAAACTGAGAATAAGAAATGATGGGTCCCTTAAATGTGTATATTTTAATGCTAGGAGCATTGTAAGAAAGGTGGATGAGCTTAGAGCCTGGATTGACATCTGGAAGTATGATGTTGTGGCGATCAGTGAAACATGGTTGCAGGAGGGTTGCGATTGGCAATTAAATATTCCAGGATTTCATTGTTTCAGATGTGATAGAATCGGAGGGGCAAGAGGTGGGGGTGTTGCATTGCTTGTCAGGGAGGATATCACAGCAGTGCTTTGGCAGGACAGACTAGAAGGCTCGATTAAGGAGGCTGTTTGGGTGGAACTCAGAAATGAGAAAGGTTTAGCAACACTTATAGGGGTGTATTATAGACCGCCAAATAGGGAACGAGAATTGGAAGAGCAAATATGTAAGGAGATAGCAGATATTAGTAGTAAGCACAGAGTGGTGATTGTGGGTGATTTCAATTTTCCGTATATAGACTGGGAATCACATTCTGTTAAAGGGCTGGATGGTTTGGAGTTTGTAAAATGTGTGCAGGATAGTTTTTTGCAGCAATACGTAGAGGTGCCTACCAGAGAAGGGGCAGTGTTGGACCTCCTGTTAGGAAATGAGATGGGTCAGGTGACGGAGGTATGTGTTGAGGAGCACTTTGGGTCTAGTGATCATAATGCCATTAGTTTCAATATCATTATGGAGAAGGTCAAATCTGGACCAAGGGTTGAGATTTTGGATTGGAGAAAGGCTAATTTTGAGGAGATGAGAAAGGATTTAAAAGGAGTGAAATGGAAATTGTTGTTTTATGAAAAGGATATAATAGAGAAATGGAGGATATTTAAAGGTGAAATTTTGAGAGTACAGAGTCTTTATGTCCCTGTTCGGTGGAAAGGAAAGAATAATAATTTGAAAGAGCCGTGGTTTTCCAGGGAAATTGGACACTTGGTTCGGAAAAAGAGGGAGATATACAATAAATATAAGCGGCAGGGAGTAAATGAGGTTCTTGAGGAATATAAAGAATAAAAGGAATCTTAAAAAGGAAATTAGAAAAGCGAAAAAAAGATATGAGGCTGCTTTGGCAAGTAATGTAAAAGTAAACCCCAAGGGGTTCTACAGATATGTCAATAGCAAAAGGATAGTGAGGGATAAAATTGGTCCATTAGAGAGTCAGAGTGGACAGCTATGTGCTGAGCCGGAAGAAATGGGGGAGATATTAAACAATTTCTTTTCTTCGGTATTTACCGAGGAGAAGGATATTGAATTATGTGAGGTAAGCGAAACAAGTAGAGTAGTGATGGAAATTAGGAGGATTAAAGAAGAGGAGGTACGGACACTTTTGAAGAATATAAAAGTGGATAAGTCTCCAGGTCCTGATAGGATATTCCCTAGGACATTGAGGGAAGTTAGTGCAGAAATAGCAGGGGCTATGACGGAAATATTTCAAACGTCATTAGAAACAAGGATGGTGCCGGAAGATTGGCGCATTGCGCATGTTGTGCCTTTGTTTAAAAAAGGTTCTAAAAGTAAACCTAGCAATTATAGACCTATTAGTTTGACGTCTGTGGTGGGAAAATTAATGGAAAAGATACTTAGGGACAATATATATAATTATTTGGATAATCAAGGCCTGATTCGAAACAGTCAACATGGATTTGTGCCTGGAAGGTCATGTTTGACTATTCTTCTTGAATTTTTTGAAGAGGTTACCAGGGAAATTGATAAGGGCAAAGCTGTGGATGTTGTCTATATGGACTTCAGTAAGGCATTTGACAAGGTTCCACATGGAAGGTTGATTAAGAAGGTTAAATCGTTGGGTATTAATAGTGAGGTTGCAAGATGGATTCAACAATGGCTGAATGGGAGATACCAGAGGGTAACGGTTGACAATTGTATGTCAGGTTGGAGGCCAGTGTCTAGTGGAGTGCCCCAAGGATCTGTGTTGGGTCCACTGTTGTTTGTCATTTACATTAATGATCTGGATGATGGTGTGGCAAATTGGATTAGTAAATATGCAGATGATACTAAGATAGGTGGAGTAGTTGATAGTGAGGTAGATTTTCAAAGTCTACAGAGAGACTTGGGCCTTTTGGAAGGGTGGGCTGAAAGATGGCAGATGGAGTTTAATGCTGATAAGTGTGAGGTGCTGCATTTTGGTAGGACAAATCAAAATAGGACGTACAGGGTAAATGGTAGGGAATTGAGGAATGCAGTGGAACAGAGGGATCTGGGAATAACTGTGCATTGTTCCCTGAAGGTGGAATCTCATGTGGATAGGGTGGTGAAGAAGGCGTTTGGTATGCTTGCCTTTATAAATCAGAGCATCGAGTATAGAAGTTGGGATGTAATGTTGAAATTGTACAGGGCATTGGTGAGGCCGAATCTGGAGTATGGTGTGCAGTTCTGGTCGCCAAATTATAGGAAGGATGTCGACAAAATGGAGAGGGTACAGAGGAGATTTACTAGAATGTTGCCTGGGTTTCAGCACTTAGGCTACAGAGAGAGGTTGAACAGGTTGGGTCTTTATTCTTTGGAGCGTAGAAGGTTGAGGGGGGACTTGATAGAGGTTTTTAAAATTTTGAGAGGGACGGACAGAGTTGACGTGGGTAGGCTTTTCCCTTTGAGAGTGGGGAAGATTCCAACAAGGGGACATAGCTTCAGAATTGAGGGACAAAGGTTTAGGGGTAACATGAGGGGGAACTTCTTTACTCAGAGGGTTGTGGCTGTATGGAATGGGCTTCCGGAGGAAGTGGTGGAGGCTGGCTCGATTTTATTATTTAAGAGTAAATTGGATAGGTATATGGATAGGAGGGGATTGGAGGGTTATGGTCTGAGTGCAGGTAGATGAGACTAGGTCAGGGAGAATGGTCGGCGTGGACTGGTAGGGCCGGACAGGCCTGTTTCCATGCTGTAGTTGTTATATGTTATATATGTTATAAAGTATTATCGTATCGCATTAAGATGTGTTAGATGAAATGATGTCGACACCTACAATGCTATTCATATTATTTTTCTCATCAAAGTATGAATATTTTAATCATGTTATTTTTCCACTGTAGAAACTCATGAAGAAGCCCATCAAGACATTTGAAACCCTCACCAAGCAAGAAATTAAGAATATCCATGTAAGTACTGACTGTTTTCCATTTTATAGTGATGGAATCAGACTTATAAATAAGATTGAATGTATAGGTCTTAAGTGTTTGAAGACCAAACGTAGTCGACATTTTGATATACATTTCAATACATTCATTCTTAGTTGATCTATGTAGAGAGAGAGAGAGGGGAAAAATTGCTGAGCACATCGTTATCAAAGCTATTGTGTGCTGACTGGTTGTACTGCACTACAGTGATCAAGGAAGCATTCCCTCTCTTGAATTCTAGTAGCACAGCAGAAAGGGATGCAGTTTGTGCCGGTTGGGACTTTGTAAATGCTGTTTAATTTACGGGGTTCTCTTCAATTAGAGCAAAATGTTCCTTCTCGTGCCTTTCACAAATGGACTGCAGTGGTTCAAGAAGGCTTTCACTTCCACTTTCTCAAGCGCAATCATGGATGGGCAATAAATACCTATCCTGTCAAAATATTCTCTTGGTTTCACGAATATCCACACATGGATATTCTTGCTATTGAGGGCGTGCAGCGTAGGTTTACTAGGTTAATTCCCGGAATGGCGGGACTGTCATTTGTTGAAACACTGGAGCGACTAGGCTTGTATACACTGGAATTTAGAAGGATGAGAGGGGATCTTATCGAAACGTATAGGATTATTAAGGGGTTGGACACGTTAGAGGCAGGAAACATGTTCCCAATGTTGGGGGAGTCCAGAAAAAGGGGCCACAGTTTAAGAATAAGGGGTAGGCCATTTAGAACGGAGATGAGGAAAAACTTTTTCACTCAGAGAGTTGTGAATCTGTGGCATTCTCTGCCTCAGGAGGCAGTGGAGGCCAATTCTCTGAATGCATTCAAGAGAGAGCTAGATAGAGCTCTTCAGGATAGCGGAGTCAGGGGGTATGGGGAGAAGGCAGGAACGGGGTACTGATTGAGAATGATCAGCCATGATCACATTGAATGGCCTACTCCTGCACCTATTGTCTATTGTCAATGACAGCTACACACTGTAAATGAATAAAACAAAATGTAAATGATTGAAACATTGCTCTTTAATGCTATACCACTCAAATGCATCCAACCAACGCATATCCGCATGAAATTTTATCTGTTATTCAAATGCCCAGTTTATCATTGTTTCTACTTGCAAAGTTGACAATGATCGTTCTTACTAATTTTTTAATGGTAACGTGTATAACGTGGTAACTGATGATAAATTAGAAGTTTTCTCTACAGATTTTTAGAAAGCATTTGATGAAGTCACACAAGCTAGCTAGCAGAATTAAAGTCCACAGCATAAAGCTGACAGTGGCAGCGTGGATGAGAAATTGGTTCAAGGACAGAAGGCCAACAGTTGTGGTGCATTGTTGCTTTTCAGACTAGGGGACGATGGCCAACGGCGTTTCCTGGTAGATAATGCCGGGACTATTGCTTTTTTGATATTGTCTTGTGCTCAAGGATACAGAAAGCGCCTTCTTAAAATAATTGATCTTTAACTTTTCAGACAAAACGTCATTTAGATCTACCTCCACCTGGTTGGTTTTATAATGGGAACCAGTTTGTGAACTTCTTCGGTGAGAAGAGTGACTATCATCCATGTATCCTTTTGATGGGAATCATTTAATTTTTATGATCTGGGCTTGTGGTCTATAAATGGAATTTTAAAGTTTTTATTTATTAAGTTGTTGAAATCTATGTGGGAGTATCCTGACTCAGGAGCCTCTGGTGCAAGGTAAGGATTGTTCAAAGTTCTGTTTTTTGTTTATGGCTTGTGCTCTTCAGGGTGAACAAAGGAGGACCGGCATGGGGGAGGTGGAGGGAGGGGGGCGGAGCAAAGGAGGACCGGCATGGGGGAGGTGGAGGGAGGGGGGCGGAACAAAGGAGGACCGGCATGGGGGAGGTGGAGGGAGGGGGGCGGAACAAAGGAGGACCGGCATGGGGGAGGTGGAGGGAGGGGGGCGGAGCAAAGGAGGACCGGCATGGGGGAGGTGGAGGGAGGGGGGCGGAACAAAGGAGGACCTGGCGGGGGATACATTGCAACTTTGTCGGCGCCATTTATGTGGCGATAAAGTATTCATTCATTCAGTAATTTTCCCATTGCCCTACACGATAGAAATAAAATTCACCATTTGGTCTTAATTTGCCAATGAAAAGCTTTAGAAACCACTCTACTTCAGTTTGCCTTTATTTTTAATTTTGCAGTTGGCTTTGTTTCTCTTGAAAATATTTCCTTTTAACATTGAACAAAAATTTCTTTTATTTTTTATTATTAATTTTTTTGTCCTCTTTTTTTATTATTATTAATTTTTTTTTAAATTAAAAAAAATATATATATAATTTTTATGTTTATGTTTACTTATTTTCGTTGCATTTCTTAAGTTGTATAGCCTCTGAATGGTATTGTGGGTGGTGGGTGGGGGGGATATCTATCAGTACTAATGTGTTCATGCATTGAATTGTCAAAGCTGTATCAATAAAAAATCAGAAATAAACTTTGTTTAAATTTTTTGTTCTAACATGGCAATTAACCGTCTCTTAAAATAATGTAATTACTAATATTAGTGTATAGATTGGAGTAGTTGGATAGTTCTTTTCTGTACAATTTTGTTTTGAACATTTGTGGTAATGCTGTCCATCACCAGCGTGACAGATCTTACCAGGTATTTCAAGTGTTACCTTGCAAGATCCTGAGAAAACATGCCCTGCAATTATCTCATTGTAGAATGGATAAAATATGCATTTTATATTAAATTGCACCTAAAACTATGCTGATAAATTTAAGGAGCAAATACATTAATGGACAGTTAAGATTAATTGTTTTGCATTTTGTCTGTAAGATCACAAAGAGAATGGTTAATTTCCTTTATATATCTAAATAATCAGTGATGGACACATTCATAGAAGAATATCTGTTGGAGGTCAACAAAGACATTGAGAAACACAATGCAGAGGTTGAAAAACAAGAGAGTCAAGATCTCTTTGAGCCATAAATATCGATAAAGTGTGGTGTGATTTGAATGCAACAGGACAACAAATTATAGATTATGAACAAGTTGTCTAAAGCTGAATTAGAGCTGGTAAAATACCAAATCTTTTTCTTGTGCATTGATGCATCTTAAAATGTAACTTAAAAATGTTAAATGTACCTGAAAATCAAATGTACGGATGGAATTTTCCACTGCTGATTTAACTGTTGAGGATAAGCTGCAAAGGGAAGCATAATTGATGCAATTCCCAGTTCACACGTTGGGTCACATTTAACCCAACAAAATATAAAACTCGACACTTTATTAATTTTCAAGCTGCTTAAAGTGAACACAGTTTGCCACAGAAGAAATTTAAGTTACATTATTTGCTGTTCTTGAAAAAGTGCAGTACACATAACTTCATGCTGGAATATTGAACAGGTATCCCTGCTCAAATTCACTCAGAAGGAACACTAATTAAACAATACGATTGTTAAAATTAACACACATCTTTTAACCTTGTTTTTGGAAAAATAGTGGTAATTCCACCTAACCAATTGCTCGCAAGTTGTACTTTATATCGTTCTTCTAAATAGTTTCATTGCTCTGGAGCTCATGTTTTTTCCCCCAAGTTCTTTTTTCTGCAGTTAGAATTGTCAATGATCTACTTGGGCTTGTAATATGTGGAAGCTGAGTTTAGCACAGTTACTCCACATAATTTGGTATAGAAATCCTTTATCAGGGATTTAGTGCATTCGAGGGTTTACAGAGTTAAAAGTGGGAGTGTAGCTATGGTGTCCATAGCTCATGACCTTGACTAAAAATAAGCCATATTTCATATACGGTCATAAATGATAGAAGCATAATTAGGCCATTCGGCCCATCAAGTCTACTCCATCATTCAATCATGGCTGATCTGTCTCCTTCCTCACCCCATTCTGCCTTCTTCCCATAACCCTTGACACCCGTGCATCTACTAATGTCTTCAATTTTAACACTATATTTATGTACCTTTATGATATGCAGGAATAAGGAAAAATATTGAAATAGGTTGTAAAATCTAAAGTTCTAGATTTTTTTTTTTTTTAAGTACCATCTTGCACATATACTGCTTCAGTAATTTTACTAATATCTCACTCTACCCCAGCCCTCAAAAGTTGGGGCCTAATGCTGTTATTGGAAGAGTAAACAAGTGAGTTGGGAGAAAGTGCATTACCAGATTTTTTTTTATTGTTGGATAATAACTAGCTATTCCAATGAATAAAATTTAGGATAACTAAGCTATGTTTTTTTTGCACAGCTCAAAACTTTCCATAAACATTGAGATGTCTGCAAGTGTAGTATTTGAAAGATAATTTCCCATATATAACTTATTAGTTATTAGTTATGGAGCATTAAATGGTGGAGCAGAGGAAAGACCTTTATGAACCTTCATATAATGAGAAAAACCAAGTACAGCCAAGCAGTTGGATTGGTGGAATAACAACTCTTGCAGTCAATTGAAAACTGTGTTCCTGCCCTATTCTCCACAAACTATTTGAATAATATTGTGGAGAGTGGCCTTATCGACTTCAAATGAGAAGTGATGTATTCAGGTTAAATTGTTCACGTTTGTTCCACATTTACACAATTCCTTTTGAAAAATGTGAAGAAAAAAATGTTTTGGCAGCACTTTGTATTTTGTAGCTTGTGCAAGTCAGCTACACTGCTCTAGTTAGAATTTGGGTTCCAACAGTTTAAAGTTTACAAAATTCCGTGACTTGTTTCTAAAAGTAAGCCCTAGACTATTCTAGATGAAGCTTGTAAAACTGCTATGCATCGTGTCAGATATTGCACTTAAGTACTGATGGTACTCAGCAGGTGAATAATGTAACCACATTATGTAGCATACTTCTCTATCTGCATCAGTGGTTTCATTGATTTACCTGTCTCAGCTATACTAATTTAAGTTTTGATAAGCATGATACAAATAGACAGGCCATTGCCTTTGCTTTTGTATCTCAAATCAAACAGTTGTCATTTATTACTGAAAAAAATTGATATATGCGTGAAATTTTTAAAGCTTTGCCAGTTTGGTAAAGTAGTTATGGGTAGATCTTGAAATAATACAGAAAAGAATTGATGCATCATTTAGCCAACGCAGGAGTTCAAAAATTAAGCAGATGTAAACCGATCTATGTGAACTGCAAGATTCTCTTATTCTAAATACTTACCAAGCCGAGAATAAATATCTTGCATATTATCTATCCATTTAAGTACTTAAATGGAAAGCTAGTCTTCCTGAATTCAATGTACACCTGTCTCTGGGTGTTTTTGAGTTCTTGATTATGCATGTAAATCACCTTTATGCATGAAAGATGGTAGATTACGCAAACCTTAATTAAAAAGTAAATGAATTCAAGGGGAACGGCTATTAGTGTAGGATAATGCTGCCATTTACTTTAAATGTGCTCGATAAATATATCTCAAATGCATGAGAACTTGATTCCAACCTTTATTGATTTTCCTCAAGTTTGATCTTATTCAAGTAAAACAAATTGATGCTACAACTTGATTATTTTGTTAATTTGAGAAATGTTGCAAAAGTAAATTTTGCATGAAATACTTTGTGATGATTTAGATTGTGTTTAGGATGTGCGATTTTAAATTAGATATCTGTTCTAATTACTCTTGAAAGTTCAAACGTTAAATCGCTTTGAAACCATTCTTGCACCTGTTAAATTGTAACGCTGAGTACTTTGTGGAAAAGGCTGTGTTACTGTGAAGTAAAGCCTTCCACATTTCAACAAAAAAATCTATTTTGCGTCATTTATCTGGGGTTAACAACAAATTCTATCTATGATGGTAGCATGCTGATCACCAGTATGATCAATAAGTACAGTCAATACTTCAGGCGCTCTTTATGTTTTGCTGCATTGGTATGATAAAGAATGCTTTCTACTTGGGTTCTAGATATATATATATATCTTGGGACAATGAAGGTGAATAAAATAAATGGAGAAATAAGCTGACAGCATTTTTGATATGAGTAAATGGCAGTTTATCAGATCGAGTTAGATTTAAAAGTAAGCAACTGTAGGAATGTTTTGGAGTCTTCCCCGATAAGTAGACTTTACAGCTATGCTGTGTTGATATCCTGATGGGTTTGAGTGTTTGTTTACCACTATAACTGCAATTATTATTAATTTTGCTGGGACAGCAAAAAAAACAAGATTTTTTTTTGGAGTCCCAATGTAGTTGTGATGGATGACGTCAACAGTTTCTATTTGAGATAATATGATCTGTAAAGAAACAATACACACAAATATCTTCAAGCTTCAGAATGATTTCACGGTGAATCTATACAACGGCTCAGCATTAAGCTACTCTGACATTGGAAGGTTCACCGTGATTGGGATGGGATGTGTGTCGGTGTTAATTGGAGGGGTAAATTATCATGCAGGATAATCAAAGTCTGTTGAAAGGAAATCATCACCCTTTTGTAATAAATCAGTTGTACTGAATTTTGGGTTCATCAAAATAGTGAACGTGTGATCTGTCCGTGACGACGGTTGCAAGGAAGCTGCATGATTTTACAGAGTTATGGAAAGGTCGTCCATCATTAACGTATGAATAGTTAAGATGCTTACACTAAGATGGGGTCGTGTATCAGGCTACATTAAAAAGTTAGTTTAACATCAATGACTTCTGTGATTATGAAGGCATGAAGATGATCAGTGTTCGATGTAGTCAGTAGTTGTACTTCATGGCACATTAAAAAAATAGATTTACTGCGAAATTATTCACCATACTTAATTCTCAACTTATGGGAACAGTCAGATTTTGGCTGCTACTGACTTAGTTCATTTTCTGCAGTGTAACTCTGCATTAAATAAAAATTTAAAGAGCAGATTATTATGCAAGGCGTCAAACCTTACACTAACAGAAATGTAAAATACTTTATTGTAAGCTATATATTTTATGGCTTATGAATTGATTAATGGCAACAGAACCTTGGGTGTTAATCACTTATTGGTTTAAAAGAAAACCAGTACATGTACAATGTCAAATCATACATGCATTACAGGATACAGTAACCTATTCACAATTCAGCCTAGAATACAAGAAGCCCACATCACAAAACTATTGGCACGTCAAAATATCCGTAGATATATAGAAATCTCACGACATCTGAGGAATGTTATTTCTTGGATGTTTTCAGATTAAAATACATAATGTATTGGCAGAATGTTGGTGCAAGTTTAGTGGGTGATTTTACTAAGCACAATTTAAAAACAAAGAATTTCTAGTGTGCATATGTTTTGGGCTACTGTAGTTTCTATTAGGTTGTTTGTTGTTTCTGGCTTTTGACAGGGCTGGTTCTACAAGATATTTGAATTCAAAGACGGCTCTATTAAAGTAATTACTTGCAAAAGCAGTTTCTTGAATTGAGATGCTTTGGGTTTCTGGGCCTCCTGTTAATTTGACGTTTAAAGCTTACTATTAAAACCTGGTGTTGGTGAAAGGGATTTAATATCAAAGGAACTGAATATTAAAAAACTAAATCTGAATGCCAAGCAGGTGTTTTGATGTTAAACTATTCGCAGGCCTTAACAGTGTGCTTGCATTTCTATTGTCGAGAGTGTCTTCTACTGGTCACTGAAGTTATGGGACATGTATTTGCTGATGGGGACACTGCAGCTTAAATTAGCCTGTATTCTCTGGTCATTAACCTGAGGGTTAATTTAAGTTATTGTTTAATTGTTCCTATTTGGAATTCTAACAGTATTTGCACATAATTAATTCAATTGCAGAATTGGTATTCAGTTATAAAAGGGAATACTTTTTACTGTAATTTGCTACAACTTGTGATGTAATTTTAAATACATCGTTAGCAAAATAACTTACCTCATAATATAAATTGAAAGATACAATGAATTTTTAGACAATTTCTTGTTGAATTTTTCAAGCAAATTTCTTCATATAAATGAAGAGTCAATTCAGGAATTTATTCGTTTGTCTTGAAAATGTGCCAAATTTATCATTTTCATACTAACTTCAACCACTTTAGTTTCTTTTTGGATGGGGGAGTAATATCTTTAAATTAAAAAGATTGAATCGTATTTGCACAAACCTACTGTAACTTCAGTTAAACTGGTTTTGCGTGTGACTGAAGCTTTTTTGCATATCTCGTATTTATTACATTGCAAAATTATAATTAATCCAATAAAATGTATAGAATAATTATTAGTTTTTCCATTTATTTTTGTATTTGTTGATGCATTTTTACCTGTAGTTGTGTGACGTTTTTCAATTTTACACGTAATTTCCAGCAATTGTGTTCCAATTCAATGTTCAATAAAGTTTATATGTTTCATCAGATAAAATTGACTTCTTTTAATTATTTCTGTATTTTGAAGTACTATATATTTGCTTAAAAGATTTAGGGAAAATTTGAATCTGACTGGATGAGTTATTTCTGCGTGTAAATATGATGAGATCCCTATTTGTTAAGAAACAGGCCTTTGTCCCAGGAGTTCAGTTGTAGTTTAGTTTAGAGATACAGCATGGAATCAGGACCTTTGGCCCACTGAGTCCATGCCAACTATTGATCACCTGTACATGCTAGATCAATGTTATTCCACTTTCTCATCCACTCCTGACAAACAAAGGGAAATTTACAGAGGGCTAATTAACCTACAAACTCACACGTCTTTGGGACATGCAAGAAACCAGAGCACCTGGAGGGAACCCACGCAGTCACAGGGAGAACGTGCAAATTCCACACAGACCACCCCAGGTCAGGATCAAACCCGGGTCCATGGCCCTGTGAGGCAACAGCCCTACTGCTGGGCCACTGGCATAGTGTGTGTTCTGCATTCTAGAAAATCACCTTAATGCCATGACATAACCTCAGTTCTTTGAAACATAGATTATGGAGGTGTATTTGGAGGTTGGGTGGCTTTTGAATGCAACAAGGTGAAATTAAGGGGCTTGTGCATTCATGACACTGAATGGTCAGAATAAGTTTGAAATAAAATTGGGTATAGAAGTGCAATTTGTATATGAAGGTGAGAACAAGGACAGTTGCATTATAAAATGTTGCATATAAGTTGAAGAATTCAGGGAAGGGGCAGTGAAATTTAAATTGTTATTGAAAACATGCATCTATCAAATGCCTCGACTGGTTTAGAAACATAGAAAATAGGTGCAGGAGTAGGCCATTCGGCTCTTTGTGTCAGCACCACCATTCAATATGATCAAGGCTGATCATCCAAAATCAGTATTCTGTTCCTGCTTTTTCCCCATATCCCTTGATTCCATTAGCCCTAAAAGCTATGTCTAACATCCAGTGAATTGGCCTCCACTGCCTTCTGTGGCAGAGAATTCCACAGATTCACAACTCTGGGTGAAAATGTTTTTCCTTATCCCAGTCCTAAATGGCCTGCCCCTTATTCTTAAACTGTGACCCCTGATTCTGGAATTTCCCGACATCAGGAACATTTTTCCTGCATCTAGCCTGTCCGATCCCTTAAGAATTTTATATGTTTCTAGAAGATCCCCCCTCATCCTAAATTCTAGTGAATACAAGCCCAGTCGATCTGTATGAAATAAAAACAGAAAGTGCTCGAAACAACGAACAATTAATGTTCCCAGCATAATCTATATCAGCTTTTTCTTCCCTTCCAAGACTGGAAGTGCCTGTTTCCATGCTGCATGACTATAACTCCATGAATCTATTTGAGAGAATAATGTCAAGAAACCTCTTTGAAATGCTGCAGATTTCCTGATGGTGTCATAAATAATAATAATAATAATAATACATTTCATTTGTATAGCGCTTTTCTGGAAACTCAAAGACGCTTTACAGAGTAAGTAAAACATAAAAATAAATAAATAAACGAACAAAAAAGGAAGGAGAAGCGACGGTCAGTGGTTGTAGGCAGTGTTGAACAGGTGAGTCTTAAGTGATGTTTTGAATGTGGAGAGTGAGGAGGAGTCTCTGATGGTTTGAGGTAGTGAGTTCCAGAGGGTGGGAGCAGCGATGGAGAAAGCCCTGTCCCCACAGGATCTGAGTTTGGTCCGGATGGGGGGGGGACACAGGAGGTTAGCAGCAGCAGAGCGGAGGGTGCGGGTGGGAGTGTGTCTGTGGAGGAGGTCAATCAGGTAGGATGGGGCCAGGTTATGGAGGGCTTTGTAGGTCATGAGGAGGATTTTGTACTGGATTCTCTGGGGGATGGGGAGCCAGTGGAACTTGTAAAGGACGGGGGTGATGTGGTCACGGGTCGGGGAGTGGGTGAGTAGACGGGCAGCGGAGTTCTGGATGTATTGGAGTTTATTGGTGATTTTTGAGGGTGAACCATAGAGGAGGCTGTTACAGTAGTCATATACAATGTGGAAATAGGCCCAACAGGCTCAGTTCCCTTCCAAGACTGGAAGGGTGGCGCGGTGGCACAGCGGTAGAGTTTCTGCCTTACAGCACTTTCAGCGCCAGAGTCACGGGTTCGATCCCAACTACGGGTGCTGTCTACGGAGCTTGCACATTCTCCCCGTGACTGCATGGGTTTTCTCCGAGATCTTTGGTTTCCTCCCACACTCCAAAGATGTACAGGTTTGTTGATTAATTGGCTTTCTATGAATATAAATTGTCTCTACTGTGTATTGGATAATGTTAATGTGCGATAATCGTTGGTCGGTGCGGACTCATGGGCCGAAGGGCCTGTTTCCACGCTGTATCTCTAAACTAAACTAAACTAAACTTGGAAGCATTGTTAACTCGTTGCCTTCATTGTTGCCTCATCCAATACTGGCACTACACACATGACACCTTTGGAGATACACCAATACCTCCAGTGTCTCCCTCCCTGACTCTTAGTCCGATGAATGGTCTCTATTCGTCACCTATTCCTTTTCTCCAGAGATGCCGCCTGACCCACTGATTTACTCCAGCATTTTGTGTCTATCTTCGTTTTAAACCAGCATCTGCAGTTCCTTCCTACACAACTTTGGAGAGGGTAGGTTTCGAGGGATATGGGTCAAGCCGAGGCAGGTGGGACCAGGGTAGATGAGACATATTGGTCAGCATGAGCAAGTTGGGCTGTTGGGCCTGTTTTCACGCTGTATATGACTTTATGACACCTTCATCAGAAAATCTATAGCGTTTCAGAGGTTTCTTGACATTATTCTCTCAAGGTCAATTAGATTCATAGAGTCATAGTCAGGCAGCATGGAAACAGGCCCTTCAGCCCAACCTGCCCACACTGGCCAACATGTCCCATGCTACACTAGTCCCACCTGCTTGCATTTGGTTCATATCCCTCCAAACTTGTCCTATCCAGGTACCTGTCTAACTGTTTCTTAAACGTTGCAATAGTACCTGCCTCAACTACCTCCTCTGACAGCTCGTTCCATACACCCACCACTCTTTGTGTGAAATTGAGAGCAGGCAACAAAAATGTTGGCTTTGCCAGCAATGTTCGTCCTCCAAAAATAGAACTGAAAGAAAAAGTGAATTGGGGATTGCCTTGAACAACAAGTTAAGTCTTTGAACTGATGCCTTGAACATAAGTCAAAAGATCTAAGGTGGCTTTACACCAAGACGATCTTATTGTTCCAAACATTGATGTGTTAACTTACAGCCAGATTTAATAAAACATCATCTGTAATGTTGGCTACTGTGCGAATCCTTTATTTGGTTAGAATACATAACTACATTCTTATCCTGAAAAACACAATAGGAACTCAGTGGAGTTTTAAGTTTAAGATTACATCGAAGCTGAAAGATTATTAAAGTAAGCTGTCAGAACAGTTGGAAGATGGTTAAGGTTGTCGGCAAGGGTGAGCCTGTATTGTCCAGCCATCAACTTCAAACAGTTGCAATCATGTGGTTTAGCACAGTGCAGTGAATCACCATGTTGGATGTCAGGGTTTCCAGATGGTCTTTGAAGTTCAAGATCAGAACCTGTTCACAAGTAATTTCCCATCTCAAATATAAATATTAAGCAAATCCATGATAGCCTCTTTTTACAGCAGCTTTTGGTAATGACTGTTGCCGTTGTTTGGCTTGATACATCTCTTATTCACCAGCAACTTGTCCTGGATCACACATATTAAAGCAATGACCAAGAAAGCACACCAATGCGGTCACGGTGGCGCAGCGGTAGAGTTGCTGCCTTACAGCGAATGCAGCGCTGAAGACTCGGGTTCGATCCTGACTACGGGTGCTGTCTGTACGTTCTCTCCGTGACCTGCATGAGATCTTCGGTTTTCTCCCACACTCCAAAGACGTACAGATTTATAGGTTAATTGGCTTGGTGAATATAAAAAATTGTCCCTTATGGGTGTAGGATCGGGTTAATATGCGGGGATCGGTGGTCGGCGCGGACCCGGTGGGCCGAAGGGCCTGTTCCTGCGCTGTATCTCTAAACTAAACTAAACTAAACTAATGCCTCTACTTCCCTAAGGAAGGCTTAGGAAGTCTGGAAACTTGTTCCCAACAACTCTCACCAACCTCTACTGATGCGCCATATTTTATCAGGATGCATCACAACTTGGTTTGGGAACAGCTCCATCCAAGATCACAAGAAATTGCAGAGAATTGTAGATGCAGCCCAAACCATCACACAAACCAACCTCCCTTGTACTGACTCCATTTACACCTCACGTTGCTTTGGCAAGGCCAGCAGCATAATCAGGGACCAGTCTCACCCCGGTCACTCCCTCTTCTCCCCTCTCCATCAGGCAAAATGTATTGCTGTCGATCGACACCGAGAGAGTAGTCCTGAGCTACTATCTACCTCATTGGAGGCCCTGCAAATGGGACTTGAAAATGGTGCCAGACCTCGTGACTCTGTGTACTATCTCAGTGTACCACTGCTATCCTCTACGGATCGTTCACCTTGTTGTGGTGAAGAGGCTTGTGTGCCGCCATGATTCCGAGAGCGATGCCGTCGGAAGCACGAGCTTCTGGTAGGACCATGCAGGGCGGCACGGTGGCGCAGCGGTAGAGTTGCTGCCTTACAGCGAATGCAGCGCCGGAGACTCATGTTCGATCCTGACTACGGGCGCCGTCTGTACGGAGTTTGTACGTTCTCCCTGTAACCTGCGTGAGTTTTCTCCGAGATCTTCGGTTTCCTCCCACACTCCAAAGACGTACAGGTATGTACGTTAATTGACTGGATAAATGTTTAAAAAAATGTCCTTCGTGTGTGTAGGGTAGTGTTAATGTGCGGGGATCGCTGGGCGGAGCGGACCCGGTGGGCCGAAGGGCCTGTTTCCGCACTGAGTCTCTAAATCTAAAGAAAATCTAAAAAGGTCGAGGATGAGGGTCCAGACTAAGAACGATCGAACCTACAAGACCTCAACGGCGGACCAGGCGGACAAAGTTATCTTGAACTCAACGGCTGTGAAGGCGGATGAAGGAGGATAGTAAAGGCTTCTTCAGGTATGTGAAGAGGCAAAAAAATAGCTGAGTCAAATGTGGGTCCCTTGAAGACAGAAGCAGGTGAATTTATTATGGGGAATAAAGAAATGGCAGACGAGTTGAACAGGTACTTTGGATCTGTCTTCACTAAGGAAGACACCAACAATCTCCCAGATGTACTATTGGCCAGAGGTCCTGGGGTGACGGAGGAACTGAAGGAAATTCACATTAGGCAGGAAATTATGTTGGGTAGACTGATGGGACTGAAGGCCGATCAATCCCCAGGGCCTGATGGTCAAGGAACTGGCTCTAGAAATCGTGGCTGCTTTGGTGACCATTTTCCAATGTTCTATAGATTCTGGATCAGTTCCTGTGGATTGGAGGGTAGCTAATGTTATCCCACTTTTTAAGAAAGTAGGGAGAGAGAAAGCAGGAAATTATAGACCAGTTAGTCTGACATCAGTGGTGGGGAAGGTGCTGGAGTCAATTATAAAAGAAGATATAGTGGCACATTTGGATCGCAGTAACAGGATCGTTCCGAGTCAGCATGGATTTATGAAGGGGAAATCATGCTTGACTAATCTTCTGGAATTTTTTGAGGATGTAACTAGGAAAATGGACAAGGGAGAGCCAGTGGATGTAGTGTACCTGGAATTTCAGAAAGCCTTCGACAAAGTCCCACATAGGAGATTAGTGGGCAAAATTAGAGCACATGGTATTGGGGCTATGGTACTGACATGGATAGAAATTTGTTGGCATACAGGAAACAAAGAGTAGGGATCAACAGGTCCCTTTCAGAATGGCAGGCAGTGACTAGTGGGGTACCGTAAGGCTCGGTGCTGGGACCGCAGCTATTTACAATATACATTAATGACTTAGATGAAGGGATTAAAAGTAACATTAGCAAATTTGCAGATGACACAAAGCTGGGTGGCAGTGTGAAATGTGAGGAAGATGCTATGAGGATGCAGGGCGACTTGGACAGGTTGTGTGAGTGGGCAGATGCAGTTTAATGTGGATAAATGTGAGGTTATCCACTTTGGTGGCAAGAACAGGAAGGCAGATTATTATCTGAATGGTGTCAAGTTAGGAAAAGGGGAAGTACAAAGAGATCTGGGTATCCTTATTCATCAGTCACTGAAAGTAAGCATGCAGGTACAGCAGACAGTGAAGAAAGCTCATGGCATGTTGGCCTTCATAACAAGATGAGTTGAGTTTAGGAGCAAAGAGGTCCTTCTGCAGTTGTACAGGGCCCGAGTGAGACCACACCTGGAGTACTGTGTGCAGTTTTGGTCTCCAAATTTGAGGAAGGACATTCGTGCTATTGAGGGCGTGCAGCGTAGGTTTACTAGGTTAATTCCCGGAATGGCGGGACTGTCATATGTTGAAAGGCTGGAGCGATTAGGCTTGTATACACTGGAATTTAGAAGGATGAGGGGGGATCTTATTGAAACATATAAGATTATTAAAGGATTGGACATGCTCGAGGCAGGAAACATGTTCCCGATGTTGGGAGAGTCCAGAACCAGGGACCACGGTTTAAGAATAGGGGGTAGGCCATTTAGAACGGAGATGAGGAAAAACCTTTTCACTCAGAGTATTGTGAATCTGTAGAATTCTCTGCTTGATATTCCTCCCAAAGACTTGCGAGTTTGTAAGTTAATTGGCTTCTGTAAAATTGCCCCTAATATGTCGGGAGTGGATGAGAAAGTGGGATAACATAGAACGAGTGTAACAGGTGGTTGATGATCAGCGTGGATTCAGAGGGCTGGACACCCTGTTTCCATGCTGTGTCTTTCAATCAAGCATGGAAGCAGATCCCTCAGCTCTCTCTCGGCCTGTTTCCATACTGTCAGCCTACAAGACTCCATGTGCAATCACATAATTTATCCAAAGATAGACTCAAAATGCGGGAATAACTCAGCGGAACAGGGAACATCTCTGGAGAGAACGAATGGGTGACGTTTCGGGTCGAGACCTTCAGAAGAATGGTCTCGACACGAAATGTCACCCATTCCTTCAATCCAGAAGCGATGCCTGACCCGCTGAGTTACTCCAGAATTTTGTGTCTACAGTGTAAACCAGCATCTGCAGTTCCTTCATACACATAATTCCTCCAGTCCAGTGGTCAGAACTGCACACAGTGATTTAGACATAGTCACACCTCACTGTTTTTCATTCTATGTCCTGGTTAATGATGGTAAGTATCCCACGATCTGACCAAGGATCCCGACCTGAAACGTCACCTATCCCTTTTCTCCAGAGATGCTGCCTGACAAGCTGAGATACTCCAGCATATTATATCTGCCTTTGGTTTGGTTTAGTTTAGTATAGTTTGTTTAGTTTAGTTTGGTTTAGAGGTTCAGCGTGAAAACAGCCCCTTCGGTCCACTGAGTCCGCACCGACCCCGCACAGTTGTACAGGGCATTGGTGAGACCACACCTGGAGTATTGCGTACAGTTTTGGTCTCCTAATCTGAGGAAAGACATTCTTGCCATAGAGGGAGTACAGAGAAGGTTCACCAGATTGATCCCTGGGATGGCAGGACTTTCATATGAAGAAAGACTGGATAGACTCGGCTTGTACTCGCTGGAATTTAGAAGATTGAGGGGGGATCTTATAGAAACTTACAAAATTCTTAAGGGGTTGGACAGGCTAGATTTAGGAAGATTGCTCCCGATGTTGGGAAAGTCCAGAACAAGGGGTCACAGTTTAAGGATAAGGGGGTAGTCTTTTAGGACCGAGATGAGAAAGTTTTTTTTCACACAGAGAGTGGTGAATCTGTGGAATTCTCTGCCACAGAGGGTAGTTGAGGCCAGTTTATTGGCTATATTTAAGAGGGAGTTAGATGTGGCCCTTGTGGCTAAAGGGATCAGGGGGTATGGAGAGAAGGCAGGTACGGGATACTGAGTTGGATGATCAGCCATGATCATATTGAATGGCGGTGCAGGCTCGAAGGGCCGAATGGCCTGCTCCTGCACCTATTTTCTATGTTTCTATGTTTCTTAACACTATCCTACACACACTGGGGACAATTTACAATTATACCACGCCAATTTATCTTCAACCCTGTACGTCTTTGAAGTGTGGGAGGAAACCGAAGATCTCGGAGAAAACTCACGCTGTCACTGGGAGAACGTGCAAACTCCGTGCAGACAGCACCCGTAATCAGAATCGAATTGGGGTCTCCGGTGCTGAAAGCGCTGTAAGGCAGCAACCCTACCGTTGTGCCACCATGCTACGCATTATTAAAGAGCACGCAGATCTTTGCATCTACATACATATCCCACAAGCTTTTTAACCACCCTCTCCAAATGTGCTGCCACCTTCAGGTACCCTTAGACCAGTACAGCAAGGACTTAGAGATAAAGCAGGTAAACAGGCCCTTCGGCCCACCAAGTCCATGCTAACATCCCCTACCTGTGACGTTAGTTTGGAAAAGGCACACAATTACCTCTCTTATCCCTGCTGGTCTATTTGAATAAAGATATTTGCTTTCCACCAGTCATCTGGTACTTCCATTTCATTGACCAAATTGCTGCCGGAAGAATTAACCAGAAGGTTTGTGAAAAGTGAACATAGAACCGAGAACAGTATGAGAAAATAACTGCAGATGCCGGTACAAATCGAAGGTATTTATTCACAAAATGCTGGAGTAACTCAGCGGGTCAGGCAGCATCTCAGGAGAGAAGGAATGGGTGCCGTTTCGAGTCAAGACCCTTCTTCAGACTGAGAACAGTACATCACTAAAACAGAACCTTTGGCCCACAGGGTCTGTGCCGAACAAGATGCCAAGTTAAATTCATCTCCTCTGCCTGCATGTGATCCATATCTCTCCATTCTCTGCAGAATTATTTCAAGAGGGCTAGAATACAAAAACAGAGATGTAATGCTGAGGCTCTATAAGGCACTGGTCAGTTCTCATTTGGAGTATTGTGAGCATTTCTGGGCATCATATCTGAGGAAGGATGTGCTGAATTTTGAAAGGCTTGGATGGAGTGGATGTGGAGAGGATGTTTCCACTAGTGGGAGAGTCTAGGACCAGAGGTCACAGCCTCAGAATTAAAGGACGTTCCTTTAGGAAGGAGATTCCTAAAGAAGGATAGAGCTCTTAATGATAGCGGAATCAGGGGGTATGAGGAGAGGGCAGGAATGGGGTACTGATTGTGGATAATCAGCCATGATCACATTGAATGGCGGTGCTGGCTCAAAGGGCCAAATGGCCTACTCCTGCACCTATTGTCTATTGTCTAATGTCTATTGAGATGAGGAGGAATTTCTTTAGTCAGAGGGTGGTGAATCTGTGGAATTCGTTGCCACAGAAGGCTGTGGAGGCCAAGTCAATGGATATTTTTAAAGCAGAGATGGATAGATTCTTGATTAGTATGAATGTCAGGAATTATGGGGAGAAGGCAGGAGAATGGGGTTAGGAGGGAGAGATAAATCAGCCAAGATTGAATGGCTGAGTAGACTTGATGGGCCGAATAGCCTAATTCTGCTCCTATTACTTATGACCTTATGACCTGGTGATGCATGTCCTTTTCTCAAAGCCTCTTAAACACCACCTGCCAGCACGATCCCTGCACCCGCCACCCTCTGTGTTAAAGGTTGCCCTCCGCACATCTGCTTTAAAGTCTGCCCCTCTCACCTTAACGCTGTGCCCTCTAGTGCTTTAAACTGGTTGGAGAAAAAGTGGAAATATTTACAGGTTACACCACAAGGGAGCAGTGACCTTGATGGAGTTTAAGATTAAGTTGGTTTAGCATTCCTTCGTGAAGTTCGCTCGAGGGGCTAAACCTTGTACTCACTCCGGTTTTATGAATAACAACCCAAATGCAGGCCAGGAGGCGATCGTTCCGATAAGATACTTTGCGGGGGGTCTTTGACTCATTTTGTGCTTCCCAGGTAAAAAGCGCTTGGATTCAATGAACCACACTCCCCTACACATGACTCCAGTCCAACATGGAGTCTAACAGCGTGGAGACAGGACCATCGGCCCAACTTGCCCACGCCCGCCGACATGTCCCACCTTCACGGTGCCAGGTGGAAGAGGGCACAGCCCAAGCCGGCTGCCTGCCTCTTTTCCGGGGTTACGTCCCAGCCCCGGGTGGGGTTAGAGAGGGACTGCGCGCTGTCCACAGACATCCTGGGGGATTTCCGGGACCGCTGGGCATTGCGGAGGGTGGGGGGTTCTTGAATGCATCCTGGACAAGGATTGTAAGATGGTTGTATAATAGTTTATTGTTTGTCTTGTATTCTGGTGGTGGGTTCTGTTTTGGTTTTATTGTACTGTATATATCATTTTAATATTTGAATAAGTATTTTTGATTTAAAAAAACCATGTCCCATCTTGTTCCTCGCTGGCCGACCCGTGGCCAGCAGTGGATGAGCGGGTGGGGGGATCGTCGTGAGGGGGGGGGGGAAGGAAGAACAATGGAGGATCTGGTGTGTGGGAGGGGGGGAAGAACATTTGGGTGTGCAAGCAATGAATTCCACTGTGCCTTGTCACATGTGACAATAATGTGTTCCATTCCATTCCATTCCATCTCCACTGGTCCCACCTACCCGTCTTTGGCCCTTCAGTCTGAAGAAGGGTCTCGACCCGAAGCGTCACCCATCCCTTCTCTCCTGAGATGCTGCCTGACCCACTGAGTTACTCCAGCATTTTGTGTCTACCTTTAAACCAGCATCTGCAGTTCTTTCCTACAGCAGAAAGACAATACATGATTACAATCGAGCCATCCACAGTACATAGATACACGATGAAGGGACTAGCGTGAATAACGTTCAGTGCAAGATAAAGTCCAGTAATGTCCGATCAAAGATAGTCCGAGGGTCTCCAATGAGGTGGATGGTAGGTATTTCAGTGCAGTGGTGGGGCTGGGCCTGAATGTTCGCAGTGGTCAGAAAAGCACGATCTATGTGTTTCTGCTGGAGGATCTCAGAGTTATTATCACCTAAACAATGACCACAACAGTATTCTTATTAGTACAATAAATAAATCTTCAAATGACTACAGGAGCCCTCTGGTATTTGGCTGTTTCGTATTTGTTTGTAAAACAGACATTGGGGCGGCACGGTGGCGCAGCGGTAGAGTTGCTGCCTGACAGAGCCAGAGACCCCGGTTCAATTCTTACTATGGACGCTGTCTGTCCTGGGTTTGTACGTTCTCTCCACGACCTGCATGGATTTTCTTTGGGATCTCCGGTTTCCTCCCAGGCTCCAAAGACGTTCAGGTTTGTAGGTTAATTGGCTTTGGTTAAAATTGTAAATTATCCCTGGTGTGTAAGATAGTGCTAGTGTAGGGGATGATCGCTGGTCGGCGTGGACTCGGTGGGCCGAAGGGCCTGTTTCTGTGCTGTATCTCTAAACTAAACTGAACTAAAAGACATGGAATCAAAGTCTTCTTACCAGCAGTGGTCAGCACGTTGGCACAAGTGGTAGAGCCGCTGGCTCACAGTGCCAAAGACCCTGGTTTGATCCTGGCCTCGGGTGCTGTCTGTGTGGAGTTAGCACCTTTTTCCCTGTGGCCGCGTGAGTTTCCACCGGGTTTAGTTTAGTTTAGAGATACAACGAGGAAGCAGGCCCTTCGGCCCACTGAGTCCGCGCCGACCAACGATCCCCGCACACTAGCACTATCCTGCACACACTAGGGACAATTTGCAATTTTAGTGAAGCCAATTAACTGACAAACTTGCACGTCTTTGGAGTGTGGGAGGAAACCGGAGCACCCGGAGAAAACCCACGCAGGTCACGGGGAGAACGTACGAACTCCATACAGACAGCACCCGTAGTCAGGATTGAACACGGGTCTCTGGCGCTGTGAGGCAGCAACTTTGCTGCCATGCCCCACCCTGCCGCCAACTTCAATGATGGAAATCTGCTCTCCTCAACCTGTCTGGACAAAGTGTGACTTGAAAACCACAAGGTTGTGTTTGAACCTTGGAGTCAGGGGGTATGGGGAGAAGGCAGCAACGGGGTACTGATTGAGAATGATCAGCCACGATCACATTGAATGGCGGTGCTGGCTCGAAGGGCCGAATGGCCTCCTCCTGCACCTATTGTCTATTGTCTATTGAACCCTAACAACCCCCTGAGCTACAGTGAGGTGGGCCTGAACTCTGGAGAGAGGGCCAGAGCTACTGGGAGAGGTTGGGCAGGCTAGCACTTAAAGGACCCCAGAATTGAAAGACATTCCTTTAGGAAGGAGATGAGGAATTTCTTTTGTCAGAGGCTGGCGAATCTGTGGAATTCTTTGCCACAGAAGGCTGTGGAGGCCTTCAATTGATATTTTGTAAGGCAGAGATAGATAGATGCTTGATTTAGATTTTAGTGATACAGCGCAGATACTGGCCCTTCGGCCCACCGGGTCCGCGCCGCCCAGAGATCCCCGCACACTAACACTATCCTACACCCACTAGGGGCAATTTTTACATTTGCCAGCCAATTAACCTACAAACCTGTACGTTTTTGGAGTGTGGGAGGAAACCGAAGATCTCGGAGAAAACCCAAGCAGGTCACGGGGAGAACGTACAAACTCCGTACAGTACAGCACCCGTAGTCAGGATCGAACCTGAGTCTCCGGCGCTGCATTCGCTGTAAGGCAACAACTTACACCACCATGCCACCGTGACGATTAGTCCAGGTGTCGGGGGTTATGGGGAGAAGGCAGGAGAATGGGGTTAGGAGGGAGAGATAGATCACCAATGATTGAATGGTGGAGTAGACCTGATGGGCCGAATGGCCCAGTTCTACTCCTCTCACTTATGATTTCATGACCTTATGACTTTATTCCTTGAAGCGCAGGAGGCTGAGGGGTGATCTTTTAGACAAGATCATGAGAGGAATAGATAGGGTAAATGCTCATAGTCTTTTACCCACAGTAGGGGAATCGAAAATCCGAGGACATAGGTTTAAGCTGAGGGGGGAAAGATTTAATAGGAACCTGAGGGCCGACGTTTTTACACAAAGGGTGGTGGAGCACTGTTCTCTGGTTGTGGTGGGATGATTCAGTTGCCTGATAACAGCTGGGGCGAAACTGTCACTGAATCTGGAGGTATGCGTTTTCACATTTCTATATCTTTTGCCTGGTGGGAGAGGGGAGAAGAGGGAGTGGTCAGGGTGCGACTGGTCCTTGATTATGCTGCTGGCCTTGCCGAGGCAGCGTGAAGTGTAGATGGAGTCAACGGAAGGGAGGTTGGTTTGTGCGATGGTCTGGGCTGCGTCCACAATTGGCTGCAATTTCTTGGATGGAGCTTGAATGGGGCAATTCCCCCTTGGGTAGATTCTACGGTTCACCCACACACAAGGCACAGTTTGCAGAGGCCAATGAAGCTATAAACCTGCAGTGTGGGAGGAAACCAGAGCACCTGGGGAAAACCCACCCGGTTACAGGGAGAATGTATAAACTCCATGCAGACAGCGCCCATAGCCAGGATCGAACCCGGGACCATGGCGCTGTGAGGCCGTGGCGCCACCATGCCGCCCTGATGAAAGGTCTTTGAAACGTTAACTGTTCCTCTTTCCACAATGTTGTCTGCCCTGCTAAGCGTTTCCACATTTCCTGGATTTGCATCAGAAGTACCACATCTGTAGCGTTTTTGATTTCCATTAAAATGGGGAATTACTGAGAGGCATAGTTAACCCAGATGTGAACAAAGCTGTTCCAACTTTGACCTTAATTATCGAGCGAGCAGGTGCAAGTATATAAAATTAACAAGCTTGAAACAAAACCAGAAATTTATTTCCCTGAGAGTAATTTATATCTGGAGTCGACTTGGATAAAATTGTGTTTATGTTTCAATTAAAGTGTTTGAAATATATTGGGTTTGATCAGAATTATTAGTTGCAGGAGACAAACGCTTACAAGGGCAGAAACAAAGAACTACACATGCTGATAGACACCAAGAATCGCTGCCTTACAGCACCATAGTGCCAGAGACCCGGGTTCGATCCTGACTACGGCTGCTGTCTGTATGGAGTTTGTACGTTCTCCCTGTGACCACGTGGGTTTTCTCCGGGTGCTCCGGCTTCCTCCCACATTCCAAAGACGTGCAGGTTTGTAGGTTAATTGACCTGTAAATTGTCCCTGGTGTGTAGGACAGAACTAGTGTAAGGGTGGCCCTTCGGCCAACCAAGTCTGCTTCCATGCTGTATCTCTAAACTAAATTAAACTAAACTCAACGGGTCAGGCAGCATCTCTGGAGAATAAGGATAGGTGACGCTTCAGGTCGGGACTCTTCTTTGGATGATAGGTGACATTTCGGGTCAGGACCCTTCTTCAGACTCATAGAGTCATAGAGGGTAATAGTCATACAGCGTGGAAATGGGCCCTTCGGTTCAGCATGCCCACACCGACCAACATACCCCATCTACACTAGACCCACCTGCCTGCATTTGGCCCATATCCCTCTAAACCTGTCCTATACATGTACCTGTCAAAATATTTATTAAATGTTGCGATAGTACCTGCCTCAATGATCTATTCCGGCAGCTCGTTCCGTACACCCACCACCCCCTGTGTAAAAAAGTTGTTATCTGTTTCTCTTCCCAAGACGTTGCCTGATCTGTTGAGGGTTTTCACGTTTTGGACCATCTGAAGTAGGGTTCTGACCCACAATGTCACCCATCCTGTTTCTCCAGAGATGTTGTCTAACCCTCTGAATTACTCCAACCCTCTGTGTCCAATTGACACCAGGGTAGTTTAACACAGAGGAACTGGACATGCTGGAATGTTGATCAAGAAACAAAGTGCTGGAGGAACTCAGTGAGGGTCCTGACCCAAAACATTATCAACTGTCTATTTCCCTCCATGGATGCTGCCTGATTCTCTGAGTTCTCCAGCACTCAGCGAATCAGGCGGTCACGGTGGCTCAGCGGTAGAGTTGCTGCCTTACAGCGCCAGAGACACGGGTTCGATACCGACTACGGGCGCTGTCTGTACGGAGTTTGTACATTCTCCCCGTGACCTGCGTGGGTTTTCTCCGGGATCTTCGGTTTCCTCCCACACTCCAAAAACATTCAGGTTTGTAGGTTAATTGGCTGGGCAAATGTAAAAATTGTCCCTAGTGGGTGTAGGATAGTGTTAATGCACGGGGATCGCTGGTCGGTACGGACACGGTGGGCCGAAGGGCCTGTTTTTACGCTGTTTCTCTATCTCTAAACTTTGTGCGTGTTTTTTTTAGTAATTTGGCACATTTGTCCGATTCATGAATAGACAATAGACAATAGACAACAGGTGCAGAAGGAGGCCATTCGGCCCTTCGAGCCAGCACCGCCATTCAATGTGATCATGGCTGATCATTCACAATCAGTACGCCGTTCCTGCCTTCTCCCCGTACCCCCTGATTATTAAGGGGTTGGACACATTAGAGGCAGGAAACATGTTCCCAATGTTGGGGGAGTCCCGAACCAGGGGCCACAGTTTAAGAATAAGGGGTAGGCCATTTAGAACAGAGATGAGGAAAAACGTTTTTAGTCAGAGAGTTGTGAATCTGTGGAATTCTCTGCCTCAGAGGGCAGTGGAGGCCAATTCTCTGAATACATTCAAGAGAGAGCTAGATAGAGCTCTTAAGGATAGCGGAGTCAGGGGGTATGGGGATAAAGCAGGAACAGGGTACTGATTGAGAATGATCAGCCATGATCACATTGAATGGCGGTGCTGGCTCGAAGGGCCAAATGGCCTACTCCTGCACCTATTGTCTATTGTCTATTGTCTATTGACTCCGTTATCCTTAAGAGCTCTATCTAGCTCTCTCTTGAAAGCACCCAGAGAATTGGCCTCCACTGCCTTCTGAGTCAGAGAATTCCACAGATTTACAACTCTCTGACAGAAAAAGTTTTTCCACATCTCCGTTCTAAATGGCCTACCCCTTATTCTTAAACTGTGAAGGTTGTGTTCAACTTTCCAATCTAATGCAGGCAGATTAGTTTATCTTAGTATCATGTTTAGCAACACGGGTCCGCAGTTTCTTGTGCAAGCATGGCGGTAGTGGGGGCTGATGCAATAGTGGCGTCTAAGAGGCGTTTAGATAGGCACGGATACGCAGGGAATAGAGAGGTGTGGATCATGTGTCGGCAGGGTGAGATTAGATGACTTTGGCATTATGGGCCAAAGGATCTGTTCATGTACTGTGCCTTTCTATGTTCTACCTGCTAGGTTCTAGGTAACCATGTCTCTTTGGTTGAGATTCACCCACCAGTGAAAACAACTCAATATCGCCATCGTGTAGGAAGGAACTGCAGATGCCGGTTTAAACCGAAGAAAGGCACAACATGCTGGAGTAACTCAGCGGGACAGGCAGCATCTCTGGAGAGAAGGAATGGGTGACGTCTCGGGTCGAGACCCTTCCTCAGACTGGTTAGAGAAAAGGGAAATGAGAGATATAGACGACGATGTAGAGAGATAAAGAACAATGGATGAACCATTGACAAGGATTGCACATATTTCACCAAGATCACCTTCGTTCTTCTAAACTCCAATATGGGCGGCACACCAACGTGGAGGTAGAGTTGCTGCCTCACAGCGTGAGAGAGCTGGGTTCGATCCTGACCTCGGATGCTGTCTGTGCAGAGTGTGCACGTTCTCCCTGTTACCGTGTGGCTTTACACTCCGGGTGCTCCGGTTTCCTCCCACATCCTCAGAAGGCAGTGGAGGCCAATTCTCTGAATGCATTCAAGAGAGAGCTGGATAGAGCTCTTAAGGATAGTGGAGTCAGGGGGTATGGGGAGAAGGCAGGAACGGGGTACTGATTGAGAATGATCAGCCATGATCACATTGAATGGCGGTGCTGGCTCGAAGGGCCGAATGGCCTCCTCCTGCACCTATTGTCTATTGTCTATCCCAAAGACAGGCAGGTTGGTCGGTTAATTGGTCTCGGTAAATTGCCCCTAGTGTGTGAGGAGTGGGTGAGAAAGTGGGATAACATAGAACTGGTGTGAATGGATGATCAAACGATGGCTTGGATTTAGTGGGCCGAAGGGCTAATTACCACACTGCCCTATGTCATGAAAAATTCTAAAGGAAACATTCTAATTTGGTCCATTTTTTCAGATAGCTCTAATTCTTATGTATGGGAGAAAAACCCCCTCAGATGCTGGTTTAAATCGAAGGTAGGCACAAAGTGCTGGAGTAACTCAATGGGTCAGGCAGCATCTCGGGAGAGAAGGAATGGGTGACGCTTCGGGTCGAGACCCTTCTTCAGCTGAGTGGGTGATGTTTTGGGGTCGAGACCCTTCTTCGGGTGAAGAATTATTTTGTAAACCAGCATCAGTAATTCTTTGTGAGGAAATCTGACAGAAGGTGGTGCAGTGGTAGAGTTGCTGCCTTACAGCGCGTGCAGCGCCAGAGACCCGGGTTCGATCCCGACTACGGGTGCTGTCTGTACGGAGTTTGTACGTTTTCCCCGTGACCTGCGTGGATTTTCTCAGAGATCGTCGGTTTCCTCCCACACTCCAAAGTCGTACAGGTATGTCGGTGAATTGGCTTGGTAAATGTGACAATTGTCCCTCATGTGTGTTGGATGGTGTTAATGCGCGGGGATTGCTGGTCGGCGCGGACCCGGTGGGCCGAAGGGCCTGTTTCCGCGTTGTATCTCTAAACTAAACTAAACTATATAAAGTTATGTGGGAGTAGGAAAATAACTGCAGATGCTGGTACAAATCGAAAGTATCACAAAATGCTGGAGAGAGGGAATGGGTGATGTTTCGGGTCAAGACCCTTCTTCAGCCTGAAGAAGGGTCTCGACCCGAAACGTCACCCATTCCCTCTCTCCTGAGATGCTGCCTGATCTGCTGAGTTACTCCAGCATTTTGTGATACCTGCGATTTGTACCAGCATCTGCAGTTATTTTCCTACATTAATGTTATGAGGGGCATAGATAGGGTAGACAATCAGAATCATTTTCCCAAGATAGAAAAATCAAATACCAGAGGGCAAAGCTTTGAGGTTTCAAGGTCTCAAGGTCAGTTTATTGTCACATGTACCAATTAAGGTACAATGAAACTTGAATTACCTTACAGCCATACTGAAAAAAAAGTAACAAGACACCCAACTACATAAAAGTCAACATAAACATCCACCACAGCAGATTCCCCACGTTCCTCACTGTGATGGAAGGCAATAAAGTCCAAACTTCTTCCTCTTTTAGTCTCCTGCGGTCGGGGTAGTCGAACCATCTGCAGTCGGGGTAAACGAAGCCCCCTTGTTGGGGTGGTTGAAGCCCCCGCCTTGGGGCGATCGTAGCTCCTGCGCTGGGATGGTCGAAGCTCCTGTGGCTTGGAGCTCCCGGAAGTCGGTCTCTCACCAGGGACCGCGGCCTCCGTGATGTTAAAGTCCGCAGGTTGGAGCCACAAAGTCGATCCCCGACAGGGATCGCAGGCTCCACGATGGTAAGTCCGCAGGCTCCCGTGGCTGGAGCTGTCCAAATCGGTCTCCAGCAAATGCCACCAACTCCTCGATGTTAGGCCGCAGTGCGGACGGTGATACGATACGGAAAGAAAATAGCATCTCCGTCGAGGTGAGAGAATAGTAAACGTTTCCCCCAACTCCCCCGCCCCACATAAAACAAGCTAAAGAAGACTAAAAACATTTATTTAACACGTACAAACAAACAACAAAGAAGGAAGGGACAGACAGAATGTTGGCGAGGCAGCCATTACTGTACGTTTTCCCCGTGACCTGGTGAGATGGGCAAAGTTTAAAGAAAATGTGCTGGGCAAGTTTTTTTTAACGCAGAGGATGGTGAATGCCTGGAACGCACTGCTAGGGTTGGTAGTTGAAACAGATACGTTATTGGCATTAGAGTCCTTTGGAGGCACATGAATATGCGGGGAATGGAAACATATGGGTTATGTGCAGGTAGACGTGGTGGTCTTAGCATCATGTTTGGCACAGACATTGTGGGCTCGAGGCTTTATTCTTGCGTTGAAGTGCTTTGTGTGCTACACCCATGTACAAGAGGCAGTACAAAGAGAAAAATAGTGGAGGTGCAGAATATAGTGGTACAGCATTATAGTGTTACACACTTTAGAGTACTTTAGAAATGCGGCGCGGAAACAGGCCTTTCGGCCCACCGAGTCTGCACCGACCAGCGTTCACCCCGTACTATCCTACGTACTAGGGACAATTTACAATTTTACCAAAGCCGATTAACCTACAAACCTGTACGTCTTTGGAGTGTGGGAGGAAACTGCAGCACCCGGAGAAAACCCACACAGGTCACGGGGTGAACGTACAAACTCCGTACAGGCAGCACCCGTAGTCAGGATTGATCCCGGGTGTCTGGAGCTGTAAGACAGCAACTCTACCGCTGCACCCACATTCATGGTGCAGATTTTAAAATGCGCAAAGGACCCACCCAGGTAGGTTGGGTGATCAGGACTACATCCGTAGTTCATGGGAATTGTGATAACAGCAGGGAAGAATCTGTTCTTGATTTTTTGTTTTCTTTAGCCACATATTTCTACAATCCTCTCAGCCAATTTACGGCTGGCACGGTGGCGCAGCGGTAGAGTTGCTGCCTCACAGCGCCAGAGGCCTGGGTTCGATCCTGGCCACGGGTGCTGTTTGTACGGAGTTTGTACGTTCTCCCCGTGACCAGTTTGGGTTTCTCTGAGATCTTCGGTTTCCTCCCACACTCCAAAGACGTGCAGGTTTGTAGGTTAATTGGCTTGGTGTAAAATGTAAAATTGTCATGGGATAGTGCTAGTGTGCGGGGATCGCTGGTCGGCGTGGACTCGGTGGGCCGAAGGACCTGGTTCCACGCTGTATCTCTAAACTAAACTGAACTAAACCAAGGAAATAGCCCAGTGAGTACAGAGGACGATCAGGGAAATTGGAAATCAGCGGTAAAACAGTCAACAGCCCTTGAATAGTTACAATCTGTCAGATCCACATGGAATTCATCCAAGAATACTTTAGGAAATGAGGGCTCGAAGTACTGCACTCTGCTTGAGGTATTTTGCAGTTCATTAAGCACAAGGGCGGAATGAGATGACTGGAAAATAACTAATGCTGCTGCTGCAGCTTTTGACTAAGGCAGGTAGCAGGCCCTGGAAGTTGCAGAGGTTGTTATGTTGACCTCAATGGTGAGAAAGGTCTTTCGGCCACTATGCAACAAGTCAATTAAGTGCTGTTTAATGAGGCTGCAGGCAACACCACTGTGCCAACACCACTTTTTAAAAAAAATTGCTACACAGCACTTAACAACTTTGTAGAGGTAGAAACAAGGAACTGCAGATGCTGGTTAACCAAGGAAAAACACAAAGGGCTGGAGTAACTCAGCAGGTCAGGCAGCATCTCCGGAGAACATGGATAAATGATGTTTCCGGTCGGGACCCTACTCCAATGTTCTCAATGTTCATGTAGACACCAAGAAACTGCAAACTGGGACTATCATATGAGGAAAGATTGGAAAGACTAGGCTTGTATTCACTGGAGTTTAGAAGGATGAGAGGGGATCTTATAGAGACGTATAAAATTATAAAAGGACTAGTCAAGCTAGATGCAGGAAAAATGTTCCCAATGTTGGGGGAGTCCAGAACCAGGGGCCACAGCCTAAGAATAAAGGGGAGGCCATTTAAAACGGAGGTGAGAAGGAACTTTTTCACCCAGAGAGTTGTGAATTTGTGGAATTCTCTGCTGCACCAATGCAGGAGAGGTTTGGGCCCAACGGGTCCACTTGGTCTAGTTTATACTAATCCTGCCTTTCTTTTCTCTGTTTACCACACAACTTGAGGAAATTTACAACAGAGAAGGCCACTCAGCCCACTCTGCCTCTGCTGGCCATAAACAAAGCCACAGAGCCTCAAATCCCCAATGTCAGTTCAGTTTAGTTTATTGTCACGTGTACCGAGGTACAGTGAAAAGCTTTTGTTGCGTGCTATCCAGTCAGCGGAAAGACAGTATATAGATACAGGATAAGAGGATTACAGTCAGCGGAATTACAGTATATAGATACAGTATAAGGGATAAGACGTTTAGTGCAAGGAAAATCCGATCGAGGATAGTCCGAGGGTCACCAAAAAGGTAGATTGTAGTTCATAACTGTTCTCTGGTTTAGTTTACTTTAGAGATACAGCGAGGAAACAGGACCTTCAGCGCACCGAGTCTCCACCGGCCAGCGATCCCCGCACATTAACACCAGCCAACATACACTAGGGACAATTTACACTTATACCAAGTATACAAACACAACCCAATTAACCTACAAACCTGTCCATCTTTGGAGTGTGGGAGAAAACCGAAGATCTCGGAGAAAACCCACACAGATCACGGGGAGAACGTACAAACTCCGTACAGACAGCACCCGTAGTCGGGATCGAACCCATGTCTCCGGCGCTGTAAGCGCTGTAAGGCAGCAACTCTACCGCTGCGCCACCGTGGCTGTGGTGGGATCCAGGTCTGTTGGGACTGTCTGTCATGTGAGGAAAGATTGGAAAGACTAGGCTTGTATTCACTGGAGTTTAGAAGAATGAGAGGGGATCTTACAGAAACTTATAAAATTATAAAAGGACTGGACAAGCCGGATGCAGGAAAAATGTTCCCAATGTTGGGGGAGTCCAGAACCAGGGGCCACAGCCTAAGAATAAAGGGGAGGCCATTTAAAACGGAGGTGAGAAGGAACTTTTTCACCCAGAGAGTTGTGAATTTGTGGAATTCTCTGCCACAGAGGGCAGTGGAGGCCAATTCACTGGATGAATTTAAAAGAGAGTTAGATAGAGCTCTAGGGGCTAGTGGGATCAAGGGATATGGGGAGAAGGTAGGCACAGGTCCCTCAATAGCATTAATGTCCTTCCTCAAATTAGGAGACCAAAACTGCACACAGAGGGAACATATTGGATCTTGTGTTGGGAAAGAACCTGGAAGGACTACTGGGGTCCCTGGATGGAGGTGAGGGAGGAGATATAGGGACAGGCGTTACATCTCCTGCGGTTACCTGGGAATGTACCTGAAGAGGTAACAGGGGTGGCATGGTGGCGCAGCGGTAGAGTTGCTGCCTTACAGTACCAGAGACCCGGGTTCAATCCTGACTACGGGCGCTGTCTGTTCGGACTTTGAATGTTCTCCCCCTTTGACCTGCGTGGGGTTTCTCCGAGATCTTCGGTTTCCTCCCACACTCCAAAGACTTACAGTTTTCAAGAGAGAGTTAGATTTAGCTCTTCGGGCTAAGGGAATCAAGGGATATGGGGGAAAAGCCAGAACTGAATATTGATTTTGGATGATCAGCCAAGATCATATTGAATGGCGGTGCTGGCTCGAAGGGCCGAATGGCCTACTCCTGCACCTATTGTCTATTGACTGGCAGTGCTGGCTCAAAGGGCCGAATGGCCTACTCCTGCACCTATTTTCTATGTTTCTATGTTTCTCTGCTTGTAGGTTAATTGACTTGGCATAAAACGTAAAGTTGTCCCTAGTGTGTGTAGGATAGCGTTAATGTGCGGGGATCGCTGGTCGGTGCAGACCCGGTGGGCCAAAAGGCCTGTTTCCACGCTGTATCTCTAAACTAAACTAAAACTAAACGTCATACCTTGTTTAGTAATTGTATCTGCTTCCACTATCCTTAGAAGATTCAATTTTACTTCTCTGTAGAATTTTCTTCCAGACTGAGCCAATTGACACGTTGTCAAGGATCTCTCTGTATGTAGGTGTTACTTGACAGAGAGGTGTAATAATTCCCAGTCTTGCTCAAGGTTTATTAACTTGGACCCAGTGAAATCTTTTATCCACGACACCACCAAATCCCTTGCAAAAAGCGGGCATTATCACCTTTCTGCTCTGTCTTTGCTTTGAGCTTAAATGGTTACACGTTCACTTGATGTATTTCTCAAGGATACATTGTAAATGGAAAAGACTTGTGCAGATTGGATTAATCAGTGCAGGTCACGTCCGCTGAGAATAAAAGCACACTGCCTCTTCAGTGTTGCTGGTGTGCAGGAAACATAGAAACATAGAAACATAGAAAATAGGTGCAGGAGTAGGCCATTCGGCCCTTCGAGCCTGCACCGCCATTCAATATGATCATGGCTGATCATCCAACTCAGTAGCCTGTACCTGCCTTCTCTCCATACCCCCTGATCCCTTTAGCAAAAAGGGCCACATCTAACTCCCTCTTAAATATAGCCAATGAACTGGCCTCAACTACCCTCTGTGGCAGAGAATTCCACAGACTCACCACTCTCTGTGTGAAGGCAGTGATAGATTCTTCATTAGTACGGGTGTCAGGGGTTATGGGGAGAAGGCAGGAGAATGGGGTTAAGAGCGAAAGGTAGATCAGCCATGAGTGAATGGCAGAATAGACCTGATGGGCCAAATGGCCTCATTCTGCTCCTGTAACTTATGAACTTTGATAGTTTAGATTAGTTTAGAGATCCAGTGCGGATGCAGGCCCTTCGGCCCACCGGGTCCGCGCCGACCAGCGATATCCGCATATTAACACTATCCTAGACACACCAGGCACAGTTTTTACATTTACCAAGCCAATTAACCTCCAAACCTGCACGTCTTTGGAGTGAAGGAAGATCTTGGAGAAAACCCACGCAGATCACGGGGAGAACGTACAAACTCCGTACAGATAAGCAGCCTTAGTCTAGTGCTGTAAGGCGGCAACTCTAGCGTCTAACTCTCTGTGTGAAGAAATGTTTTCTCATCTCGAGATGAAGAGGCAGTGTGCTTTTATTCTCAGCGGACGTGACCTGCACTGATTAATCCAATCTGCACAAGTCTTTTCCATTTACAATGTATCCTTGAGAAATACATCAAGTGAACGTGTAACCATTTAAGCTCAAAGGAAGGAGCAGGGGGGTACAATGTGGAGGCTTTATCAGGGCGCTAGTCTGACCCCATTTGGAATATTGTGAGCAATTCCGGGCCCCATATCTGAGGGAGGATTTGCTGGCTCAGGAGAGGGTCCAGAGGAGCTTTACAAGAATGATCCCAGGAATGAGTGGGTTAACATGTGATGAGCGTTTGACAGCACTGGGCCTGTACTCGCTGGAGTTTAGAAAGATGAGGGGAGACCTCATTGAAACTTACCGGATGGTGAAAGTCCTGGATAGAGTGGATGTGGAGAGGATGTTTCCACTAGTGGGGGAGTCTAGGACCACAGCCTCAGAATTAAAGGACGTACCTTTAGGAAGGAGATGATGAGGAATTTATTTTGTCAGAGGGTGGTGAATCTGTGCAATTCATTGCCATAGAAGGCCGTAGAGGCCAAGTCAATGGATATTTTTAAGGCAGTGATAGATTCTTGATTAGTACGGGTGTCAGGGGTTATGGGGAGAAGGCAGGAGAATGGGGTTAAGAGCGAAAGGTAGATCAGCCATGAGTGAATGGCAGAATAGACCTGATGGGCCAAATGGCCTCATTCTGCTCCTGTAACTTATGAACTTTGATAGTTTAGATTAGTTTAGAGATCCAGTGCGGATGCAGGCCCTTCGGCCCACCGGGTCCGCGCTGACCAGCGATATCCGCATATTAACACTGTCCTAGACACACCAGGCACAGTTTTTACATTTACCAAGCCAATTAACCTCCAAACCTGCACGTCTTTGGAGTGAAGGAAGATCTCGGAGAAAACCCACGCAGGTCACGGGGAGAACGTACAAACTCCGTACAGATAAGCAGCCTTAGTCTAGTGCTGTAAGGCGGCAACTCTAGCGCTGCACCACCGTGCCACCACGCCAACCACACCACGTCAAGATACACAGAGTGTTTTACCCAGAGTAGGAGAATCAAGAACCAGAGGACTTGGTTTAGAGATTTAGCTTAGAGATACAGGCTGGAAACAGGCCATTCAGCCCACCTAGTCCACGCTGCCCATTGATCACCCAGGCAGTAATCCACTTCTGCATCCTGCATCTTAGGGATAATTTACAGAAGCCAATTAACGTACAAACCTGCATGTCTAATTCTAATCCTCTAATTTATGCGGTTTGGGAACAGCTCCAAGACTGCAAGAAATTGCAGCAAATTGTGGACGCAGCCCAGACCATCACACAAACCAACCTCCCTTCTATTGACTCTATTTATACCTCACGCTGCCTCGGCAAGGCCAGCAGCACAATCAAGGATGAGTCGCACCCTGGACACTCCCTCATCTCCCCTCTCCCATCGGGCAAAAATTATAGAAGTGTGAAAGTGCACACCTCCAGATTCAGGGACATTTTCTTCACAGCTGATGCTATCAGGCAACTGAACCGTCCTACCGCAAATGGAGAGCAGTCCTGAGCTACAGTCGACCTCATTGGGGACCCTCGGACTATCTTTGATCGGACTTTACTGGCTTTATCTTCCACTAGGTGACTCCGGACTGTCAAAGCAGCCACAGCCAGACATAAAAATAGCTTTTTTCCCCACGAGTGGTAGTTCTACTCAATAACCAAAATCTGTAGTTTCTTTTTTGCTCTGGTTTATTTTCACCCACATGTTTAGACCGTAATGTTGTATCCTTATTGGTTTGATGTGTTTATGGTTTATTCTTAATTGTTGACTGTATGTTTGTGTTGTCATTTGTGAGCGGAGCACCAAGGCACATTCCTTGTATATGCACATACTTGGCCAATAAACTTATTCATTCATTCATTCATTCATTCATTCATTCATTCATTCATTCATTCACTAAACATTATTCCCTTTATCTGTGGATGGCTCAATTGTAATCATGCATTGTCTTTCTGCTGACTGGTTAGCACGTGACAAAAGCTTTTCATTGTACACGTGACAATAAACTGAACTAAACTAGACTTCTACAAACTGCTTACGTAAGTCTGTTTGGCACCCCAAGAGTTAAGACCCCACTCCTCACCACTTCCACACATTCAACATTCATGGTAAAACACAATTGACCTACACTGCGGATTATTCGATGTGTTCAGCAGCTCCATCACTGATTAACTTGTTTAAAATGTCAATGAGACTTTAATGGGCGTAGGGACATGTAATAGAAGCAAGATATTTCCTCTCCAGTTGTGCAGTGGCAGTTTTAGGAGATGTCGGGTCATATGTTAATGGTCATTTTCCAAAGGCCTCACCCTCTTATTCTCCTGCTGAGAACTCACTGGCCTTGCCGCTCTCTCTATGAAAATGTGCTCTGTACTTTTCCAATTCACCATCTGTCTCTGCCACAGAACCATCAAGCGTTCTGGAGGCAGGGCAAGGGGGGGAAAGGTCAGAACGAGAGTCTCGTTACGAGTTTTAGTTTTAGTTTTAGTTTTGGAGACAGGCCCTTCGGCCCACCGAGACTGTGCCGACCCAGTGATCGCCCCACACACAAGTTCTATCCTACGTATACTAGGCGCAATTGTGAGGGGGGTTGGCGGGGGGGGGCAAGAACAATGGAGGACCCGACGTGGGAGGACCGCCGTGAGGAGGGGCCGGGAGGCAGAACAATGGAGGACCCGGCGTGGGGGAGGGGCAAATGGGGGGAGGGGGGGAGGACAAAGGAGGAGCCGGCGCAGATACTTTGTACCTTTATCAGCGCTGTTTATGTGCTATGCGACTACTTGTATATCTTGGCTACGCAAGCAAACAATCCCACTGTGCCTAGTCGCATGTAAAGACAATAAAGTATTCCAATTCCGATTCCAATTCACTGAGGCCAATTGGCCTACAAACCTGCAGCCTTGGGAGTGTGGTTAGGGAACCAGGGAACCTGGAGAAAACTCACGCAGTCAGAGGGAGGTGGGATGTACAGGTACCCTGGTCCATGTTTCCCAGAGATGCTGCCTGACCCGTTGAATTACTCCATTATTACTTTGTGTTTTGTTTCAAATGTTGTTTAGATTTAGATTTGGAGATACAGCGCGGAAACAGGCCCTTCGGCCCACCGGATCCGCGCCGCCCAGCGATCCCCGCACATTAACACTATCCTACACACACTAGGGACAATTTTTACATTTACCCAGCCAATTAACCTACATACCTGTACGTCTTTGGAGTGTGGGAGGAAACCGAAGAATATCGGAGAAAACCCACGCAGGTCACGGGGAGAACGTACAAACTGCGTACAGACGGCGCCCGTAGTCAGGATCGAACCTGAGTCTCCGGCGACTGCATTCGCTGTAAGGCAGCAACTCTACCGCTGCGTCACCGTGCCGCCAACTTATTGTACCTGCCTCAGTTACTTAGTCTGGCAGCTCGTTCCATACACCCATCACCCTGAAAAGGTTTGTCCTCTCAGGTTCCTATTTCATCTTTCCCTTCTCAACCTATACCTTCAAGTTTCCGATTCCCTTATCCTGTGGAAAAGACTCTGTGTATCTCCTCTATCTATTCCTCTCATGGTTTTATACACCTCCACTAAGATCACTCCTCATCCCCCTGCCCTCCAAGGAGTAAAGTCCTAGCCTGTCCAACCTCTCCCTCGTGTTCAGGCCCTGGAGTCCTGGAAATATCTTTGTCAATCATTCCCATGCTCTTTCCAACTTAATGGTGTCTTTCCTACAGCAGAAGGGAAACTGAACTGAACGCAACACTCCAAGTGCGGCCTCACCACCAACTTTAGAAGACAGACACAAAATGCTGGAGTAACTCAGCGGGTCAGGCAGCATCTCTGAAGAGAAGGAATGGGCGACGTTTTGGGTCGAGACCCTTCTTCAGACTGATGTCAGGGGAGTGGGCGGTACATAGAAAAGGAAGTGTACAGATAAAGCCCTCCGTTTCACCCTCCACCGCAGAACCAGCCAATTTTTGCCTACGAACACTCCTCCACCTAGCAGAGCTGGTCCTTACCCTTAACAACTTCTCCTTTGACTCCTCCCACATGGTACAACTATACTTCATTGTGGCCACACCAACGTCTTGCATAACTATACTGCATGTGTGGCCTCACCAAGGTCTTGTATAACTATAATGCATGTGCACTCTCACCAAGGTCTTGTATAACTATACTCCAATTGTGGCCTCAACAACGTCTTGCATAACTATACTGCACGTGTGGCCTCACCAACGTCTTGTATAACAGAGGGTGAAAGATGCTACAGAACAGATTATTGGCAACAATAGAAAGAAATGGAGCTGTTTGACTTAGATTCACAACATATTACTGGCACTGGAAGATTGAGTCATTAGGAGCGACTGGATAGGCGAGGATAGTTTAGTTTAGTTTAGAAATACAGCGTGGAAACAGGCCCTTCGGCCCACCGGGTCTGCGCTGATCAGCGATCCCCGCGTATTAACACTATCCTACTCACACGAGGGACAAGTTTTTACATTTACCAAGGCAATTAACCTACAAATCTGTACATCTTTGGAGTGTGGGAGGAAACCGAAGATCTCGGAGAAAACCCACGCAGGTCACGGGGAGAACGTACAAACTCCGTACAGTCGGCACCCGTAGTCGGGATCGAACCCGTTTCTTCCCAGCTGTTATCAGGCCAACAACTAGAGAGCAGCCCTGAGCTACTATCTACCTCATTGGAGACTCTCGGACTATCTGACCGGACCACACTGGACTTTATCTTGCACTAAATGTTATTTATTTACGTTATTCCCTTTATCATGTATCTGTACACTGTGAATGGCTTGATTGTAATCATGTATTGTCTTTCCACTGACTGGATAGCACGCAACAAAAGCTTTTCACTGTACCTCGGTACACGTGACAATAAAATAAACTCAAACTCATAGACTGGGATTTTTCTCTGGAACATAAGTGGCTGAGAGGTGACCTGATGGAGGGAGATACATGAAATCATGAGGAGCATTGATAACGTGGATGCTCACAATCTTTTTCCCAGGTTAGAGGAGTCTAAAAAATAGGTTTAAGGTGAAACGGGAAAGATTTAACGGTTCTTGATCACACAGAGGGTGATGCATATACATAGAAACATAGAAAATAGGTGCAGGAGGAGGCCATTCGGCCCTTCGAGCCAGCACCGCCATTCATTGTGATCATGGCTGATCTTCCACAATCCATAATCCGTGCCTGTCTTCACCCCATATAACCTTGATTCCACTAGCCCCGAGAGCTCTATCTAACTCTCTCTTAAATCCTGGACTAATATCTGGACTGAGCTGCCTTAGAATATGGTAAAGGTGGGTAAAATTGATGTAAAATCAGTCTGAAGAAGGTCCAGCCCGTAAAAGTCACCTGTCCATGTTCTTCAGAGATGCTGCCTAACCTGCTGAATTACTCCAGCATTTTATGTCCCCTGCAAGTTGTTAAGAAAGTATATGGGATATTTGCCTTTATTTGCCAGGGCACTGTGTACAAGAGTTAATAGGTTATTATACAATGTAGTCACAGTCATATAGTCATACAATGTGGAAACAGACCCTTCGGCAAACATGTCCTATCTACGCTAGTCCTACCTGCCTGCATTTGGCCCATAACCCTCCAAACCTGTCCTATCCATTCACCTGTCTGAATGTTTCTTTAATGTTGCGATAGTCCCTGCCTCAACTATCTCCTCTTGCAGCTTGTTCCATACATCTACCACCCTTTGCGTGATAAAGCTACCCCCTCAGATTCTTATTAAATGTTTCCCCCTCTCACCTTAAACCTATGTCCTCTGCTTCTCGATTCCCCTGCTCTGCGCAAAAAACATTGTGCATCTACCCGATCTATTCCTCCATTCCTCGACTTTTTAATACGTTTTACATTTTCCTTTGATTTTCGGCCCCTTTGATATCACATTTTCACACCATACCCTTCCATATCTCTATGCCTCCCTCTCCCCCGACTCTCAGTCTGAAGAAGGGTCTCAACCCAAAATGTCACCCATTCCTTCTATCCAGAGATGCTGCCTGTCCTGCTGAGTTACACCAGCAATTTGTGCCTATCTTATAGACAATAGACAATAGACAATAGATGCAGGAGGAGGCCATTCAGCCCTTTGAACCAGCACCGCCATTCACCGTGATCATGGCTGATCATCCACACTCAGTACCCCGTTCCAACCTTCTCCCCATATCCCTTGACTCCGTTATCTTTAAGAGCTCTATCTAACTCTCTCTTGAAAGCATTCAGGGAATTGTCCTCCACTGCCTTCTAAGGTAGAGAGTTCCACAGATTCACAACTCTCTGAGTGAAAAAGTTTTTCTTCATCTCCGTTCTAAATGGCCTACCCCTTATTCTTAAACTGTGGCCCCTGGTTCGGGACTCCCCCAACATCGGGAACGTCTTCTGTTGAAACATCAGTCAGGAAATAAACGTTGGAAAATATTATCAGTGTACATAGGCCTCCACAGACATGCAAGGCCGAAGGGTATGTTTCCTTGTTGTCTGATGCTATGATTCCCTCATATGTGAAGTCAGCATGCACAGGGTTAAGCGAGACTTTGTACGGTTATGTCTCTGGATAGCCAACAGGTTGATAATATTCTAGAGGTTGGCTGGCAAGGTCGCCCTTGTATTTAAGCTGAAAGGCGAAAAATGCTGTTGTCACTTCACCTGTGCCGACACCTGAACACCTGGTGACGTCTACCTGAGGTAAGCCTGCACCCTCCGAGGGGGTTACGTCTTTTCTTCGTTAAACTTTGCCGTTTTGATAGATTGGGAACCTGCCTCCTCAGGAATGAAGACAGCCACGGAAGGAGCTGGGAGCAGTGGTGTGGAGAGAACCAACACACAGGGTAAGGATCATGGTGGAGGGGTCACAGTTCAACTCTCTCCCTGCACAACGACAACCCAGGGCAGAATAGCGAGAGGCCAGGTTGTTCGGAGAGCAAATTGTCAGACGCGCACGCCTTGTGGAACTTTGGTTTATCAAGATTAGTTACGTTATTGGAAACCAAGTGTCTGAAAGGCAAAGATAGACTCAAAAAGCTGGAGTAACTCCAGCGGGACAGGCAGCATCTCTGGAGAGAAGGAAAGAGTGACGTTGCGGGTCGAGACCCTTCTTCTTTCAAATGCAAGTCGTGCAGATCCTTGGTTTGTCAAGATAAGTTACCTTATTGAAAACCAGGTGTCATAACAATCGCAGTTTTGCTGAATCAATTTTCAGGAATGGGTGTTATTGACACTGTATTGCCAATGTTAATTATGCTGAATCAGTATTAGCAGTGTTAGTTACACTGAACCTGTATTGTTAATGGTAGCTGTGTTAGTAATACTAAATTACCATTTCACAGTTTAAGAATAAGGGCCACAGTTTAAGAATAAGGGGTGGGCCATTTAGAACGGAGATGAGGAAAAACTTTTTCAGTCTGAGAGTTGTAAATCTGTGGTATTCTCTGCCTCAGAAGGCGGTGGAGGCCAATTCTCTGAATGCATTCAAGAGAGAACTAGATAGAGCTCTTAAGGATAGCAGAGTCAGGTGGTATGGGGAGAAGGCAGGAACGGGGTACTGATTGAGAATGATCAGCCATGATCACATTGAATGGTGGTGCTGGCTCGAAGGCCCGAATGGCCTCCTCCTGCAACTATTGTCTATTGTCTATTGAATCTACATTGTCAAAGGTAGTTATGCTAAGACTGAATTAGCAGTGCTGGTCATACTGAATCCACTGTATATTGTCAATGGCAGCTATACTAAATTCGCAGTGCTGGTCATACTGAATTTACTGATATTGTCAATCGCAGCTATAGTAAATTAACAGTGTTAGTTATACTGAATCTACACTGTCAATGAGTTATGCTGCCAGTATTAAGGCCATAAGGAATAGGAGTAGAATTAGGCCATTCGGCCCATCAAGTCCACTCCGCCATTCAATCATGGCTGATCTATCTCTCCCTCCTAACCCCATTCTCCTGCCTTCTCCCCATAACCTCTGACACCCGTACTAATCAAGAATCTATCCATCACAGCCTTTAAAAATATCAATTTGTCAAATATGTCAATGCTTGCTTCGTTAAATCGGTCTTTTTTTAGATTGAGATTTTTTAGATTCAGAGATACAGCGCGGAAACAGGCCCTTCGGCCCACCGGGTCCGCGCCGCCCAGCGATCCCCGCACATTAACACTATCCTACACCCACTAGGGACAATTTTTACATTTGCCCAGCCAATTAACCTACATACCTGTACGTCTTTGGTGTGTGGGAGGAAACCGAAGATCTCGGAGAAAACCCACGCAGGTCACGGGGAAAACTTACAAACTCCGTACAGACGGCGCCCGTAGTCAGGATCGAACCTGAGTCTCTGGCGCTGCATTCGCTGTAAGGCAGCAACTCTACCGCTGCGCCACTGTGCCGTTTTGTAAATGGTAACGATGTTGAACACGTATTGTTAATGTAATTATCGGGGATTATGCTAAATGTTCATTGTAAGTGACTGATATCCTTAATCTGTTTCACCGGTGCTCGGTTTCATATCATCGTTAGTGGTTGGGCTGCATTGTATAGCCACACAGTACGGTCACTGTTTGCTGATGGTGGGAGGAATGCGTGCAGTCTAGTGACTGCTTTGTCCTGGATGATGTTGTGCTTCCTCGGTGTGCTTGGCCATGATGGAATGTCAGGCATCAATGGCCAAAATATGCTAACATGGGGATGGGCCATGGGGATGGGCCATGGTGCATAGGGGCTGGTTGGGTTTCACTGTCTGATGGGTGTGAGAACCATGTGGAGGGAACTGTCTCACGGACCATAGAAACATAGGACAATAGGCGCACAAACAGGCCATTCGGCCCTTCGAGCCAGCTCCGCCATTCAATATGATCACGGCTGACTATCTAAAATCAGTACCGCGTGCCTGCTTTTTTCCCATATCCCTTGATTCCACGAGCCCTATCTAACTCTCTTTTGAAAACATCCAGTGAATTGGCCTCCACTGCCTTCTGTGGCAGAGAATTCCACAGATTCACAACTCTCTGGGTGAAAAAGATTCTCCTCATCTCAGTCCGAAATGGCCTACCCTTTACTCTTAAGCTGTGACCCCTGGTTCTGGGCTCCCCCAACATCGGGAACATTTTTCCTGCATCTAGCCTGTCCAATCCTTTAAGAATTTTGTCTGTTTCTATAAGATTCCCTCTCATCCTTCTAAATTCCAGTGAGTACAAGTCCAGTCGATCCATTCTTTCATCATATGTCAGTCTCGCCAATCTGGGTATTAACCTGGTGAACCTACGCTGCACTCCCTCAATAGCAAGAATGTCCTTCCTAACTACAATAACCTGCCGCCATTCCCCCTCACAATCTGATTTTTGCTTAAACATGGTAGACAAAATAGTCTCTTGCCGAGAGTCTTCCTATGAGGATGTTGCTGGGAGTAGAGGGTGTGAGGGTTGAGTAGGCTGGGTCTCTATTCCCTAGCGCGCAGTAGGATGAGGGGAGATCTTATAGAAGAGTACAAAATCGTGAGAGGAACAGACCGGATAGATGCGCACAGTCTCTTTCCCAGAGTAGGGGAATCGAGGACCAGAGGACATAGGTTTAAGGTGAAGGGGAAAAGATTTGACAGGAATCTGAGGGGTAACTCTTCCATGCAAAGGATGGTGGGTGCGTGGAACGAGCTGTTGGAGGAGATAGTTGTGGCAGGGACTATCCCAACGTTTAAGAAACAGTTAGACAGGTACATGGATAGGACAGGTTTGGAGGGAGATGGGCCAAATGCGGGCAGGTGGGACTAGTGCAGGTGGGGCATGTTTGCCGGAGTTGGGCCGAAGGGCCTGTTTCCACACTGTATGACTCCATGACTCTAAAATGCTGAATCTTGTCATTGGTTTGAGAAACCTAAGGTGGTGAAAAGCTCTCTTGAAATGCATTGGCCTTCCATTTGTCCATCCCTTTTCTTCCTTTCTCTCTCTCTCTCTCCTTCTCTCTTCTGCACTCTTCACAAAGGGTCATACAGCACAAAACAGGCCCTTCAGCTTAACATGCTCAGGATGACCAAAGTGCCCCCATCTGCACTAGTCCCACTGAACCATCCCTATCCATGTACATGTCCAAATGTCTTTTAAATGCATTTGGAGTACTGTGAGCAAAGTTGGGCCCCATATCTGAGGAAGGATGTGCTGGCTCTGGAGAGGGTCCAGAGGAGGTTTACAATAATGATCCCAGGAATGAGTGGGTTAACATCTGATGGGTGTTTGACAGCACTGGGCCTGTACTCGCTGGAGTTTAGAAGGTTGAGGGGGGACCTCATTGAAACTTGCAGAATAGTGAAAGGCCTGGATAGAGTGGATGTGGAGAGGATGTTTCCACTGGTGGGAGAGTCTAGGACCAGAGGTCACAGCCTCGGAATTAAAGGGTGCTCTTTTAGAAAGGAGGTGAGGAGGAACTTCTTTAGTCAGAGGGTAGCTAATCTGTGGAACTCATTGCCACAGAGGGCTGTGGAGGCCAAGTCAGTGGATATTTTTAAGGCAGAGATAGCCAAGTTCTTGATTAGAACGGGTGTCAAGGGTCATGGGGAAAAGGCAGGAAAATGGGATTGGGAGGCAGTGATCAGCCATGATTGAATGGCGCAGTTGACTCGATGGGCTGAACGGCCTAATTCTGCTTCTATAACTTGTGAACTTGTAACTTGTGATCTTGGAAATGGTGTTCCAGCACCTGTCTCACCTGCAACACTAGTCCCACCTGCTTGCGCTTGGTCCATCTCCCTCCAAACCTGTCCTATACATGTACCTGTCTAACTGTTTCTTAAATGATGGGATAGTTCCAGCCTCAACTACTTCCTCTGGCAGCTCGTACCACATACCCACCACCCATTTTGTGAAAAAGTTACACCTCAGATTCTTATTAAATCATTCCCCCTTCACCTTAAACCTATGTTCTTGATTCATCTACTGCGGGGAAAAGACTTTGAACATTCATCCTTATTTGTTTCAAGAATTTCCTGTTGAAAGACTGGAGCGGCTAGGCTTGTATACAATGGAATTTAGAAGGATGAGAGGGGATCTTATCGAAACATATGATTATTAAGGGGTTGGACACATTAGAGGCAGGAAACATGTTCCCAATGTTGGGGGAGTCCAAAACCAGGGGCCACAGTTTAAGAATAAGGGGTAGGCCATTTAGAACGGAGATGAGGAAAAACGTTTTCAGTCAGAGAGTTGTAAATCTGTGGAATTCACTGCCTCAGAAGGCAGTGGAGGCCAATTCTCTGAATGCATTCAAGAGAGAGCTAGATAGAGCTCTTAAGGATAGTGGAGACAGGGGGTATGGGGAGAAGGCAGGAACGGGGTACAGATTGAGAATGATCAGCCATGATCACATTGAATGGTGGTGCTGGCTTGAAGGGCCGAAGGGCCGAATGGCCTCCTCCTGCACCTATTGTCTATTGTCTATTGTCAGATTCTTATTAAATCATTCCCCCTTCACCTTAAACCCATGCCCTCTGGTTCTTGATTCATCTACTGTGGCAAAATGACTTTGAACATTCATCCTTATTTGTTTCAAGAATTTAATTCTTTCCATATTCCCATCAACTCCCCAGGTTCTACCACTCACCCATTCACAAGGGAAGGTTTACAGAGGCCAATTAGCCCACCAAGCTGTACTTCTTTCTTATAGTTTAACTTAGAGAGCAGTGCTGAACTACTGTCTACCTCATTGGTGACCCCCGGACTATGTTTGATCGGACTTTACCGGCTTTACCTTGCACTAAACGTTATTCCCTTTATCACGTATCAATGGGTCAATTGTCATCATGTATTGTCTTTCCGCTGACTGGATAGCACGCAACAAATGCTTTTCACTGTACCTCGGTACACGTGTCAATAAACTGAATTAAACTGAACTTGTGCACAATGCCTTTACCTTGCTGGAAGCTGGAATATTTATCTTTGTAACTCAGCCCTTTTGCAGGTAGCCAAACATCTTTCATTTGGGCGGCACGGTGGCGCAGCGGTAGAGTTGCTGCCCTACAGCGCCAAAGAGCCGGGTTCGATCCCGACTACGGGTGCTGTCTGTGTGGAGTTTGTACGTTCTCCCCGTGACCTGCGTGGGGATTTCTCCGATATCTTCGGTTTCCTCCCACACTCCAAAGACGTACAGGTTTGTAGGTTAATTGGTTTGGTATGAAAATGTAAAAATTGTCCCTAGTGTGTGTAGGATAGAGTTAATGTGCGGGGATCGCCGGTCGGTGCGAACTTGGTGGGCCGAAGGGCCTGCTTCCACGCTGTATCTCTGAACTAAACTAAAAATGAATTTGCTGGCCCTGTTTAGACTGCCTACTTCCACCGAGGTGGGAAACACAACAAGTACTGAGTTAGCTGGTGATAACTGCTTCCTGTTTGGAATATATGGGCCCTGGTTATCTTAAGAAGCAAACAAACCCATTGGAAGTGTATCGGTCTACAATGGCATTCATTTCTCAACACTTGACCGCACTGCCCCAGACAAGTAAATAAACTTTTCAATTCCTCTTTAAACAAAACATTTACTTGGACTAAGTGCGATTTTTCACTTTAGGTCACAAGGTCATAAGGAATAGGAGTAGAATTAGGCCAATCGACCCATCAAGTCCACTCCGCCATTCAATCATGGCTGATCTTTCTCTCACTCCTAGCCCCATTCTCCTGCCTTCTTCCCATGACCTCTGACACCCGTACTAATCAAGAATCTATCTATCTCTGCCTTAAAAACAGCCACTGACTTGGCCTCCACAGCCTTCTGTGGCAAAGAATTCCACAGGTTCACCACAGATTCCCACATATAAGTTTAAATTTTAATACCAAAGGGGAATTTCAAAAAATTGGAACAGCATTGTTGTGCAGTGGTAGGGTTGCGGTGTTACAGCGCTTACAGTGCCTGGCACCGGGATTCGTTCCTGACTACGGGCGCCGTCTGTACGGAGTCTGGACGTTCTCCCCGTGACCTGCGTGGGTTTTCTCCGAGCACGTTGGTTTCCTCCCACACTCCAAAGACGTACAGGTTTGTAGGTTAATTGGCTCGGTATAAATGTAAATTATCCCTAGTGTGTGTAGGATAGTGTTAGCGTGCGGGGATCGCTGGTCGGTGCGGACTCGGTGGGCCTGTTTCCGCGTAGTATCTCTACACTAAGGGATAGACATTGAGTCACATTTCGTAGTTTAAACTCAGCTCCATATAGAACAACCTGGGGTTGTGGGAAGACCAAATAGAAGCAGAACGTACCATGTAGAACATAAGAACAGTGGATAGGCACAAAAAGCTGGGTAATTAGCGAGACAGGTAGCACCTCTGGAGAGAAGGAATGGGTGACAATAGACAATAGACAATAGGTGCAGGAGTAGGCCATTCGGCCCTTCGAGCCAGCACCACCATTCAATGTGATCATGGCTGATCATTCTCAATCAGTACCCCGTTCCTGCCTTCTCCCCATACCCCCTGACTCCGCTATCCTTAAGAGCTCTATCTAGCTCTCTCTTGAATGCATTCAGAGACTTGGCCTCCACTGGCTTCTGAGGCAGTGAATTCCACAGATTCACAACTCTCTGACTGAAATTTTTTTCCTCATCTCCATTCTAAATGGCCTACCCCTTATTCTTAAACTGTGGTCCCTGGTTCTGGACTCCACCCACATTGGGAACATGTTTCAGGTCGAGACCCTTCTTCAGACGCTTCTTAAGAACAGTGGCGCAGCGCAGGAACATGGTCCATTGACCCACAATGTCTGTGCCGAACATGATGCCAAGACCAAATCTTATCTGCCTGCCCATGATCCATATCCCCCTATTCCCTGCTTATCCATGTCCCTTTCAAAAGATTATTAAACACTACTATCGAAAACAGTGGATGATCTCACCTTAAAAGTATGCCCTCTAATCTTTGATTTTTCCATCCTGGGGAAAAATATTCTGATTGTCTAACTTATAGGCAATAGACAATAGACAATAGGTGCAGGAGGAGGCCATTCGGCCCTTTGAGCCAGCACCACCATTCAATGTGATAATGGCTGATCATTCTCAATCAGTACCCCGTTCCTGCCTTCTCCCCATACCCCCTGACTCCGCTATCTTTAAGAGCTCTATCTAGCTCTCTCTTGAAAGCATCCAGAGAATTGGCCTCCACTGCCTTCTGAGGCAGAGAATTCCACAGATTCACAACTCTCTGACTGAAAAAGGTTTTCCTCATCTCCGTTCTAAATGGCCTACCCCTTATTCTTAAACTGTGGCCCCTGGTTCTGGACTCCCCCAACATTGGGAACATGTTTCCTGCCTCTAATGTGTCCAACCCCTTATCTATGCCTCTCCAGAGAAAGTTTGTCCAACCTCACCCTGTAACTATCATCCCAGAATCCAGGCATCATTCGAGTAAATACACACAAAATACTGGCGTAACTCAACGGGTCAGGCAGCACCTTTGGAGAAAATGAATAGATTTTGGGTTGAAACTGACCTGAAATGTCACCTATTCCTTTGCTCCAGGGATGCTGCCTGACCTGCTGAGAAACACCAGCATTTTGTGTCTATGTAGGAAAAAAAAAATGCCGATGCTGGTTTAAATCGAAGGTAGACACAAAATGATGGAGTAACTCAGCGGGTCAGGCAGCTTCTCGGGAGAGAAGGAATGGGTGACGTTTCGGGTCGAGACCCTTCTTCAGACTTTTGTGTCTATCTTTGGTGTAAACCAGCATCTACAGTTCTTTCCCACAAATCAATGTTAGCTCCATTCTTGTTCACAGTGCTAGCTCCGTTCTTGTTCACAGTGCTAGCTCCATTCTTGTTCACAGTGCTAGCGCCATTCATGTTCACCCTGTACACTGCGGACTTCAGGCACAGCTCTGCAGACTCCTATCTACAGAAGTTCTCTGACGACTCTGCCATCGTCGGCCTCATCACGGGCGACGAGGACAGGGCGTACAGAGAACTGATCAAGGAGTTTGTGGACTGGTGCCAGCGGAACTGCCTCCGGATCAACGCGGGGGAAACCAGGGAGATGGTGGTAGATTTCCGCAGGCGCAGCCAGGTCCCCCCCGGCACCGGTGAACGTCCAGGGAATGGACATCGAGAGGGTGGATTCTTATAAGTACCTTGGTGTCAACCTCAACAATAAACTGGACTGGACTGAAAACACCGATGCGCTATACAGAAAGGGCCAGAGCAGACTTTATCTGCTAAGGAGACTCAGGTCCTTTGGAGTGCAGGGGGCACTCCTAAGGACCTTCTACAACACGGTGGTTGCATCGGCCATCTTCTATGGAGTGGTCTGCTGGAGCAGCAGCATCTCAACGGCGGAAGGGAAGAGACTCGACAAGCTGGTCAGGAAGGCCAGCTCTGTCCTGGGTTGCCCCCTCGACTCAGTGCAGGCGGTGGGAGAGAGGAGGATGATGGCAAAGTTAACATCGCTGCTGGACAACGACTCCCACCCCATGCAGGACACTGTCACTGCACTGAGTAGCTCCTTCAGTGACAGACTCCTTCACCCCAAGTGCGTGAAAGAGAGATATAGGAGGTCCTTCCTTCCCGCTGCTGTGAGACTGCACAACCAGCACTGCTCCCAGCAGACGAGTCAACAATAACAGCTAAGAACACACAGAAAACTGATGACAATTTATGTATCTTTTATTTATTTATAATGGATGATCTCTTGCTCTCTTGCTATGCACTTTGCTGCTGTAACACTGTAAATTTCCCAGGAGTGGGACGAATAAAGGAATATATTATTATCATTCTGGTAAACCTTCTCAGCACCCTTTCCAAAGCCTCCACATCCTTCTTGAAATGGGGCGACCAGAACTGCAAGCAATACTCCACACATGGCCACACCAAAGTCCTTTAAACCTGCAAACTGCTAGAAATCTATTTATAATTGAGTATATGAACTAAAGTATATAAAATACAATACAATACCATACAATACAATACAATACAATATATCTTTATTGTCATTGTACAGGGGTACAACGAGATTGGGAATGCGCCTCCCATACGATGCAATAATTTAATTAATTTAAACAACAACAACCCAACGAAACAAATTGTAACAGTTTTAAGACAGAATAAAGTGCAAGTAGATCTGTGCCGGTTCACTGTGCGAGGTGACCATCCGGCTCAGCAGGACCGGTTCATAGCAGCTATGGCCCTGGGGATGAAGCTGTTCCTGAGTCTGGAGGTGCGGGCGTAGAAGGCCTTGTATCGTCTGCCCGATGGTAGAAGTTCGAACAGACTGTTGCAGGGGTGTGAAGAGTCTTTGTGGATGCTGGTGGCTTTTCTGAGGCATCGTGTGTTGTAGATGCCCTCCAAGTCTGGTAGCTGTGTTCCGATGGTCCTCAGAGCTCTATGGACTTCCCGCTGAAGAGCTTTCCTCTCTGCCTCCGTGCAGCTGAGGCACCACACAGGGATGCCATGCGTTAGGATGCTCTCTATGGTGCAGCGGTAGAAGGTCGTCAGCAGCTGTTGTGGTAGACCAGACTTTTTCAGTGTTCTCAGGTAGAACAGTCGTTGCTGTGCCTTCTTGACCAGCGCAGCAGTGTTATTGGACCATGTTAGGTCCTCCGAAATGTGGGTGCCCAGAAACTTGAAGCGGGACACTCTCTCCACACTGTCCCCGTTGATAAAGATCGGGGCGTATTCCCCATTATGTGATGAGAAATTATGAGAAGCATAGGTACTGTGGACAGTCAGACCTCTCTCCCCATGGTGGAAATATCAAAGAAGAGAGGGCATAGCTTTAAGGTGAGATGGACAAAGTTTAAAGGAGATCTGCAGGGGAGGTTTTTTAACACAGTGAGTGCTGGGTGCCTGGAACGAGCTGCTAGGGGCGGCCTTCTTCTTGCGTTTGAGGCAGCAGGAGTTATGTGAGGCCCTCCAGGCGCTGTAGCCAGTGCAATGTGCTGTTGTCGAGGGCCGTGAGGTCTACCCCTCCACCAGGGGGATGGAGGACAGCGCAGTCGGACATGACGTGCTGCGCTGTTTGCTGGTCTGCTCCACACACGCAGGCTGCTGATGAACGCAACCCCCAACGATGCACGTTGGCGTTGAACCGGCCGACCCCTGTGCGGAGCCGGTTCAGGGCGACCCACTCTTTGCGGGGCGTGTCCGAGCCGGGTGGGGCTGCGGTGTTCGGTGCGACAGTGACTTAAGTGCTCACGTTGTCGACCTCCCCGTGGTGAGCCCTGTCAACTGACCCCAGTCAGGTGAACGACCACAAACAGAGACCGCAGAAGCAGAAGCCGAGGGTGGTGGTGGAGGCAGCCATGACAGTGGTGTTGAAGAGGCTTTGAGACAACCACATGGATGTAGATTGTATGCAGGCACGTGGTCTGAAGAAGGGTCTTGACCCGAAACGTCAGCCATTCCTTCTCTCCAGAGATGCTGCCTGACCCGCTGAGTTACTTGCGATATTTCGACTTTACGATGGTTCAAACGGCAGCGAGCCGTATCGAGCCCCAGCTCGCCTCCGGCCACGTGATCAGGTGTATCACTGTAAATGCATTTCGATGTATGATATTTTCGGTTTACGGTGGGGTTTCTCGGAACGTAACCCATCAGGTGGCAGGACAAAGTTCCCGACACAGAGGTCTTGGAACGGGCCGGAATCCCCAGGGTCCCCACCCTCCTACGGAAAGCCCAAGCCAGATGGGCAGGCCATGTCGTCAGATATGGTTATGTAGGTTATGTAGGTTAATTGGCTGGGTAAATGTAAAAATTGTCCCTAGTGGGTGTAGGATAGTGTTAATGTACGGGGATCGCTGGGCGGCACGGACTTGGTGGGCCGAAAAGGCCTGTTTCCGGCTGTATATATATGATATGATATGATATGATAATGCCCGAGAGTCGACTGCCAAAACAGCTTCTGTATGGAGAACTGTGTCAGGGCAAGCGCTCAGTGGGAGGACAGAAGAAACGGTTTAAGGACTGCCTCAAAGTTTCCCTCAAAGACTTGGACATCAACCTCAGCACTTGGGAGTCTGTTGTTCTGGACTGTCCAACCTGGCATAGCAGGCTCACCACAGTAGCCCGTGCAGCAGAGAACAGACACACTGCAGAGGCCCAGAGGAAACGCACCGCGCGCAAGGCCCGGGCTACCTCCACTTCCACTGCAGCACCCATCCACTTGTGTCCTACGTGTGGGCGTGCCTTCCGGGCCCGGATTGGCCTCACCAGTCACTTCCGGACCCACAGTCACCAATCCTCCAACTGAAAGTGAAGTCATGGTCATCTTCCAACCCGAAGGACGAACAACAACATCACTGTAAATGCATTTCGACGTAGGATATTTTCGGTTTACGGTGGGGTTTCTCGGAACGTGACCCCATCACGAGTTGAGGGGCACCTGTAAACAAAACAGAATCTGGCGCTGTGAGGCAGCAACTCTACCGCTGCGCCCTCGTGCCGCCCTCGAGCCTGTTGTTGTCATCTTGTCTGCGTGTGAAGGTTCTTTATTGAGCTCTCTGGCACTCGGTCTGAGTGTGCTGAAACAGCCAGATAAGGATATGAGCTTTCATTGTGCAGAGGTCTGGCTGATTCATGGCCCGGCCTCGGGACAATGGTGGACAAATGCCAGTCGCCGCTGTCTTTTTCTTGATCAATTCACCAACGTGTGCCGTTTCCACTTTGTCTTTTTGTTTTGCACAAATCCCTGCAACCCAGATTTTGAAAGTCGTGGAGGAAAGGCATTTGAGCAGCGCTTGAAGCTGGAAGAGGTGTGGGGGCGGGGAGAGAGCCTGGTGAGCGATAGGTGGATACAGGTGGAGGTGAGGTATACTGGCAGATAGATACAAAGTGCTTGAGTAGCTCAGCGGGACAGGCACCATCTGACCGCCAGTGATGTATGCACCCACGATGTGGAGAGGATGTTTCCACTGGTGGGAGAGTCTCAGTCCAGAGGCCATAGCCTCAGAATTAAAGGACGTTCTTTTAGGAAGGAGATGAGGAGGAATTTCTTTAGTCAGAGGGTGGTGAATCTGTGGAATTCTTTGCCACAGAAGGCTGTGGAGGCCAAGTCAGTGGATATTTTTAAGGCAGAGATAGATAGATTCTTGATTAGGGTGTCAGGCGTTGTGGGGAGAAGGCGGGAGAATGGGGTTAGGAGGGAGAGGTAGATGGTAGAGTAGACTTGATGGGCCGCTTGGCCTAATTCTACTCCTATCACTTATAACCTTATGACACGTCCACCGTGACATTGCTGCACTCTAAGTGAACCCGCTCCACTATTAGGTAGGGGGGAACTGTAGATGCTGGTTGGAACCGAGGACAGACTCAAAATGCTGGAGTAATTCAGCGGAACTGGCAGCATCTCTGGAGAGAAAGGATGGGGGACGTTCCGGGTCGAGACCCTTCATCAGACCCTTCTGAAGACTGGTCTCGATCTGAAATGTCGCCCATCCCTTCTCTCCAGCTCCAGAGATGCTGCCTGTCCTGCTGAGTTACACCAGCATTCTATGTCTATTTCCACTGCTGTAATCTCCCAAAATCCTCCCTTCTTCCAAACGTGTCCAACCCCTTAATAATTTTGTGGTTTAAACCCTTAAACCCCTTAAAATAATTTCATTTTGTGAATAAATCCCTTAATAATCTTATACGTTTCGATAAGATCCCCTCTTATCCTTCTAAATTCCAGTGTATACAAGCCTAGTCGCTTCAGTCTTTCAACATATGACAGTCCCGCCATTCCTCAATGTTCTTAAGAGTTATGCCATTTAGACTTTACTTTAGACTTTGTACTTACATTTACAGTACAGTTTAGTTTATTGTCACGTGTACCGAGGTACAGTGAAAAGCTTTTGTTGCGTGCTAACCAGTCAGCGGAATGACAATACATGATTAAATAGACCCATTTACAGTGTACTGATACATGATAAGAGAATAACGTTTAGTGCAAGGTAAAGCCAGCAATGTCCAATCAAAGATAGTCTGAGGGTCACCAATGAGGTAGATAGTAGTTCAGCACTGCTCCCTGTTTGTGGTAGGATGGTTCAGTTGCCTGATAAATGCTGGGAAGAAACTGTCCCTGATTTTAGTGATAGAGTGGCCGTTTTCCCACCGAGTCCGCACCGACTAGCGATCACCCCGTCTGCTAACACTACCCTGCAGACCAGGGACAATTTATGATTTAACCAAAACCAATTAACCTACAAACCTGTACATCCTTGGAATGTGGGTGTAAACCGGAGCGCCTGGAGAAAACCCGCGCAGGTCACGGGGAGAACGTGCAAACTCTGTACAGACAGCACCCATAGTCAGGATCGAACCTGGGTCTCAGGCGCTCGACCTCTGTGCCACCGTGCCTCCAATTAACTGTGCACTTTCTGCTTATGGTAGACACATAATGCCGAAGTAACTCATACAGGAGAGAAGGAATGGGTGACGTTTTGTGTCGAGACCCTTCTTCAGACTATCTTTGTCCCACCCCCTCCCCCGACATCAGTCTGAAGAAGGGTCTTGACCCGAAACGTCACCCATTCCTTCTCTCCTGAGATGCTGCCTGACCCGCTGAGTTACTCCAGCATTTTGTAATGCCTTCGATTTGAACCAGCATCTGCAGTTATTTTCCTACACTTCTTCAGACTGATGTCAGGAGAGTGGGCAGGACAGGGATAGAATGTAGTCGGAGACAGTAAGACTGGTGGGAGAACTGGGAAGGGGGAGGGGATGGAGAGAGAGGGAAAGCGAGGGCTATTTGAAGTTAGAGAAGTCAATAGACAATAGCCAATAGACAATAGGTGCAGGAGGAGGCCATTCGGCCCTTCGAGCCAGCACCGCCATTCAATGTGATCACGGCTGATCATTCTCAATCAGTACCCCGTTCCTGTCAATGTTCATACCGCTGGGGTGTAAGCTACCCAAGCGAAATATGAGGTGCTGTTCCTCCAATTTGCGCTGGGCCTCACTCTGACAATGGAGGAGGCCCAGGATGGAAAGGTCAGTGTGGGAATGGGAGGGGGAGTGAAAGTGCCTATGGTGTTGGGATGGTGGAGATTTCTTGTTAGTTGACTGTTTAAGCCTGATGCTGATCGCTGCGATAACGTGGCAGGCCGCGCGGCACTCCCTTGGCCGAAAACAATGCCGTCATTTGGCCGGAAGATAAACAAAAATATATGGGTGATTGAAGAGCAGCCAGGAGTCCTGAAGGGCCGACAAACATTAAACAACAATGTTGTCGTGGCAAAATCATTCATTAATTCCAACTGTAACCTAAGTAAGCAGAAGGCAGTAAGATAGATGTTAAATCAAACGCGTTCAAACAAATTAAAAGGCACGAAGGCAAAGAAAAAGACAATGGCAAAGTTTAAAGGAGATGTTTAATTTCGAGATACATAACATAACATATAACATAACAACACTTTATTGTCACTCGGCTTTTTACACCGAGCGAAATTTCAGCAGTCACACAAAATACAGCAAAAAAGAAAAGAACACAGGACACCCGACCCCAACACAAACATCCATCACAGTGACTCCAAACACCCCCTCACTGTGATGGAGGCAACAAAACTTCCCCTCTCTTCCCCCCGCACCCACGGACAGGCAGCTCGACCCCTACCGAGGCAAACGACACGCACAGCCCCCGCAAGGGGATGGAAGGCCCCGCGGCCGAGCCGCCCCGGGCACCGAAACGTCCCGCGGCCGCACCGGGCGATGTTAAGTCCAGCGGCCGAGCCGCACCGGGCACTGAAACGTCCCGCGGCCGAGCCGCACCGGGCACTGAAACGTCCCGCGGCCGAGCCTCACTGGGCACTGAAACGTCCCGCGGCCGAGCTGCGCCGGCAATGTTAAGGCCCGCAGCCGAGCCGCACCGGGCACTGAAACGTCCCGCGGCCGAGCCTCACCGGGCATTGACACGTCCCGCGGCCGAGCCGCACCGGGCACTGAAACGTCCAGCGGCCGAGCCGCACCGGGCACTGAAACGTCCCGCGGCCGAGCTGCGCCGGCAATGTTAAGGCCCGCAGCCGAGCCGCGCCCCGGGGAAGAGACCTAATAAAAGAAAGGTTTCCCCCCGCCCCACCCCACCCCACCCCACACCCCCCCCACACCCACCCCACACCCCCACCACACACCCCCACCACACATACACAGCCAAAAACAGAAACAAAAACCATCCCAACACCGACACAAACAAAAAAAAAGAAAAAAAGACAACAGACTGCCAGAGAGCCGCAGCCGTTAGGCGCAGCCAACTCCTCCCACAGCGTGGAAACAGGCCCTTCGACCCACCGAATCCGCGCCGACCAGCGATCCCCGCACATTAACACCATCCTACACTCACTGGAGACAGTTTACACATACACCAAGCCAAATAACCTACATACCTGTATGTCTTTGGAGCGTGGGAGGAAACCGAAGATCTTGGAGAAAACCCACGCAGGTCGCGGGGAGAACGTACAAACTCCGTACAGACAGCAGAAGGATGGAGTGGGGGGAGGGGAAGGTGGGAGAGGGAGGAGGGGAGAGGGGGAGGGGGGAGAGGGAGGGGAGGAGGAAGGGGGGAGGGGGAGGGAGGAGGAGGGCGAGGGAGGGAGGGGTGGAAGGCGGGGAGGAGGGGGAGGGGGGAGTGGAGGAGGTGCGAGGGGGGGAGGGGGAAGGGGAGGAGGGGAGGGGGAGGGGGAGGAGGGGGAGGGAGGGGGGAGGGGGAGTGGAGGAGGAGGGGGAGGGGGAGTGGAGGAGGAGGAGGGGGGAGGGGGAAGTGGGGGAGGAGGCTTGGTCTAGTCTCCTTTAAATTTAGCTCTTCTCAACTTAAAGCAATAACCTCCAGTCTTTGACATTTCCACTGGGGTAAACTATCTGACTGTCTATCCTATCTGTGTCTCTCATGGACTCTCTTTAGTTGCACAAAGGACTACAGATGTTTGACACTAGTATTGTGATTACATTTAATTTTATGTTATTGCAGTATAAATTATCTGTGTGTATTGTATTTTCCGTATAGTCATGTGAATGCAAGTTAAAATTCCACTGTGGTGATCTCGTCCACATGACTATTAAACGCTCTTGACTCTCAAAAAAAAAAAAAAAAAAAAAGTTGTCGGGATCGAACCTGGGCCTCCAGCGCTGCAAGCGTTGTAAGGCAGCAACTCTACCGCTGCGTCACTTGCCGCCGACTGCAGGGCAGGTTTTTTACATGGAGAATTTTGGGTGCCTGGAACGCGCTGCGCGGGGTGGTGGTGGAGGCAAATACGATAGTGGCGTTTTAGAGATTTTTGGATAGGCACATGGATATCAGTTTTGTTCATTTTTGTTTATTGTCATATTTAGGTACAGTGAAAAGCTTTTGTTGCGTGCTAACCAGTCAGCGGAAAGACAGTAGATGATTACAATCGAGCTATTTACAGTGTATCGACACGTGATAAGGAATAACATTTCGTGCAAGATAAAGTCCAGTAAAGTTCGATTAAAGATAGTCCGAGGGTCAGCAATGAGGTAGATAGTAGTTCAACACTGATCTCTGGTTGTGGTAGGATGGTTCAGTTGGCAGATAACAGCTGGGAAGAAACAGTCCCTGAATCTGGAGGTGTGCGTTTTCTCTCTAGTCCTTTATTTTACTTTCGCATGTAGACAATAGACAATAGACAATAGACAATAGGTGCAGGAGTAGGCCATTCAGCCCTTCGAGCCAGCACCGCCATTCAATGCGATCATGGCTGATCACTATCAATCAGTACCCCGTTCCTGCCTTCTCCCCATACCCCCTCACTCCGCTATCCTTAAGAGCTCTATCCAGCTCTCTCTTGAAAGCATCCAACGAACTGGCCTCCACTGCCTTCTGAGGCAGAGAATTCCACACCTTCACCACCCTCTGACTGAAAAAGTTCTTCCTCATCTCCGTTCTAAATGGCCTACCCCTTATTCTCAAACTGTAATATGTTCTCGCTGGTTCGTTTTAAATCTTTCCCCCCTCCTCACCTTAAACCTATGCCCTCTAGTTCTTGATTCCCCTACTCTGGGTAAAAGTCTCTGTGTATTCACCATATCTATTCCTGAATACTCCAGTATTCAGTTTAGAAAAGGAAGGTAGACACAAAACGCTGGAGTAACTCAGCGGGACAGGCAGCATCTATGGAAAGAAGGAATGGGTGACGTTTCAGGTCCAGACCCTTCTTCAGACTGGTTAGGGAGTGCCAAAACATACATGATTTTAGAGGTCTATAGATTTCTTGGGACATAGCATCGACAATGATGCTTTAATTTGGTACCAATACAAATGTATGCAAACATATACCAACAATTATTTGACACTCATTGTTAAGGACGGTGATGTGTAACAGTGTCCTCTAATGGCCGGAGGGACAAACTGCTGCTCTGCCCACAGTAAATTCAACAGCATTGTGAACATCCATGTGATATACTGTTTTGTCTTTGCAAAATATCATAGAAATTATTGATTTCTACCCATCTTCCACCTAGCTTCCCTACAGCCATCAGGCTATTAAACACTACAACCTCAAATCTCTGATCTAAATAGACTATTATTATTATTATTGCACTATTATTGTCTTTGTTTTTTATGTTGTGTGCGTCTCTCTCTCTCTCTCTCTCTCTCTCTCTCTCTCTCTCTCTCTCTCTCTCTCTCTCTCTCTCTCTCTCTCTCTCTCTCTCTCTCTCTCTCTCTCTCTCTCGCTCTCTCTCTCTCTCTCTCTCTCTATATATATATATATATATACATATATGCGTGCGTGTGTGTGTGTGTATATGTGTGTTAGTGTGTGCGTGTATATATATATATATGTGTGTGTGTGTATATATATAGAAATATATATAATATATATGTGTGTGAGTATGTATATGTGTGTGTGTATATGTGTGTGTGTGTATATGTATATAGAAATATATATTCACAAAATGCTGGAGTAACTCAGCAGGTCAGGCAGCATCTACTCCTATTCCTTATGACCTTAATACTGACAGCATAACTCTCATTGACAGTGTAGATTCAGTATAGCTACCACTGCTAATTTAGTGCACACACAATGTTGTATGCAGAAACTATGAACTGCAGATAGACAATAGACAATAGACAATAGGTGCAGGAGTAGGCCATTCTGCCCTTCGAGCCAGCACCACCATTCAATGTGATCATGGCTGATCATTCTCAATCAGTACCATGTTCCTGCCTTCTCCCCATACCCCCTGACTTCGCTATCCTTAAGAGCTCTATCTAGCTCTCTCTTGAATGCATTCAGAGAATTGGCCTCCACTGCCTTCTGAGGCAGAGAATTCCACAGATTCACAAGTCTCTGACTGAAAAAGTTGCTGGTTTATAATTCATTGCCACAGAAGGCTGTGGAGGCCAAGTCATTGGATGTTTTTAAGGCATAGGTAGATAGATTCTTGATTAGTACGGGTGTCAGGGGTTATGGGGAGAAGGCAGGAGAATGGGGATAAGATAGGGAAAGATAGATCGGCCATAATTGAATGGCAGAGTAGACTTGATGGGCCAAATGACCTAATTCTGCTCCTATCACTATGACCACGTGCACTGTGACATTGCTGCACTCTAAGTGAACCCGCTGCTGTATTAGGTAGGAAGGAACTGCAGATGCTGGTTGAAATCGAAGAAAGACACAAAATGCTGGAGGCAGAGATAGAGAAATTCTTGATTAGAACGGGTGTCAAGGGTTATGGGGAGAAGGCAGGAAATTGGGATTAGGAGGTAGAGATCAGCCATGCTTGAATGGCGGAGTTGACTCGATGGGCCGAATGGCCTAATTCTACTCCTATAACTTGTGAACTTGTTTCAGGCCGAGACAAAGAACTGCAGATGCTGGTTTACACTGTAGACAGACACAAAACTTTGGAGTAACTCAGCGGGACAGGCAGCATCTCTGGAGAGAAGGAATGGGTGCCGTTTCGGGTCGAGACCCTTCCTTCAGACTTTTGTGCTAGTAGACTAGTTAAAATGGGGTCAAAAGCAATGTGAGGTCTAGGTTTCCATTTGCTGATCACACCAAATGGCAATAAAGAGCTTGCTTCAACTTTAACTACTATCTCCAGAGTATCTCGTATCTCCCTGTGATTGATGATTTGGTTCTTTATTTCCAAATATTTTTTGTGGGTAAAGTGTAATTGGAGCATGAAGTCAAGTGTAAAGGAGAGGGAGACAGCAACCGCAAGGTGATTAGGAGGCTATTTTTGAAAGCTTTAGTCGAGCGAAGGTTGATGACCGGGACATTCAGAGAACTCCCTGTTCTTTAAATAAACCATGGAATACTTCCCCACATCCCGCTGATAAGGAGAGACTGTCTTTATTTTAAATCATGGTATAAAGCATCTAGTCATGTAACGACCTCTCACTCCTGCACTTAAAACGATGAATTGGTACGGCGTGGTCTGGGGATTTATTTGTCACATGTACCGACGGACAGTGAAATCCAAAGAGAGACACAAAATGCTGGAGTAACTCAGCGGGACGGGCAGCATCTCTGGAGAAGGAACGGGTGACGTTTCGGGTCGAGACCCTTCTTCAGACTGGAGAAGGGTCTCGACCCGAAACGTCACCCATTCCTTCTCTCCAGAGATGCTGCCCGTCCCGCTGAGTTACTCCAGCATTTTGTGTCTATCTTTGGTTTAAACCAGCATCTGCAGTTCCTTCCGACAGTGAAATTCATTTTTGTATGCAGCTCAGTGTCACTATACATAAGCACATAGATACATGTTAGATAAGCATCTCAGATACGGTACAGGTGTGTAGGAGTGGTACACTGAGACAGTACGCAGAGTCTCCAGTTTGGTGCCATCCAGAACAAGGGGGCACAGTTTAAGGTCCAGAACAAGGGGTCACAGTTTAAGGTCCAGAACAAGGGGTCACAGTTTAAGGTCCAGAACAAGGGGTCACAGTTTAAAGATAAGGGGGGAAGTCTTTTAGGACCGAGATGAGAAAGTTTTTTTCCACACAGAGAGTGGTGAATCTGTGGAATTCTCTGCCACAGAAGGTAGTTGAGGCCAGTTCATTGGCTATATTTAAGAGGGAGTTAGATGTGGCCCTTGTGGCTAAAGGGATCAGGGGGTATGGAGAGAAGGCAGGTACGGGATACTGAGTTGGATGATCAGCCATGATCATATTGAATGGTGGTGCTGGCTCGAAGGGCCGAATGGCCTACTCCTGCACCTATTTTCTATGTTTCTATGTTTCTATGTTTCAAATCCCAGTTGTGGTGTGTGCAGGGTTCTTGATCTGACCATGAAGGTGTGTTGTCCTGGTAGTGTTGCAGGGCCGGCCTGGCCAGGCCTAGCCGTGGTGTTCTCCGCCACTGCTCCACCGCTGTGGGCCGAGTCCAGTCCACGCACTCAGCCTCCTGGAGCGGCGCTGATCCCAAAGAGGTTTGGAGTGCAAAACCTGCAGGATTGTTTCCCGAGTCGATGGGATGCTGGAGGTTTGCTGAGCATGCCACCTCAGTGTTACAATACTGCAAGATAACAATGTACAGTGGCTCTCTGTTGATGTCCTGTAGATCAACGTCACAGAGCAAATAATACCAAAGGTGCACAGAGCGCTGGAGTAACTCAGCGGGTCAGGCAGCATCTCTGGAGAACATGGACACAGAGTGCTGGAGTAACTCAGCGGGTCAGGCAGCATCTCTGGAGAACATGGACACAGAGTGCTGGAGTAACTCAGCGGGTCAGGCAGCATCTCTGGAGAACATGGACACAGAGTGCTGGAGTAACTCAGCGGGTCAGGCAGCATCTCTGGAGAACATGGACACAGAGTGCTGGAGTAACTCAGCGGGTCAGGCAGCATCTCTGGAGAACATGGACACAGAGTGCTGGAGTAACTCAGCGGGTCAGGCAGCATCTCTGGAGAACATGGACACAGAGTGCTGGAGTAACTCAGCGGGTCAGGCAGCATCTCTGGAGAACATGGACACAGAGTGCTGGAGTAACTCAGCGGGTCAGGCAGCATCTCTGGAGAACATGGACACAGAGTGCTGGAGTAACTCAGCGGGTCAGGCAGCATCTCTGGAGAACATGGACACAGAGTGCTGGAGTAACTCAGCGGGTCAGGCAGCATCTCTGGAGAACATGGACACAGAGTGCTGGAGTAACTCAGCGGGTCAGGCAGCATCTCTGGAGAACATGGACACAGAGTGCTGGAGTAACTCAGCGGGTCAGGCAGCATCTCTGGAGAACATGGAAAGGGGACTTTTCGGGTCGGAACCCTTCTTCAGGTTCCGACCCGAAACGTCACCTATCGCCATTCTCCGAAGATAGAGTCTTAGAGTCGTAGAGTCATTCAGCGTGGAAACAGGGCCTCCCCCCCCCCCCCCCCCCCCCCACCAGGTCTCTCTTTGTTCTCAGTTCAGTTCTCAGTTCAGTTCAATTCAGTTTAGATTCTTGTCACGTGTACTGAGGTACAGTGAAAAGCTTTTGTTGCGTGCTAGCCAGTCAGCGGAAAGACAATACGTGATTACAATCGAGCCTTTTTGTGCAGATACAAAATAAGTTTATGTTTCTATGTTTCTATGTTTCTATAAGGGAATAAGTTTTAGTGCAAGGTAAAGCCAGTAAAGTCCGATCAAAGACAGTCCGAGGGTCCCCAATGAGGTCGATAGCAGTTCAGGCCTGCTGTCTAGTTGCCAACTGTAAAACATGAAAAATGTTCATAACTTGGCTTTACAAAGTACAATCTATATACGCCTTCCTTGCCAGGAACCTTTCCTGTAACAGGAAGACTCATGTGCACACAGAGACAGGTTCATCTCATAGGATCATACAGCACAGAAACAGGCCCTTCGGCACAACTTGTCCCTGTCAACCAAAATGACCCATCCTCAGCTAGTTGCACTAACCTGCATTTGGCCCATACCCCTCTAAACCTTTCCAATCCATGTACCATATGCAACATGTACTATAGATGCACAGAATCTTTTGCCCAGAGTAGGGGAATCGTGCACCGGAGGACATAGGTTTAAGGTGAATGGGAAAAGATTTAATAGGAATCCGAGGGGGTAACTTTTTCACACAAAGAGTGGTGGGTGTTTGGAACAAGCTGCCAGAGAGGGTAGTTGAGGCTGGAACTCCCCCAACATTTAAGAAACAGTTAGACAGGTAAATGGATAGGACAGGTTTGGAGGGATGTGGACCAAGCACTGGCCAGTGGGACTCGTGCAGCTGGGACATTCTTGGCCAGTGTGGGCAAGTTGGGCCGAAGGGCCTGTTTCCACACTGTTATCACTCTATGACTCTCTGACATTAAAAGCCTTTTAAATGTTGTTACAGTATCTGCCTCAACTACCTTGTCTGGCAGCTCGTTCCATGTACCCACCCACCCTCTGTGCAAAAAAGTTGTCCCCTCGGGTTCCCGTTGAATCTTTCCCCTCTCACCTGATCTGACCCATTGAACAATATTGTAACTAGTTTGCGTTTTGGTGCACTCGATTAACCTCAGCCACAACCATGCTGAAGGCAAAAAATGCAAACAATCCCTGTTTCTTTTATGATGACCTTGGCAATACAGCAAGTGATAATGGTGTCTGGCATGTGAGAGGTGCAGACAGCACAAGCGTGCGTGCGTGCGTGCGTGCGTGCGTGCGTGCGTACGATTCCTCTTCTGGTACTGTGCATGGAATTTTATTGGAATCAATAAAGAATGTCATGAAATTCTCAATCAGTCGTTGAATTGATTGATGAAGGTAGGACAGTGGATGTTGTCTCTATGGACAACCTGTGTTGTCCATGGCATCTGGGCCAGCACGGTGGCGCAGAGGCTGTGTTGCTGCCTGACAGCTCTTGCAGCGCCAGACACCCGGGTTCCAACCCGACTACGGGTGCTGTCTGTACGGGGTTTGCACGTTCTCCCCGCGACCTGCGTGGGTTTTCTCCAAGATCTTCGGTTTCCTCCCACACTACAAATTCGTATAGGTTTATGGGCTAATTGGCTTGGTATAAATGCAAAAATTGTCCCGAGTGCGAATGGGATAGTGTTAATGTGCGGGGATCGCTGGTCAATGTGGACCCGGTGGGCCGAAAGGCCAGTTTCCACGCTTATCTCTAAACTAAACAAAAAATTGACAGAGTCCATTATGGCACGCCGATCAGGAAGATAAAGGTGCATGGGATCCATAACAACCTGATTATTTGGATTCAGAACCGGTTTACTCATAGAAGGCAGAGGGTGGTGATAGAAGGAATTTATTCTGGCTGGGGGCCTGTGACAAGTAGACGTCTGCAGGGAGTTTAGTTTTGAGCAACAGCACGGAAAACAGGCCCTTCAGCCCAGTGAGTCCGTGCCTACCAAAGATCATCCATACACTCATTCTATGTTATCCCACATTCTCATCCAACACAGTAGGGTTGGCAACTGTCTCACTCCTAAATAAGGGACAAAGGGAGATGTCACCGCCCCGCGCCCCACGTGACCTCACCCAGCCAGCGGCCACGTGCTCCTGCTCCACCAATGGTGGCCGCCCGGGCCGGGAGGCGGGTTGCTATGCAACCTCCATTAGGTGGAGCCCGGGCCTACACTGTCCGGGACTACAGCGGCCCCCGGGCTACAGTGTCCGGGCCTACAGTGTCCGCGCCTAATACGGGACAAGGGCAACGTCCCGTATGGGACAAAACAATTTTGCCCAAAATACGGGATGTCCCGGCTAATACGAGACAGTTGGCAACCCTAAGTCACAGTGATATTCTTTGTTTTATATACCCTAGGTATGCAAAGAGTTGCCACATAAAGGGTACCGACAAAGTTACAAAGTACCCCGCACCAGGTCCTCATTTGTTCTGATGGAGTATTGAGGCAGATACTATAAGAACGTGTCGATTAGATTTAGGGATACAACATGGAAACAGGCCCTTTAGCTCACCGAGTCCGCTACGACCAGCGATCCCTGTACACTACACCCGAGGGATAAGTTACAGAAGCCAATTAACCTACAAATCAGCACATCTTTGGGGTGTGGGAGGTAACCGGGGCACCCGAGGAAAACCCACGTGGTCACAGTGAGAACGTACAAACTCCGTAAAGCAGCACCCGTAGTCAGGATCGAACCCGGGTCTCTGGCGCTGTAAGGCAGCAAATTATAGGCAGCAAGACATGAAAACTGTGAAGAAAATATAGACAATAGACAAAAGGTGCAGGAGTAGGCCATTCGGCCCTTCGAGCCAGCACCGCCATTCAATGTGATCATTGCTGATCATTCTCAATCAGTACCCCGTTCCTGCCTTCTCCCCATACCCCCTGACTCCGCTATCCTTAAGAGCTCTATCTAGCTTTTTTTTAAATTAATTCAGAGAATTGGCCTCCACTGCCTTCTGGGGCGGAGAAAACTGTGACGTCCAGGTTCAGGAACAGCTTCTTCCCTGACAACCACCAGGCTATTAAACACTGCAACCTCCAAATAAGCTCCGAACTGTATAGACTTGGGGGCATTGTTTTTGCACTGTTATTGTCTATTTAGTGGTCTGTTTTTTTAAATACATGCCAAACGTTTTTATTGTTTATTATGGGATTTACAGTTTACTATGTTCACATATCTTTTGTGCAGGAAGAATTTTCATAAGAATTTCCTGGTTCTGTTTCAGGACATATGTCAATAAAGCACTCTTGACAATCTTAGAAACGTAGAAACATAGACACAGTAGGTGCAGGATTTGGCCATTAGCCCATTTGGCCCTTCATGCCAGCACCGCCATTCATTGTGATCTTTGTTGATCATCCACAATCAGTAACTCGTGCCTGCCTTCTCCCCATATCCCTTGATTCCGCTAGCCCCAGGAGCTCTATCTAACTCTCTTTTAAATTCATCCAGTGAATTGGCCTCCACTGCCTTCTGTGGCAGAGAATTCCACAAATTCACATCTCTCTGGGTGAAAAAAATTCTTCTCACCTCAGTTTTAAATGGCCTCCCCTTTATCAACAGTCAACAGTCAACAGAGCTTTATTTGTCATTCGGTACCAAGGTACCGAACGAAACCACATAGCAGTCATACAAAAAAAAAGAACACAAGACACACGACCCCAACACAAACGTCCATCACAGTGACTCCAAACACCCCCTCACTGTGATGGAGGCAACAAAACTTCCACTCTCTTCCCCATGCCCATAGACAGACAGCTCGTCCCCGACCGACCCGCACAGTCCCCGCAAGTTCTAAGACTGTGGCCCCTGGCCACCCTCAACATTGGGAACATTTTTCCTGCATCCTGTCCAGTCCCCTCTCATCCTTCTAATTTCCAGTGAATACAACCCCAGTCTTTCCAATCTTTCCTCATATGACAGTCCCGCCATCATGGGGATTAACCTCATGAACCTATGCTGCACTGCCTCAATAGCAAGGATGTCCTTCCTCAAATTAGGAGACCAAAACTGCACACAATACTCCAGATGTGGTCTCTCCATGGCCTTGTACAACTGCAGAAGGACCTCTTTACTCCTATACTCAAATCCTCTCGTTATGAAGGCCAACATTCCATTAGCTTTCTTCACTGCCTGCATGTTTACTTTCAGTGACTGGTGTACAAGGACACCCAGGTCTCGCTGCACTTCCCTTTTTCCTAATCTGACATGATTGAGATAATAATCTGCCTTCTTGTTCTTGCCGCCAAAGTGGATAACCTCACATTTGTCTACATTATACTGCATCTGCCATGCATCTGCCCACTCACTCAACCTGTCCAAGTCACCCTGCATCCTCATAGCATCCTCCTCACAGTTAGACAATAGACAATAAGTGCAGTAGGCCATTCGGCCCTGCGAGCCAGCACCGCCATTCAATGTGATCATGGCTGATCATTCTCAATCAGTACCCCGTTCCTGCCTTCTCCCCTTACCCCCTGACTCCGCTATCCTTAAGAGCTCTATCTAGCTCTCTCTTGAATGCATGCAGAGAATTGGCCTCCACTGCCTTCTGAGGCAGAGAATTCCACAGATTCACAACTCTCTGACTGAAAAGTTTTTCCTCATCTCAGTTCTAAATGGCCTACCCCTTATTCTTAAACTGTGGCCCCTTGTTCTGGACTCCCCCAACATTGGGAACATGTTTCCTGCCTCTAACGTGTCCAACCCCTTAATAATCTTATACGTTTCGATAAGATCTCTCATCCTTCTAAATTCCAGTGAATCCAGTGGTTGTGGGCCAAATGCGGGTAAGTGGGACTCGTGTCGATGGTCATCATGGACTTGTTGGGCTGAAGGGCCTGTTTCTGTGCCGTATGATTCTACGACTCCAGGAGATTAAACTATCTCAGTGTGTAAATGAGTCTTAGTGTTACAGGAAAAGTTCCTGGAAAGAAAGACATATTGATATTGCGATTTTAAAACCCAGATCATGAGCATTTTTTAACCTATTTTACAGTTTTACCTATTTAACAAAAGCTTTTCACTGTACCTCTGTACCCATGACAATAAACTAAATTCAACTAAACTTCTCATAACCCTTGACCCCAGTTATAATCATGAAGCTGGCAATCTCCGCCTTAATAATACCCAATGACTTGGCCTCCACTGCTGTCTGTGGCAATGAGACCACAGATTCACCCTCTGGCTAAATGTTCTACTTTCTATGATCCACATTCTAGGATGTACATTCTCACCAATCACCCAGAGAGCGACTACAATTCTGACTACGGGTGCCTCAGTGGTATATTCACATTAAACTAAATGCATTTTATTAGCAACTTTGACGGATTCTCAGTTTCGCTGGTTTGAAAACATCGGACACGTCCTTTAGCATAACAAAAAAAAAAAAAAAAATAAATATATATATATTCTTGGAATGTGTTTATGCAACAATCCATCTTGCCTGACCTCAGCGGAATGGACTTTGGTCTGGAATGGGTTGGGGTGGCAAGTTCCAGTCTCTGAACTACATTAGACTCCATAAGGCAGTTTACTACACAGGAGGCCAGAGTTATTGGATATACTCTCCGAAGTAGAGCAGTCCAGTTCAGTTCAATTTATTATCACGCATACCGAGGTACAGTGAAAAGCTTTTGTTGCGTGTTAACCAGTCAGCAGAAAGACAATACATGATTACAATCGATGCATTTACAGTGTACAGATACATGATAAGGGAATAACGTTTAGTGCAAGGTAAAGCCAGCAAAGTTCGATCAAGGATAGTCCGAGGGTCACCAAAGAGGTAGCTAGTCATTCAGAACCCTCTCTCTGGTTGTGATCGGATGATTCAGTTGCCTGATAATAGCCGGGAAGGAACTGTCCCTGAATCTGGAGGTGTGCGTTTTCACACTTCTATACCTTTTGCCCGTTGGGAGAGGGGAGAAGAGGGAGTGGTCAGGGTGCGACTCATCCTTAATTATGCTGCTGGCCTTGCCGAGGCAGCATGAGGTATAAATGGAGTCAATGGGAGGGAGGTTGGTTTGTGTGACGGTCTGGGCTGCGTCCACAATTCACTGCAATTCATTGCGGTCTTGGATGGAGCTGTTCCCAAGGAATAGTTTGGGGCTTGTTTTGGACTTGTGTTGAGATTGATAAGCTGTGACATTTGCAGGCACTCAGACACCACAATATTATATTTGGAAACAGACCAACTCTGAACACTCAAAAACAACGTAGTCCGTCATTCATTCATTTCCTACCCACTGCATGCCCAATTAGATGGTATCAGGAGATTCCAACTTTGACAGTTCGCTGATTGTTTTTAGCTTCAGTTTTTTTAGATTTAGAGACACAGCGGGGAAACAGGCCCTTCGGCCCACCGGGTCCGCACCGACCAGCAACCCCCGTAGATTAACACTATCCTACACACACTAGGGACAATTTACAATTTTACCGAAGCCAATTAACCTACAAACCTGTACGTCTTTGGAGTGTGGGTGGAAACCGGAGCACCCGGGGAAAACCCACGCGGGTCACGGGGAGAACGTACAAACTCCGTACAGACAGCGCCCGTGGTCAGGATTGAACCCGGGTCTCTGGCGCTGGATGGCAGCAAATCTACCGCTGCCCCACTGATGTATCTATTGCTTTCTTGTTTCCTTCGTGGTTAAAGTAACCGGGTAAATGAGTTGACAGGGTTCTTTTCATTTTACTTGAATTCATGTAACTTCAAATGCACCAATTCAGATGTCGATTGAGATTGGGGTGGCACGGTGGCGCAGCGGTAGAGTTGCTGCCTTACAGCGCCAGAGACCCCGGGTTTCAATTCTGACTACGGGTGCTGCCTATACGGAGATTGTACGTTCTTCCCATGATCTCCGGGTGCTGTGGTTTCCTCCCACGTTCTACATACATACATGTTTGTAGGTTAATTTGGCTTTTGGTGAAAATTTAAATTATCCCGGGTGTGTAGGATAGTGTATGAGTATTGCTGGTCAGTGCAGACCCTGTGGGCCGAAGGGCCTGTTTCCAGGCAGTATCTCTCAACTAAACTGAACTATATTAGATAGAAACATAGAAACATAGAAAATAGTTTTCTAGTCCAGAACCAGGGGTCACAGCTTAAGGGTAAGGGGGAAATCTTTTAGGACCGAGATGAGTAAACATTTCTTCACACAGAGAGTGGTGAGTCTGTGGAATTCTCTGCCACAGAAGGTAGTTGAGGCCAGTTCATTGGCTATATTTAAGAGGGAGTTAGATGTGGCCCTTTTTGCTAAAGGGATCAGGGGGTATGGAGAGAAGGCAGGTACAGGCTACTGAGCTGGATGATCAGCCATGATCATATTGAATGGCGGTGCAGGCTCGAAGGGCCGAATGGCCTACTCCTGCACCTATTTTCTATGTTTCTATGTTTCTATAGGTGCAGGAGGAGGCCATTTGGCACTTCGAGGCAGCACTGCCATTCATTCTGATCATGGCTGATCATCCACAATCAGTAACCTGTGCCTGCCTTCTCCCCATATCCCTTGATTCCGCTAGCCCCTAGAGCTGCATCTAACTCATTTTTACATTCATCCAGTGAATTGGCCTCCACTGTCTTCTGTGGCAGAGAATTCCACAAATTCACAACTCTCTGGGTGAAAAAGTTTCTACTCACCTCAGTTTTAAATGGCCCCTTTATTCTTAGACTGTGGCCTCTGGTTCTGGACTCCCCCAACATTGGGAACATTTTACCTGCATCTAGTTTGTCCAGTCCTTTTATAATTTTATATGTTTCTGTAAGATCCCCTCTCATCCTTCTAATTTCCAGTGAATACAAGCCAGTCTTTCCAATCTTTCCTCATATGACAGTCCCGCAATCCCAGGGATTAATCTCGTGAACCTACGCTGCACTACCTCAATTACAAGGATGTCCTTCCTCAAATTAGGAGACCAAAGCTGCACACAATTCTCCAGATGTGGTCTTACCAGGGCTCTATACAACTGCAGAAGAACCTCTTTGCTCCTATACTCAAATCCTCTCGTTATGAAGGCCAACATGCCATTAGCTTTCTTCACTGCCTGCTGTACCTGCACGCTTACTTTCAGTGACTGGTGTACAAGGATACCAGGTCTCGTTACACTTCCCCTTTACCTTATCTGACACTATTGAGATGATCTGCCTTCTTGTTTTTGCCGCCAAAGTGGATAACCTCACATTTATCTACATTATACTGCATCTGCCCACTCACGCAACCTGTCCAAGTCACCCTGCAACCTCCTAACATCCTCTTCGCAGTTCACAGTGCCACCCAGCTTTGTGTCATCTGCAAACTTGCTAGTGTTACTTCTAATTCCATCATCCAAATCTCTAATTGTAAATAGTTGCGGCCCCAGCATCGAGCCTTGTTGGACTCCACTCGCCACTGCCTGCCATTCTGTAAAGACCCGTTTACTCCTACTCTTTGCTTCCTGTCTGCCAACCAATTCTCTATCCATGTCAACACCCTATCCCCAATACCATGTGCTCTAATTTTGATGACAAAACTCCCGTCTGGTACCTTATCAAAGGCTTTCTGAAAGTCTAGATACGCTACATCCACTGGCTCTCCTTCATCCATTTTACTTGTCACATCATCAAAACATTCCAGAAGATTAGTCAAGCAGGATTTCCCCTTCATAAATCCATGCAGACTTGGACCAATCCTTTCACTGCTATCCAAATGCATCGTTATTACCTCTTTAATAATTGACTCCAGCATCTTCCCCACCACCGATGTCAGGCTAACTGGTCTATAATTCCCCGTTTTCTCTCTCGCTCCTTTTTTCAAAGGTGGGATAACATTAGCTACCCTCCAATCCACAGGAACCGATCCTGAATCTATTGAACATTGGAAAATGATCACCAATGCGTTCACTATTTCTAGAGCCACCTCCTTGAGTACCCTGGGATGGAGACCATCAGGCCCTGGGGGATTTATCAACCTTCAGTCCCATCAGTCTACCCAATACTAATCTCTCTCGCCTAATGCAAATTTCTTTCAGTTCCTCTGTCTCCCGAGATCCTCTGTCCTCCAGTACATCTGGGAGAGTTTTTGTGTCTTCCTTAGTGAAGACAGATCCGAAGTACCTGTTCAACTCTTCTGCCATTTCCTTGTTACCCATAATAATTTCACCCGTTTCTGCCTTCAAAGGATCCACATGTGTCTTTGCTAATCCTTTTCTCTTAACATACCTAAAGAAGCTTTTACTGTCCTTCTTTATATTCTTGGCCAGCTTCCCCTCGTACTTCATCTTTTCAGCCCGTATTGCCCGTTTTGTTACCTACTGTTGTCCTTTTTGAAAGTTTCCCAATCCTCTGGCTTCCGGCTACTCTTTGCTGTGTTATACATCTTTTCTTTTAGTTTTATTCCATCCCTAACTTCCCTTGTCAGCCACGGTTGCCTCTTAGATCTTCAGTCTGAAAAAGGGTCTTGACCCGAAACATCACCCATTCCTATTCTCAAGAGATACAATACAATACAATACAATATATCTTTATTGTCATTGTACAGGGGTTCAACGAGATTGGGAATGCACCTCCCATACGATGCAATCAATTAATTAGCTAGTCAGTATTAATTTAAACAACCCAATGAAACAAATTGGCACAGTTTTAAAACAGAAGAGAGTGCAAGTAGGTCTGTGCTGGTTCACTGTGTGATGTGACCATCCGGTTCAGCAGGACCGGTTCAGAGCAGCTATGGCCCTGGGGATGAAGTTGTTCCTGAGTCTGGAGGTGCGGGCGTAGAAGGCCTTGTAACGTCTGCCCGATGGTAGAAGTTCGAACAGACTGTTGCAGGGGTGTGAAGAGTTTTTGCGGATGCTGGTGGCTTTTCTGAGACATCGTGTGTTGTAGATGCCTTCCAAGGCTGGTAGCTGTGTTCCGATGGTCCTCGGTAGCTGTGTTCCGATAGTTCCAATAGTTCCGATAGATGCTGCTTGTCCCGCTGAGTTACTCTACGTTACCTCTGGATGTCTGTGTTTTGAGCTCCTGTATCTTCTCCCAGAATGTAGAAAAGTGAAAATGGAATGGACTGGGTGGTAAGCATCCTTGATGATACTTCAAGCCTGGTGGGAGCGTCCAGGACCAGAGGGCACACCGTCAGAATAAAAGGAAGTACCTTTAGAAAGGAGATTAGGAGGAATTTCCTCAGCCAGAGGGTGGTGAAGCTGTGGAATTCATTGCGGCAGATGGCTATGCTTAGGGTTGCCAACTGTCCCGTATTAGCCGGGACATCCCGTATATTGGGCTAAATTGGTTTGTCCCGTAGAGGACCGCCCTTGTCCCTTATTCGGCCCAGGGGGCGCTGTAGGCCCGGACACTGTAGGCCCGGACAGTGTAGGCTAACAGAGTGTGTTCGGGGAGCGGGGCCAAGTGTGTTCGCCTAACGGAGGTTGTGTGGCAACCCGCCTCCCGGCCCGGGTGGCCGCCATTGGTGGAGTGGGAGCATGTGGCCGCTGGCTGGGTGAGGTCACTTGTGGTGCGGGCGATGACGTCACTTTTTGTCCCTTATTTAGGAGTTAGAAAGTTGGCAATCCTAGCTGTGCCCAATCCCTGGAAACACTCCAATACAAGAATTCTTGTCAGTCTTCCAGAGGAACCATCAATCTTTGGACAATGTAAACTTTCTGGACACAAGGAACTGCACAGAGTTCCCTTAAACACACAGTTATTTACCCAGAGTCGGGGAATCAAGACCAAGGGGGCATAGGTTTCAGGTGAGCGGGAAGAAAGATTTAATGGGAACCTGAGGAGTAATTTTTTCCACACAAAGGGTGATGGGAGCATGGAACGAGCTGCCGGAGGAGGTGGTTAAGGGAGGTACTATAACAACATGCAGATTAGATAGAGATACAGGTCGAAACAGGCTCTTCGGCCCACTGAGTCTGCACCGACCAGCGATCCTCGCACACTACACCAGCGGGAAAATTTACATCAGCCAGTTAACCCACAAACCTGCACACGTTTGGAATGTGGGAGGAAACTAGAGCACTGGTATGCACCGATCAGCCAAAACATTATGACCACTGACAGGCAAAGTGAATAACATTGATTATCTTGTTACAATGGCACCTGTCAAGGGGTGCGATATATTAGGCAGCAAGTGAACAGTCAGTTCTTAAAGTTGATGTGTCGAATGCAGGAGAAATGGGCAGGAGTAAAGACCTGAGCGACTTTGACAAGGGCCAAATTGTTATGGCCAGACGACTGGGTCAGAGCATCTCTGAAACGGCAAGGCTTGTGGGGTGCTCCCGGTCAGCAGTGGTGAGTACCTACCGACAGTGGTCCGAGGAGGGTCAAATCACAAACCGGTGACAGGGTGTTGGGCGCCCAAGGCTCATCGATGCGCGAGGGCAACGAAGGCTATCCCGTCTGGTCCGAACCGACAGAAGGCCTACTGTGGCACAAGTCACAGAAAAATTTAATGGTGGTCACGGGAGGAATGTGTCACAATACACAGTGCATCGCACCCTGCTGCGTATGGGGCTGCACACGGAGGACCAACAGCATATTAGGCAGGTGGTCATAATGTTTTGGCTCATCAGGTCATAATGTTTTGGCTGATCGGTGTATATTGCAATTGCTACTGACATAATAAAAATCTAAACAGTCTGAAGATGGTCCCAACCCGAAACATCATCTGTGACTCGCTAGGTTCCTCCAGTATTTTGTGTTTTGCTTTATAAAAATCTATTTGCTATTTGTAATTGGAAGGAGTTCAGGTAATTTCTGTTCAATTAAACAGATGACATATATTCAAGACGCATTCAAGAGAAGATTAGATATAGTTCTTAGGGCTAACGGAATCAAGGGGTATGGGGAGAAGGCAGGAACTGGCTACTGATTTTGGATGATCAACCATGATCACATTGAATGGCGGTGCTGGCTCAAAGGGCTGAATGGCCTCCTCCCGCAACTATTTTCTATGTTTCTATGTTTAGAAAAGGTGCACAATTGAAAGAAAGCAACACCATTTATTGCCCAAAAGGACACAAAGTGCTGGAGTAACTCATCAGGTCAGGCAGCATCTCTGGAGGACATGAATAGGTGAAGTTTCGTGTCGACACCCTTCTTCAGTTGCAGTCTGAAGAAGGGTCTTGAGACAAAAACTTCATTTCTCCATGTTCTCCAGGGATGTTAGACACAAAATGCTGGAGTAACTCAGTGGGACAGGCAGCATCTCTGGAGAGAAGGAATGGGTGGCGTTTCGGGTTCAGACCCTTCTTTTCTGGTCAGAGTCTGTACAGATGTTCAGAGTCTGTACAGATGTTCAGAGTCTGTAGAAGGGTCTCGACCCGAAACGTCACCCATTCCTTCTCTCCAGAGATGCTGCCTGACCTGCTGAGTTACTCCAGCATTTGTTGTCTGTCTTCGGTTTAAACTAGCATCTGCAGTTCCTTCCTACAGACCTCTCCAGGATGTTGCCTGACCAGCTGAGCTACTCTGTAGGAAAATAACTGCAGATGCTGGTACAAATCGAAGGTATCACAAAATGCTGGAGTAACTCAACAGGTCAGGCAGCATCTTGGAGCGAAGGAATGGGTGACGTTTCGGGTCGAGACCCTTCTTCAGACTGATGTCAGGGGAGGGGCGGGACAAAGGAAGGATATAGGTGGAGACAGGAAGACAGTGGGAGAACTGGGAAGGGGGAGGGGAAGAGAGGGACAGAGGATCTATCTAAAGTTAGAGAAGTCAATGTTCATACCATTGGGCTGTAAGCTGCCTAAGTGAAATATGAGCTACTCCAGCACTTTGAATTATTTTGTGTATTAACTAGCATATGCAGTTCTTTTTTTCTACATTTATTGCCCAGCTGATATCATGGAAATCAGATTATCTGCCCTGCTATCTCATTGTGTTTACTGGTAGTTTAGTTTAGTTTAGTATATTTTTGTCACATGTACCAAGGTCAGCAGAATAATCAAGGACGGATCGCACCTCTTCCAGTGCTAACCGGTTAGCAGAAAGCCAATACATATTACAATCGAGCCATTCACAGTGTACAGATACATGATAAGGGAATAACGTTTAGTGCAAAGTAAAGCCAGCAAAGTCCGGTCAAGGATAGTTCAAGGGTCTCCAATGAGGTAGATAGTAGTTCAGCACTGCTCTCTGGTTGTGGTGGGATGGTTCAGTTGCCTGATAACAGCTGGGAAGAAACTGTCCCTGAATCTGGAGGTGTGCGTTTTCACACTTCTTTCTATACATTTTGCCCGATGGGAGAGGGGAGAAGAGGGAATGGCCAGGGTGCGACTTGTCCTTGATTATGCTGCTGGCCTTGCCGGGGCAGCGTGAGGTGTAAAGGAGTCAATGGAAGGGAGGTTGGTTTGTGCGATGGTCTGGGCAGCATCTGCAATTTCTTGTGCAGCTTTCTAAGCACAAATTGGCTGGGGCTCAACAGCACACGTCAAAAGTACTTCATAGGCTGTTAAATACATTGTGATGTTTGGGTTTGTGCTAATACATATCATATGTGCGTCCTTTCTCTCAGCGTTAATGAGTTTACTGGCTTTGATGTATCCCAGTTATCAGATTACAGGCGAGATGATTCAATCAGTGCCTGTCTGCTCATCTCACCAGGGCTCCAGGCACTGGTTGCAAAATACTCTGATGTTCTGAGGTCACAACCGATTGCTTTATAAATCCAAAACCAGCCCCTTTCTCTGTTCACATAAATCACCTTTCACCCCATCAGCCGTCGCATACAACGCATAATCCTCCAACATTTTCGCCACCTCCAACAGGATCCCTCCACTAGCCACATCTTCCCATCTCCACCCCTTTCTGCCTTCCGCAGAGACCGTTCCCTCCGCAACTCCCTGGTCAGCTCGTCCCTTCCCACCCAAACCACCTGTCACATCCCAAAGGCATATGGGTTTGTAGGTTAATTGGTCTAGTAATTACTCAATAGACAATAGACAATAGGTGCAGGAGTAGGCCATTTGGCCCTTCGAGCCAGCACCGCCATTCATTGTGATCGTGGCTGATCATCCACAATCAGTAACCCGTGCCTGCCTTCTCCCCATATCCCTTGATTCCACTAGCCCCTAGAGCTCTAGCTCACTCTTCATTCTTATATATACCACTATTGTCTTCTTAAAGGGGCAGCAGCATAAACAAGGACAAGTCTCTCTCCCCGCTCACTCCCTCTTCTCCCCTCGCCCATCAAGCAAGGTGTATAAAAGTATGAAAACGCACACCTCCAGATTCAGGGACGGTTTCTTCCAAAGATACTAGAGGAACAAAATAGACCACTCGACCCCAAAAACCGTAGTACGTCATGGCGCCATTTTAGTAGGCAGAAACTTGTAGAAACATTTAAAAAGAAAAATAACAAAAATCTGTGAGTTGATAGATGAGATATATTCTGCATTTTAATGGTATCATCACACATACTGTTCCCCCAAAACACTGATTACACTGCGAGAGGCAGAGCGAACAGCGGGTTTTTCTTACTAAAATGGCGGACATTACGCTCCTTTGCGTACTGCACTTCAGTACAGGCGATTTCAACGGAGTGGTCCATCTTGCTCCTCTAGTATCTTTGGTATCTTCCCAGCTGTTATCAGGCAACTGACCAACAACCAGAGAGCAGTCCTGAGCTACTATCTACCTCATTGGAGACCCTCGGACTATCTTTAATCGGACTTTACTGGGCTTTATATTATACTAAATGTTGATCCCCTTTATCATGTATCTGTACACTGTGAATGGCTCGATTGTAATCATGTATTGATTACAATCGCTGACTGGGTAGCACTCACTGTACTTTTCACTGTATCTCAGTACACGTGACAATAAACTAAACTCACTAACTAATCTGTGCAAAAACCTGCCGCGCACATCTATATACTAAAACTCTCGTTTGTTTGTTTGTTTGTTCCTGAACTACAGCCAAAACAGTACACGACAGCGCGCCAATTTTAGGCCCACTTTACTCACCGTCGTCCCTTTGGTGCTAATGGAAGAAGTTTCATTGAAATTGGTGCCATAAGTTATTCACATTTTAAAGTTTAAATTGATCTCCTAGGGAGGGAAGGAGGAGGGAGGAGGAGGTGGACGGAGAATGAGAGGGAGGGTGGGTGGGAGGAGAGGTGAGGGGAGAGGGGAGGGGGGAGCGAGGGGGAGGAGGGAGGGAGGGGGATAGGGGGAGGGGAGGGGGGAGGGGGGAGCGAGGGGGAGGAGGGAGGGAGGGGGATTGGGGGAGGGGAGGGGGAGGAGGGAGGGGTAGGAGGGAGGGGTAGAAGGGAGGGAGGGAGGGGGAGGGGGGAGAGGGTAGGGGGACGGGGGAGGAGAGGGTGCTGCGCCAATGCAGGAGAGGTTTGGGCCCAACGGGTCCACTTGGTCTAGTCTCCATTAAACTTTTCATCTCTCACCTTATAGCTGTGCCGTCCAGTGTTGGACACTTCCACCCTGGGGAAAATGTTCTGACTGTCTACCCTATCTATTCCCCTCATAATTCTAAATACCTCCATCTCTCTATCTGCCTCCTGGGTCCAATCGTCTGCATGTTCCAGACCCTCAACAATCATTGCAATTTCCACTCATTCTTCCTCTGGTTTTCCCCTCTGCCTTTTGGTGCCCCACTCCCCTCCGCACACACCTGCCATACCCCTTGGGTGACCCTTTCACCCAGAGGGTGACGGGTGTATGGAACAAGCCGCCAGAGGAGGTAGTTGAGGCTGGGACTATCCTGACGTTTAAGAAAGAGTTAGACAGGTACATGGATAGGACAGGTTTGGAGGGATATGGACCAGGCGCAGGCAGGTGGGACCAGTGTAGCCGGGACATGTTGGCCGGTGTGGGCAAGTTGGGCCGAAGGGCCTGTTTTTCCACACTGTGTAACTCTATGACTCCGTGACTCTAAGTGAATAAGAGAGTGAGTGGTGGGGGCCTGGAACGCACTGCCAGGGGTGATGGTGGAGGCAGATACGATAGTGGCGTTTAAGAGGCTTTTAGATAGGGGCGTGTATTTACAACAGAAGGCCAATAGAATTAACAAGCTCATCAGGACGTTGGATTCACTGGAGATAGTCTTTTTTTTATTTTTTTTAAATCAAAAATATTTATTCAAATATTAAAATAATATATACATTACAATAAAACCAAAACCGAACCCACCACCAGAATACTATACAAACAAATATACCAATTGAAACTATTATACAATTATATTACAATCCCCATCCAGGATACATCCAATCCCCCGCGGTGCCCAGCGGTCCCGGAAATCCCCCAGGGTGCCCGTGGACAGCGCGTAGTCCCTCTCCAACACCACCCGGGCGCGGACGTAACCCCGGAAAAGGGGTAGACAGCCGGCTCGGGCAGAGCCCTCTTCCGCCTGGCGCCGTGAGTCATGGATGGCCAGTTTGGCCAGGGCCCAGGAGCAACCCAACAAGGACATCTTCGGCTCTACCCTCTCCCCTACGCACAGGGTGTCCAAAGATGAGGATGGTAGGTGAAAAGTGCAGCCAAAAAGCAAGGAGCAGCCCCTTTAGATATTGGAACAAGGGGTGCAACCTCACACACTCCATGTACACGTGGTACACAGACTCTACCAACCCGCAAAAGTGGCAGGCGGCCGGCGAGTCTGTGAACTGCGCGAGGAACAGGTTGCAGGTGCAATACCCTCCACCCCAGGTCCCCGATGGAGAGGGGCAGAATCCCTGCGTAGAGGGACCCCCACCGCGGGGCCCCCTCGTGACCGGAAGGCAACACCGACCGCCACTTAGTGTCCGGACGGTGGACCAGGGCGAGGAAGTGCAGGGTGTGGAGGGGGAGCCCGTACAGGACACGCCTCCCTGCGTCTCGGAGGGAGATGAAGGGTGTCGAGGAAATGCGGCTCATGTTATGTGGGACCAGCTCCAGGGAAGTATTACGGCGCCTGGGTCCGACGAGTACTTCCGGCTGAGCGGGGGTTTGCTCAGCCGCAAGTACTCCACACGTTTGAGCCCCCCCGACACCCTGCGGGGCGGGACAAGGGCCGGCTGCTCTCACGCCTGGGCCGCCGCCCTCCGTCAGCGGAGGGGGGGGGCCCCGGTCGACAGCAACCAGGTTCCAGACTCTCAGCAAGTCCCGGTAGAAGCCGGGCATCCCCAGCAGGACAGCACGGCTGACGCCCACCATCAGGATCCGCGTACCTGCTTGAAGGCAGCGGCCCCGTTGGAAAAAGTGCGTCGCCAGCACGTGCCACCTGGGAGGACGCTCCGAGTACAGGTATCTCTGCAGAGTCCTGAGGCGGAGAGCCGCCAACTGGGTGCAGATGCACGCCAGCGACTGCCCGCCCTCCTCAATCGGGAGACTCAGGACCGCTGCACAGACCCAGTGCTTTCCGTTGCCCCAGAAGAAGTCCACCAACTACTTCTGGATGATCCCAGCAAAGGTCTGGAGATAGTCTTGGAGGGGAGGATGCTCCTCAAACTGCGGAGCATCTTGGACAATACAGCTCACCCCCTCCATGACACACTGGTCAACCTGAGGAACAACTTCAACAACAAACTGGTTCCACCAAGATGCAGCACAGAACGCCACAGGAGATCCTTCTTCCCGGTGGCTATCAAACTGTACAACTCCTCCCCCTTCTGTCGTGGGGTAGACTGAGTGACTCCCCTCCCCCCCCCATCCCCCTTCCCCCCCATCCCAATCTTTATTCATCCCCAATCCTGGACTTTCCACTCTTCACTTTAATTTCATGTTTCATGTATCTTGTTGTGTTTTATGATCAGATATATCCGAGGATATTACGGGAAACTAGAGAGGAAATTGCGGGAGCCCTGGTTTAAATTTACGAGTTGTTGTTAAATACAGGAGAGGTGCTGGAAGACTGGAGGGTGGCAAATGTCGTGCCTCTTTTCAAGAACGCCTGCAGGGGAAATGCTGGGAACTAGAGGCCGGTGAGCTTTACATTTGTAGTTGGTAGGTTACTGGAGAGTAGACAATAGACAATAGGTGCAGGAGGAGGCCATTCGGCCCTTCGAGCCAGCACCGCCATTCAATGTGATCATGGCTGATCATTCTCAATCAGTACCCCGTTCCTGCCTTCTCCCCATACCCCCTGACTCCGCTATCCTTAAGAGCTCTATCTAGCTCGCTCTTGAATGCATTCAGAGAATTGGCCTTCTGAGGCAGAGAATTCCACAGATTCACAACTCTCTGACTGAAAAAGTTTTTCCTCATCTCTGTTCTAAATGGCCTACCCCTTATTCTTAAACTGTGGCCCCTTGTTCTGGACTCCCCCAACATTGGGAACATGTTTCCTGCCTCTAACGTGTCCAACCCCTTAATAATCTTATACGTTTCGATAAGATCTCCTCTTCTGAGGGATAGGTTATGCAGGCATTTGGTTGGGCAAAGGCTGATTAGGGACAGTCATCATGGTTTCCACACTGTATCACTTTATGACTCTGTGACTGTTGACAGACCAATTTCCCTCCTGGGATAAATAAAGTTCTATCGTATCGTACTGTGTTTTCAGGGACTAGAGGGATATAGATCACTTGGCGGCTGGTGAGATCAGTTCAGCTCGGCATTGTGGGCTGAAGGGCCCGTTTCTGTGCTGTACTGTTTTATGTATGTTTTATCTAGATAGACCAGAACAACAGTAGATCTTATACCTCTATTGTCCCCCTCCCTGACTCTTGGTCTGAAGAAGGGTCTCGACCTGAAATATCACCTATTCCTTTTCTCCCAAGATGCCGCCTGACCCGCTGAGTTACTCTAGCATTTGTGTCGATCTTCATAGTAGATGTTAAGGGTGTGTTTGTGCAAATATATTGGTGCGGCACGGTGGCGCAGTGGTAGAGTTGCTGCCTTACAGCGAATGCAGCGCCGGAGACTCAGATTCGATCCTGACTACGGGCGCCGTCTGTACGGAGTTTGTACGTTCTCCCCGTGACCTGCGTGGGTTTTCTCCGAGATCTTCGGTTTCCTCCCACACTCCAAAGACGTGCAGGTATGTAGGTTAATTGACTGGGTAATATGTAAAAATTGTCCCTAGTGTGTGTAGGATAGTGTTAATGTGCGGGGATCGCTGGGAGGCACGGACTCGGTGGGCCGAAGGGCCTGTTTCCGCGCTGTATCTCTAAATCTAAGTCTAAAAAAATTCTCCCCTTTAATCAATTTACTTCAATTAACTAATCAATGTACACTTTCTTTTTCAAAAAATAAACTTTATTCAGAATAGAAAATATATACAAAAACTCCAAAGAATTTCTTCAGACATTGGGCGCAGCAGTAGAACTGCTGCCTTACAGCTCCAGAGACCTGGGTTCGATCCTCACTACAGGTGCTGTCTGTATGGAGTTTGTACGTTCTCCACGTGACCTGCGTGGGTTTTCTCCGGGCTGCTCCGATTTCCTCCCACACTCCAAAGACATTGGCTTGGTACGAATGTAAATTGTCCCTGGTGTGTGTAGGATAGTGTTAATTTTCCAGGGATCGCTGGTCAGCACGGACTCGGTGGGCCAAAGGGCCTGTTTCCACGCTGTATCTCTAAACTGCACCGAGCTTCCGTGAGTCGCTCAGGATGAACTCTGAAGAAGGGTTCTGACTCGAAACGAGTCTGTGGAAGGGTTCTGAGGAATGGGGGAGATATTCAAACAATTATTTCCAACTCTTCTCATTGAGCCAAGGGGCATCATAAACCTGAGCTCACTGAACACGGAAGGCTAACTAAAGCTGTATGAATATCGATTTCTCTATTTTCAAACTGTGTGCAGTTTTGGTCTCCAAATTTGAGGAAGGATATTCTTGATATTGAGTGTAATATCACGGTAGCGCAGCGGTAGAGTTGCTGCTTTACAGCGAATGCAGCGCCGGAGACTCAGGTTCGATCCTGACTACGGGTGCTGCACTGTAAGGAGTTTGTACGTTCTCCCCGTGGCCTGCGTGGGTTTTCTCCGAGATCTTCGGTTTCCTCCCACACTCCAAAGACGTACAGGTATGTAGGTTAATTGGCTGGGTAAATGTAAAAATTGTCCCTAGTGGGTGTAGGATAGTGTTAATGTACGGGGATCGCTGGGCGGCACGGACTTGGAGGGCCGAAAAGGCCTGTTTCCGGCTGTATATATATGATATGATGATGATGAACTGCAGATGCTGGTACAAATCGAAGGTATTTATTCACAAAATGCTGGAGTAACTCAGCAGGTCAGGCAGCATCTCAGGAGAGAAGGAATGGGCGACATTTCGGGTCAAGCGTAGGTTTACTAGGTTAATTCCTGGAATGGCGGGACTGTCGTATGTTGAAAGATTGGAGCGGCTAGGCTTCTATACACTGGAATTTAGAAGGATGAGAGGGGATCTTATCGAAACATATAAGATTATTAAGGGGTTGGACACGTTCGAGGCAGGAAACATGTTCCCAATATTGGGGGAGTCCAGAACCAGGGGCCGCATTTTAAGAATAAGGGGTAGGCCATTTAGAACGGAGATGAGGAAAAGCTTTTTCAGTCAGAGAGTTGTGAATCTGTGGAATTCACTGCCTCAGAGGGCAGTGGAGGCCAATTCTCTGAATGCACTCAAAAATGAACTAGATAGAGCTCCTAAGGATAGCGGAGTCAGGAGGTATGGGGAGAAGGCAGGAACGGGGTACTGATTGAGAATGATCAGCCATGATCACATTGAATGGTGGTGCTGGCTCGAAAGGCCGAATGGCCTACTTCGTCTATTGTCTATTGTCTATAAACCTTGATCTTGACTGATTGGCCAGGTGGGTTGAGGAATGGTTGATGGAATGTAACACAGAGAAATATGAGGTGTTGCATTTGTGAAGTCTAACATGGGCAGGACCTACACAGTGACTGGTAGGCCTCTGGGGAGTGTTGTTGAGCAGAGGGATCTAGGAGTGCAGGCTCATGGTTCCTTGAAGGTAGAGTTACAGGTAGATAAAGTGGTGACAAAAGCATTTTGGTGCATTGGCCTTCATCAGTCAGAGTATTGAGTATATAAGTTGGGAGGTCATGTTGCAGTTGTATAAGACGTTGGTGAGAACGCATTTAGAGTATTGTGTTCAGTTCTGGGCACCATGTTATCGGAAAGATATTGTCAAGCTGAAAAGGGTACAGTGAAGATTCACGAGGATGTTGCCATGACTACAGTGTCTGAGTTACAGGGAGATCTTGAGCAGGCTGAGACTCCATTCCCTAGAGTGCAGAAGGATGAGCGGTGAACTTATAGAGGTGTATAAAATCATGAAATGAATGCGGGTAGATGCACAGAGTCTCTTGTTCAGAATGAGTGAATCGAGGACCAGAGAACATAGGTTTAAGGTGAAGGGGAAAAGATTTAATAGGAATCTGACGGGTAACTTTTTCACACGAATGGAACAAGCTGCCGGAGGAGGTAGTTGAGGCTGGGACTATCCCAATGTTTAAGAAGCAGTTAAGCAGGTACATGGATAGGACAGGTTTGGAGGGATATGGACCAAACTCAGGCAGGTGGGACTAGTGTAGCTGGGACATGTTGGCTGGTGTGGGCAAGTTGGGCCAAAGGGTCTGTTTCCACGCTGTATCACTCTATGACTCTATAAACCTGAGTCTGCAATCTCGTGTCCAGAGAATATATTTTTCTTTATTTAAGCTCTCAAAGGTTGAGTGCAGTTTGTTCATTTGTAAGACACAGGAGTAGAATTAGGCGTGTAGGAAAATAACTGCAGATGCTGGTTCAAATTGAAGGTAGACACAAAATGCTGGAGTAACTCAGTGGGTCAGGCAGCATCTCAGGAGAGAAGAAATGGGTGACATTTCAGGTCGAGACCCTTCTTCAGAATGAACGAGACCATTCAGCCCATCAAGTCTGCTCTGCGATTTGGTCACAGCTGGACAATCTTTCCCTCTCAACCCCATTCGCCTGCCTTCTCCCAGTAGCCTTTCACGCCCTTACTAATCAGGTACCTGTCAATTTCCACTTAAAAAAAATACCCAATGACTTGAGCTTGTATTCTCCAGGGAATGGAGTCTCAGCCTACTCAACCTCTCCCTATAGCTCAGATCCTTGTAAAGACTGAGCTTGTATTCACTGGAGCTTAGAAGAATGAGAGGGGATCTTATAGAAATGTATAAGATTATAAAAGGACTGGACAAGCTAGATGCAGGAAAAATGTTCCCAATGTTGGGGGAGACCAGAACCAGTCTAAGAATAAAGGGGAGGCCATTTTAAACTGAGATGGGAAAAAACCTTTTCACCCAGAGAGTTTGAATTTGTGGAATTCTCTGCCACAGAAGGCAGTGGAGGCCAATTCAGTGGATGAATTTAAAAGAGAGTTAGATAGAGCTCTAGGGGCTAGCGGAATCAAGGGATATGGGGAGAAGGCAGGCACGGGTTACTGAATGTGGATGATCAGCCATGATCACAATGAATGGCGGTGCTGGCTCGAAGGGCCAAATGGCCTCCTCCTGCACCTATTTTCTATGTTTCTATGTTTCTATGTTTTTGGCCTCCACAGCTGTCTGTGGCAATGAATTCCACATTAATGTGGGGTATATAAACAACAAAACTCAACGTGCGAGGGTGAAGATTTCTGTCAATGGCAGGTTTATTACAGAGAATTTCACCTTCAAATGCTGTCATTTTGTACACAATTCACAGGAAGAACCGGGCCTCAATCCTCCTAATAAAATTTGGGCAGTTTACATCCCAGCAGTATGAATATTGATTTGTCTATTTTCAAGTAAAAATCTGTGGAATTGTCTGCCTCAGAAGGCAGTGGAGGCCAATTCTCTGAATGCATTCAAGAGAGAGCTAGATAGAGCTCTTAAGGACAGCGGAGTCAGGGGGTACGGGGAGAAGGCAGAAACGGGGTACTGATTGAGAATGATCAGCCATAATCACATTGAATGGCGGTGCTGGCTCGAAGGGCCAAATGGCCTCCTCCTGCACCTATTGTCTATTGTCTATAAGTAACCCTTGCATCCCCTCTCTCTCCATCCCTTCTCTCCATCCCTCTCCCTCTCCATCCCTCCCACCCAAGTCGTACCAGCTTCAAAGTCGTCTTGTTGAGTCTCATTGTCTGTAACTCGTTCTCACCTAGCCCACCTAACTCCTTAATCGTCGTTGCTTTTTTTGCATACCTTTCATTCATTTGTTCTATATCTCTCTATAACATCGTCTACATCTCACGTTTCCCTCTCCCCGGACTCTCAGTCTGAAGAAGGGTCCCGACCTGAAACGTCACCTATTCCTTTTCTCCGGAGGCGCTGTCTGACCCGCTGAGATACTCCAGCTTTTTGTGTCTATCTACTGTAAAGTTACAGAATCCAGGTTCCGTTTAACACACACACACAAACACACACAAACACAAAACGCTGGAGGAGCTCGGCAGGTCAGGCAGCATCCAGGGAGGGGAATGGACAGGCGACATTTCGGGTCCGGACCTTTCCTCAGACTGTGAAAGGGTTGGATAGAGTGGATGTGGAGAGGATGTTTTCACCAGTGCGAGAGTCTAGGACTAGAGGTCATAGCCTCAAAATTAAAGGACGTTCATTTTGGAAGCAGATTTAGATTTATAGATACAGCACGGAAACAGGCTCTTCGGCCCACCGGGTCCGCGCCGCCCAGCGATCCCCGCACATTAACACTATTCTACACCCACTAGGGACAATTTTTACATTTGCCCAGCCAATTAACCTACAAACCTGTACGTCTTTGGAGTGTGGGAGGAAACTGAAGGTCTCGGAGAAAACCCACGCAGGTCACGGGGAGAACGTACAAACTCCGTACAGACGGGGCCCGTAGTCGGGATCGAACCTGAATCTCCGGCGCTGCATTCGCTGTAAGGCAGCAACTCTACCGCTGCGCCTTCCGTGTCGCCACCGTATCTAAAATCTAAATCTAAATCAGATGAGGAGAAATTTCTTTAGTTAGAGGATGGTGAATCTGTGGAATTCTTTGCCACAGAAGGCTGTGGAGGCCAAGTCAGTGGATATATTTAAGGCAGAGATAGATAGAATCTTGATTAGTCCGGGTGGAAGACCACTTCAAACCCATAGGCAACGGGTGGAAGACCACTTCAACACCACGGACACCAGAAGCATGTGGCAGGGTGTCAGGGACATCACTGGCTACAAGAGCAGCCCTGCCTGCCCCCACAGCGATATGGCATTGACCAACGAGCTTAACACCTTCTTTGCCCGCTTTGAAACTGGCAAAACCACCTTGAGTGAAAGAACCCCAGCCGAGGCGGTGGGACAGGTCTTGCAACTGAGCACACAGGAGGTACAACGCGCTCTGCAAAGGGTCAACCCACGCAAGGCTGCAGGACCGGATGGTGTTCAAGGAAGGGTACTGAAGGACTGTGCTGAACAGCTGGCTGAGGTATTCACCAGGATCTTTAACCTGTCATTATCTCTGGCTACGGTCCCCAAGTGCCTGAAGTCGGCTATCATAGTTCCGGTGCCGAAAAAAGCAAAGATCTCCAACCTGAACGACTACCGCCCGGTTGCCCTAACGCCGATTGTCATGAAGTGCTTTGAGAGGCTAGTCCTCTCACACATCAAATCCAGCATCCCTGACTCACTGGACCCACATCAATTTGCATACAGGGCAAATAGATCTACAGAGGACGCCATCTCTCTGGCTCTTCACACTGTCCTGACTCACCTAGAGAGACAGGGCACGTACGTGAGGATGCTATTCATAGACTATAGCTCCGCCTTCAACACGGTCATCCCCACCAAGCTCATCACCAAACTCCACCAGCTAGGCCTTAGCTCGTCATTATGTGACTGGATCCTGGACTTCCTGCTGGAACGACCGCAGGCAGTGAGAATGGGCCCGCACCTGTCCTCCACTATCACCCTGAGTACCGGCACACCACAGGGCTGTGTTCTGAGCCCCATGCTCTACTCCCTCTTCACACACGACTGTGTTCCTGCATTCGACACCAACACCATTGTCAAGTTTGCAGATGACACAACGGTGATCGGGCTGATCACCAAGGGGGATGAAACAAACTATAGAGCGGAGGTGCAGAACCTGGCGGACTGGTGCTCGGATAACAACCTGTCCCTAAATACCACCAAGACCAAGGAGCTGATCATCAACTTCCGTAGGTCACATAACGGGGAATATGCCCCGATCTCTATCAATGGGGTCAGTGTGGAGAGAGTGTCCAGCTTCAAGTTTCTGGGCACTCACATTTCGGAGGACCTAACATGGTCCAATAACACTGCTGCGCTGGTCAAGAAGGCACAACAAAGACTGTTCTACTTAAGAACACTGAAAAAGTCTGGTCTACCCCAACAGCTGCTGACGACCTTCTACCGCTGCACCATAGAGAGCATCCTAACGCATGGAATCCCTGTGTGGTACCTCAGCTGCACGGAGGCAGAAAGGAAAGCTCTACAGCGGGTAGTCCATAGAGCTCAGAGGGCCATCGGAACACAGCTACCAGACTTGGAGGGCATCTACAACACACGATGCCTCAGAAAAGCCACCAGCATCCACAAAGACTCTTCACACCCCTGCAACAGTCTGTTCGAACTCCTTCCATCGGGCAGACGATACAAGGCATTCTATGCCCGCACCTCCAGACTCAGGAACAGCTTCATCCCCAGGGCCATAGCTGCTATGAACCGGTCCTGCTGAGCCGGATGGCCACAACGCATAGATCAACTTGCACTTTACCCTGTCCAAAACTGTTATAACTGTTCGTTTCGTTGGGTTGCTGCTGTCTAAATTACCTAAATTAGTGCATCGTATGGGAGGCGCATTCCCAATCTCGTTGTACCCCTGGGTACAATGACAATAAAGATATATTGTATTGTATTGTATTGTATTGTATTGTATTGTGTCTGGGGTTATGGGGAAAAGGCAGGAGAATGGGGTTAGGAGGGAGAGGGAGATCAGCCATGATTGAATGGCGGAGTAGACTTGATGGGCCGAATGGCCTAATTCTGCTCCTATCACTTATGATCTTATGATCGTATGAATGCAGTGAAGAAAGCTTTTTTTTTAATAAAAAGGGGTGGGTCATAGCTTGGCGCCTTACAGCGAATGCAGCGTCGGAGGCTCAGGTTCGATCCTGACTATGGGCGCGGTCTGTACGGAGTTTGTACGTTCTCCCCGTGACCTGCATGGGTTTTCTCCGAGATCTTCGGTTACCTCCCACGCTCCAAAGACGTACAGGTATGTAGGTTACTTGACTGGGTAAAATGTTAAAAATTGTCCCTAGTGTGTGTAGGATAGTGTTAGTGTGCGGGGATCGCTGGGCGGCGCGGACTCGGTGGGCCGAAGGGCCTGTTTCCGCGCTGTATCTCTAAATCTAAAAAAAAATCTAACCCTTTATAGTGGACAATTACTTTTGTTTTAAAACCCAATGCCAATTATAATTATTTTTTTCTCAGACCTTTTGTGAAGGATTTAAATTTTTTTTAAAATCTTAAACTTTAAACATCCTGTCCTTGTCTTTCGATCGTTTATTTCACACAAGAAGAGGACACGTGTGTCAGAAAATAACTGCAGATGCTGGTACAAATCGAAGGTGTTTATTTCACAAAATGCTGGAGTAACTCATTCTGAAGAAGGGTCTCGACCCCGAAACGTCACCCATTCCTTCTCTCCTGAGATGCTGCCTGTCCTGCTGAGTTACTCCAGCATTTTGGGAGTAACTCAGTGGGTCAGGCAGCATCTCAGGAGAGGAAGGAATGGGTGACGTTTCGGGTCGAGACCCTTCTTCAGAATGAACGAGACCATTCGGCCCATCAAGTCTGCTCTGAGATTTGGACACAGCTGGACAATCTTTCCCTCTCAACCCCATTCTCCTGCCTTCTCCCACTAGCCTTACTAATCAGGTACCTGTCAATTTCCACTTTAAAAAAAACCCCAATGACTCGACCTTGTATTCTCCAGGGACGTATTCTTCAGACACGTATGTCACCTACTTTCAGTTCAGTGTGTTCGATTCCCCCCTCCCCCTCTTGGTCTGTTTCACATGTTCAATTTGCAAATGGTTATGTTTTTGTTTTTGCATGTTTTTTTTTGTTGTGGTTTTGAGGGAGAGGGCGGCAGTGTTAGAGGCGTCTGGAGGTGGGGGTTAGATCCCTGGGCGTTGCTTGGACTCTCTGCTGCGGACAGGGGCTCGTTTGCACTGGGCGCTGCTTTTTAAAGAGCGCGGGGAGGCAGAGGGAGGAATTAACAGCGAGAGAGACACACACACACACACACAGAGCCTTTGCGGAACTCAGCGGCACAGCACACACAGCCGGCCGGCATGGACTCCACGAGGGTTTTCCATCTGCAGCTTTGTGGTAGGATATATCATTCCACAATCTACACCATGCAATACAATTTACACACACAGACACAGAGAGAGAGAGAGAGATACAGACATACAGAGAAGAGAAAGAGACATACAGAGAGAGAGAGATACATACAAAGAGAGAGAGAGAGATACAGAGAGAGAAAGAGACTAGAGAGAGAGAGATATATGTACAGGGGCATATCGACCCATGCATTGGGTACTTGTTCTTATATTCGTGCATTTTAAATATATACGTTATGTTCTATACTTTGGCAATATAATGGTATCTTATCATGCCATTAAAGTATTTTAAATTGAAATTGAATTGAAATTGAGAGAGAGACATACAGAGAGAGAGAGATGCAGAGAGACACGAGACAGGGGGAGGTAGGGAGAGGGAGGGAGGAGAGGGAGGGGAGGAGGGAGGAGGGAGAGGGAGGGGGGAGAGAGGAAGGGGGGATGGGGGAGAGAGGAAGGGGGATGGGGGGAGAGGGAGGGGGGGAGAGAGGGGGGAGGGAGGGGAGAGGGGAGGGAGGGGGAGAGGGAGGGAGGGGGGAGAGAGGAGGGGGAGAGGGGGATGGAGAGGGGGAGAGGAGAGGGGGGGAGGGAGAGGGGAGGGGGAGAGGGGAGGGAAGGGAGGGGAGAGGGGAGGGAGGGGAGGGTGGGAGAGGGGGGGAGGGAGGGAGAGAGGAGGAGGGGAGAGGGAGAGGAGAGGGAGGGGGGGAGAGGGGGGAGGGAGGGGAGGGGGGGGAGGGAGGGAGGGGAGGGAGGGAGAGGAGGAGGGAGAGGGGGAGAGGGGAGGGGGGGAGAGAGGGAGGGGGGGGAGAGGGAGGGGGGAGGAGGGAGGGGAGAGGGAGGGAGGGGGAGAGGGAGGGAGGGGGAGGGAGGGAGGGGAGGGGGGGAGGGAGAGGGAGGGAGGGGAGAGGGAGGGAGGAGGGGAGAGGGAGGGAGGGAGGGAGGGAGGGGGGAGAGGGAGAGGGGGGAGAGGGAGAGGGAGGGAGGGAGAGGGAGGGAGGGGGGAGAGATGGAGGGGGGGAGAGAGGGGGGGGAGAGGGAGGGGAGGGGGAGAATGGGGGAGGGAGGGACGGGGGGAGAGAGGGAGGGAGGGGGAGAAAGGGAGGGGGAGGGAGGGAGGGAGGGAGGGGGAGGGAGGGAGGGAGAAAGGGAGGGGGAGGGAGGGAGGGAGGGAGAGGGGGTGGGAGAGAGAGAGACAGCCACATATACACACACAAAGACAAAGGCACACAGATGCATACAGAAGAACAGACACATACAGAGAGACACACACAAATGGAGAGATGCACGCACACGCATGGGTACAGGGGGAGAGAGGGGGAGGGAGAGACACACACACACACATACAAAAACACAGACAGAGACACACACAAATGGAGAGACGCACGTACACGCATAGGAACAGAGAGAGAGAGAAAGAGCCACAGAGACACACACAGGTGTGGAGATAGACAGACAGACAGAGACACACACACACACAGACAGACACACACAGACAGACACACACAGACAGACACACACAGACAGACACACACACACAGACAGACAGACACACACACAGACAGACACAGACAGACACACACACACAGACAGACACACACAGACAGACACACACAGACAGACACACACACACAGACAGACACACACAGACAGACACACACACACAGACAGACAGACACACACACAGACAGACACAGACAGACACACACACACACACACACACACAGACAGACACACACACACAGACAGACACACACACACAGACAGACACACACACACACACACACACACACACACACACACACACACACACAGACAGACACACACACACAGACAGACACACACACACACACACACACACACACACACACAGACACACACACAGACACACACAGACACACACACAGACAGACACACACAGACAGACAGACACAGACAGACACAGACAGACAGACACAGACAGACACACACACCGTCAGACAGACACAGACAGACAGACACACACAGATAGACAGACACACACAGACAGACACACACACACAGACAGACAGACACACACAGACAGACACACACACACACAGACAGACACACACACACAGACAGACAGACACACACAGACAGACACACACACAGACAGACAGACACACAGACACACAGACACACACACACAGACAGACACGGACAGACAGACACAGACAGACACACACAGACAGACACACACACACAGACAGACACACACACACAGACAGACAGACACACACAGACAGACAGACACACACAGACAGACAGACACAGACAGACACGGACAGACACAGACAGACAGACGGGGACAGAGACACACACAACACCGGAACTGCGAGAGAATAAGTAAGATGCTGCGTTTAACTGGCGTTTATCAATGCCAGTGTAACACAATTCATGAGACTTGAATGAAACATGCAAGCCCGAGTGGGAGCAGAACATATTCTCAGCTCACAGAGATAGTGTTTATGTTTGATTATTAAGAACAAATACTCTCCTGCATGCTCCAACTGGGCGTCTTCCCCCCCCCCCCCCCCCCCCCCCCCCCCCGGGGAAACAATATTGTAATTGGCTCCCGTCTTGGTGAAGCTCTTTGATCTGGGCAGGGGCTGTGGTGACTGTGGCGGTGCGGTTCCAGCAGAGGCGATTGATTACTGCTGTTGGGAGGGCCGGCGGGCTGGGTTGATTGGATGGGCAATGGGTCGAGAGAGGAGAGTTTTCCCTCTTGTGGACCGTCTCCCAGATGGGATAGAAACATGGAAACATTGAAAAATAGGTGCGGGAGTAGGCCATTCGGGCCTTCGAGCCAGCATTGCCACTGCCATTCAATATAATCATGGCTGATCATCCAAAAATCAGTACCCCATTCCTGCTTCCCCCCCCCCCCCCCCATATCCCTTGATTCCTTTAGCCCTAAGAGCCCTATCTCACTCTCTCTTGAAAACATCCAGTGAATTGACCTCCACTGCCTTCAATGGCAGAGAATTCCACAGATTCACAACTCTCTGGGTGAAAAAGGTTTTCCTCATCTCAGTCCTAAAGATAGTCCAAGCGTCCAGACTAGATCGTCCTAGTCCCACTTCTAAAGACCAGCTGAGATAGTGTGTTTGTAGCTCTTAATGTGTAATCCATTAGGAGGTGGCTCACACAGACAGTGGGTGGTGGGCGCATGGCACCAGCTGAGATAGACACAAAATGCTGGAGTAACTCAACTTGAACTTGAACACATTTTATTAGCCAAGTATGTTTACAGACAAGGAATTTGCCTTGGTGCCTTGCTCGCAAGTAACAACACGACAAACAGTCAGCATCTCTGGATAAATGGAATGGGACAGGCAGCATCTCTGGATAGAAGGAATGGAATTGAGTTGCCGGAGGAGGTAGTTGAGGCAGGGACTATGGATTTAAGAAACAATTAGACAAGTACAGGCTGGAGGAGTCCAGAACCAGGGGCCACGGTCTAAGAATAAAGGGGAGGCCATTTAAAACTGAGGCGAGAAGAAACTTTTTCACCCAGAGAGTTGTGAATTTGTGTAATTCTCTGCCAGAGAGGGCAGTGGAGGCCGATTCACTGGATGAATTTAAGAGAGAGTTAGATAGAGCTCTAGGGGCTGGTGGAATCAAGGGATATGGGGAGAAGGCAGGCACAGGTTACTGATTTTAGGATCAGCCATGATCACAATGAGTGGCGGTGCTGGCTCAAAGGGCCGAATGGGCTCCTCCTGCACCTATTTTCTACGTTTCTATGTTTACATAGGTAGGACAGGTTTAGAGGGATATGGGCCAAACGCGCAGGACTGGTGTAGATGGGATATGTTTGTCAGTGTGGGCAAGTTGGGCCGAAGGATGAGAGGGGATCTTATAGAAACATATAAAATTATTAAGGGATTGGACAAGCTAGAGGCAGGAAACATGTTCCCCATGTTGGGGGAGTCCAGAACCAGGGGCCACATTTGAAGAATAAGGGGTAGGCCATTTAGACCTGAGATGAGGAAAAACTTTTTCACTCAGAGAGTTGTGAAATTGTGGAATTCTCTGCCTCAGAAAGCAGCAGAGGCCAATTCACTGGGTGCTTTCAAGAGAGAGCTAGATAGAGCTCTTAGGGCTAGCGGAATCAAGGGGTATGGGGAGAAGGCAGGAACGGGGTACTGATTGTGGATGATCAGCCATGACCACATTGAATGTCAGTGCTGGCTCGAGGGGCCGAATGGCCTACTCCTGCACCTACTGTCTATGCATCTATGTTTCCACGCTGTATCAATCTATGACGCCAACAAGGAATTTGGGAGAAGATGGGGCCAGGTCACCCCAGTCATTCCCATTTGTCCCCTCTCCCATCAGGCAAGAGGTACAGAAGTGTGGAAACGCACACCTCCAGATTCAGGGACAGTATTTTTCCCCCAGCTGTAATCAGGCAACTGAACCAACCTGTCACCAACTAGAGAGCGGCCCTGACCTACCATCCACCTCATTGGAGACCCTCAGACCATCTTTAATCGGACTTTATCTTGCACTAAACGTTATTCCCTTTACCCTGTATCTGTACACTGTGGACAGCATGGACTCGGTGGGCCAAAGGGCCTGTTTCCGTGCTGTAGCTCAACACTAAACTATCGTCTTTCTGCTGACTGGATAGCATGCAACAAAAAAGCTTTGCATTGTACCATGGTGCACGTGGCTTTAGATTACATTAAACTAAAGGTGGGGCGATTGTAGATGGGGCATGTTGGTAGGCCTGGGCAAGTTGGGTCGAAGGGCCTGTTTTTGTGCAGTATGACTCCGTGACTAAGCTCCTTTACCTGGAGAGCTGTTCAATCCTCAACTGGGAATTGTAGTTGAACCCCCCAGGGGGAGCTGGATAAACCAATGAGGAAGGAAAGGGAGACACAAGAGATTGCAGGTGCAGCAATCTTGAGCACAACACACATTGCCGGAGGTTCTCGGTGGGACAGGCAGCAGCATCTGAAGGGAAAAACGGACAGATGACGTTTTGGATCGGGACCCTTCTTCAGACTGATGGAGTAGGGGGAGAGAGCCGGGAACCAGAGGTAAAATGACAAAACAAGGAACTGCAGATGCTGGGTTACAACAAAGTGCTGGAGTAACTCAGCAACATCTCTGGAGGAAAAGGCTTGGCGACATTTCGGGTCGACATTTCGGGTTAGGGACACTTTTTTCAAACAATCGGAAGGAGGGTCCCGAGCCGAAATGTCATCTCTCTGCGTTCTCCAGAGATGCTGCCTGACGCGCTGAGTTTCGCCAGCACTTTGGTTAAGTCTGGCAAGTGATGGGTGGATACGGATGAGGAGGAGAGGATGATGATTAGCCGATGGGTGGAATAAGTGACAAAATCTGAAAAGTGTAAAGAACAAAAGGGTGTCAGATAAGGAGAGGAGGAGTGAAAGGATTTTCTGATTGGGCCAGTTGGGGTAAAGAGAGAGGAGGCTTTTGTGTAGCACAAAGGTTGCAAATAAGTTCATGTGATTGGAGCAGAATTAGGCCATTTGGCCCATCAAGTCTACTCCGCCATTCAATCATGGCTGATCTATCTCTCTCTCCCAACCCCGTTCTCCTGCCTTCTCCCCAATCTGTTGACTTGTTGCTTTGCCTCCTATATAAAATAGCAAGCTGTGTGCCAAACCAAAATTATTTTTTTTGGACATAGATTTTAATAGCATCTGTTGTTTTTTATTTTCATTTTTTTTTAATGGGCTGCTTTTGAAGTGTTGTTTTATTTTCCTAATTTAAAAGAAGACATTAGAAGTGGCACAGCGGTAGAGTTGTTGGTTACAGTGCCAGAGACCCGGGTTTGATCCTGACTACGGGTGCTGTCTGTACGGAGTTTGTGACCTGCATGGGTTTTCTCCGAGCCCTTCGGTTTTACTCCCACACTCCAAAGACGTGCAGGTTTGCAGGTTACTTGGCTTCGTGTAATTGTAAATTGTCCCTTATTGTAGATTGTGTTAGTGTTTAGGGATCGCTGGTCGGCGTGGACTCGGTGGGCTGAAGGGCCTGTTTCCGTGCTGTATCTCTAAACTAAACTAAATAGGCTGCTTTTGAACAGTTGTTTTATATTCCTAAATTTCCTAATTTAAAAAAAATATTAGAAGTGGCATGGTGGCGCAGCGGTAGAGTTGCTGCCTTACAGCATCAGAGACCAGGGTTTGATCATGACTACGGGTGCTGTCTGTACGGAGTTTGTACGTTCTCCTCGTGACCTCCTGTGTTTTCTCCGGGTGTTGCGGTTTCCTCCCAAACTGTAAAGACGTGTGGGTTTGCAGCGTAGGTTTACTAGGTTAATTCCCGGAATGGCGGGACTGTCATATGTTGAAAGACTGGAGCGGCTAGGCTTGTATACACTGGAATTTAGAAGGATGAGAGGGGATCTTATCGAAACGTATAAGATTATTAAGGGGCTGGACGCGTTAGAGGCAGGAAACATGTTCCCAATGTTGGGGGAGTCCAGAACCAGGGGCCACAGTTTAAGAATAAGGGGTAGGCCATTTAGAACGGAGATGAGGAAAAACCTTTTCAGTCAGAGAGTTGTGAATCTGTGGAATTCTCTGCCTCAGAAGGCAGTGGAGGCCAATTCTCTGAATGCATCCAAGAGAGAGCTAGTTAGAGCTCTTAAGGATAGCGGAGTCAGGGGGTATGGGGAGAAGGCAGGAACGGGGTACTGATTGAGAATGATCAGCCATGATCACATTGAATGGCGGTGCTGGCTCAAAGGGCCGAATGGCCTCCTCCTGCACCTATTGTCTATTGTAGTTTAATTGGCTTCTGTAAATGGTAACTTGTACCTAGTGTGTGGATTGAACTAGTGTATGGGCTGATTGCTGGTCTACATGGAGTGAAAGGCCTGTTTCCACGATGTATCTTGAAAGTCTTCCCAAATGCTGGCATAACTCACCAGGTCAGGCAGCATCTCTGGACAAAAGGAATAGGTGACATTTCGGATTGAGACCCTTATTAAGATGGAACAAAACCCGAATCGTCTCCTATTCCTTTTCTCCAGAGATGCCGCCTGTCTCACTGAGTTACTCTTGCACTTTGTATCTATCTTCGGTTTAAACCAGCACCTGCAGTTCCTTCCTTCACATCCCAAATGGGTGCTTGTAATTAAACAGCACAGCTCATTTAAAACCATCGCTTAACCAAGTGGTCCAGTTAACTAAATAAGTGGCTTAACTAAGAAAGGTGAGGTGAACTGCAAAGGGATGAATAGGCTTAAATGTGTTGACAAATAGCAGGGTTAGAATGAGTTGTTTGGTTGTGGGAATCACCTTTTTTTTCTACTAATGATAATATTCTTCTTGTCAACAATTCTGCTTGCGTTGCTTGAAACCCAACCGTACGAACGTTGAATTCTCCAATTTTAAGTAACATTCCCTCTCACTATTTGTGCTACCCTCCCCACCCTGATACACACCCATTTCTCCCACTAACCCATGCAACGACCACATATGGCTTTTCTCCGGGTGCTCCGGTTTCCTCCCGCACTCCAAAGACGTACAAGTTTGTAGGTTGATTGTAAATTGTCCCCGCTGTGCAGGATTGTGTTGGTGTACGGGGTGATCGCTGGTCGGCGCGGACTCGGTGGGCTGAAGGGCCAGTATCTCTGAACTAAGAGTCAAGAGTGTTTTATTCTCAGATGCACTAGATAGGGAACAATGAAATTCATGCACAAGGCATTAACGCAATGCAATAGACTTGGCAGAGTAGACTTGATGGGCCGAATGGCCTAATTCTGTTCCTAATACTTGAGAACGTTTAAAAATTATTTGGACAGGTACGTGGATAGGATGTTTAGAGAGATACAGGCCAAATATAGGTAGGTGGGACGAATGTAGCTGGGACAGGTTGGCCTGTGTGGGCAAGTTGGGCTGAAGGACCTGTTTCCATGCTGCATCACTCTGACTCTATCCCGCTCTACTTTCTCATCTTACCATCCACTTCCACCCACATCCCTCCCTCCAACTCAACATTTCACTCCTCCTCTTCCTTATCTGACACCCCTTTGTCTCCTTTCATCTCTAGCCTTTGTCACTTATTCCACCCCATCTACTAATCACTAGTATTCACCCATAATCACTTACTGGACTTTGTCCTGCCCCCACTCTCTTTACCAGCTTTCTCTCCCACCCCCTCACCCCCCACCACAAGCAGTCTGAAGAATGGTCGCGACCCAAATCGTCACCAGCCCGCCCCTCTGCAGATTCTGCCTGACCCACTGAATTTTGTTTAGTTTGGAGATACAGCGCAGAAACAGGCTCTTCGGCCCATCGAGTCCGCACCGACCAGCTATTTCCCCCACGTTAACACAACCCTACACACACTAAGGACAATTTTTACATTTACCAAGCCAATTAACGAACAAACCTGCACGTCTTTGGAGTGTGGGAGGAAACTGAGGATCCCGGAGAAAACCCACGCGGGTCACGGGGAGAACGTACAAAGCCCGTCCAGACAAGCTCCTGTAGTCAGGATCGAACCCAGGTCTCTAGTATTGTAAGCGCTCAAGGGCAGCAACTCTACCACAGCTACTCTGGCACGGCCGCGGGACACCATTCTGCTTTAGTTAAACATTTTGTTCAAGATGGCCGCGCCGTTGTGTTTGGCTGCCTGCCACTGTATGTTGTTTCTTTTTTTTTTTTCCTAATCAGATGTGCAGCACTTTGGTCAACGTGGGTTGTTTTTAAATGTGCTATACAAATAAAATTGACTTGACTTGACTTGACTTGACTTTGCGTTCTGGGGAAGAAAATAGTTGTTCTGGGAGTCGAGGCGTGTTGCTTGAGTGACGTTTCCGCAAGACTGGCTCGTGTAAGGGCTTGATAAGATTGGCACAGTCAGTCAGCAGTGGGGTTTGGCAGAGGTGAGAGTGAGTGGATGTGGTGTTTTTGATAAGGAGAACCTGCAGCGGCATTTTATCAGCGATCAGCTGAGGAGATAGCAAGAAAGCAGACAAGCTGCTGATCCAAACTGCAGAGGAAAACAATGCAAAGTCCACTGCAAGTTCCCACTCTCAAGTGCAGACAATGATTTGACTGATAATTGATTGTTTTATCGTTTATTGTACATTGATTGTATTGTTTGGCACAGCGGTAGAGTTGCTGCCTCTCAGCGCCAGAGACCCGGGTTCGATCCTGACCACGGGTACTGTCCGTGCGGAGTTTGTACGTTCTCCCCGTGACCCGCGTGGGTTTCTCTGGGATCTCCGCTTTCCTCCCACACTCCAAAGACCTGCAGATTTGTATTTTAATTGGCTTCCGTAAATTGACCGCAGCGTGGAAGATAGATCTAGTGTATGGGAATCGCTTGTCGGCAAGGACCAGGTGGGCCGGAGAGCCTGTTTCCACACTGTATCTCTAAACTACATTAAAGGAGGACACGGTTCTGCCCACTTTTGTCCATGGCGCATCTTGGAAAAGGGTTTGAAATCGATCCCACGCTGTCTGGTTTGGTCCCACACTGTCAGGTTTGTCTCACAAGTTTGTCTCTGGAACTGATGCGCTACAATGCTGAGATTTATACTCTGCACTCTGTATCTTCCTCTCTGGTCTCAGTCGCAGTCATACAGCGTGGAGATAGGCCCTTCAGCCCACCTTGCCTACGCCCACCCGTCTGAATTTGTCCCAAATTTGTCCTAAACTTTCCTATCCATGCACCTGCCTAAATGTTTTTATAAATGTTGTGAAAGTACCTGCCTCAACTACCTCCTCTGCCAGGTTAATCCAGCATTTTCATAAATTCATCAGGAATAGGAGCAGAATGAGGGAGGCCATTCGGCCCATCAAGTCTACTCCGCCATTCAATCATGGCTGATCTATCTCTCCCTCTTAACCCCATTCTCCTCCCCATAGACCCTGACACTCGTACCAATCAAGAATCTATCTATCTCTGCCTTAAATATATCCACTGACGGCCTCCACGTCCTTCTGTGGCAAATAATTCCACGGATTCACCACCCTCTGACTAAAGAAGGCGTCTCTCTTTGTAATAATAATAATAATAATAATAATAAGCATTTATTTTATATAGCGCCTTACCAGAAGCTCAAAGCGCTTTACAAAAACAATCATAACATAGAAACAAACAGACAAACTACCCTAACGGAGAAGCGGCGAATAAACAGCGCCAGCGTCCTCTCACGTCAGGGTCCGGCAGTATACAACACAAAGCACAGGACACACAGATACAATTTATAACACAAACAGCCATCACAGTGATTGCTCCAGGCACACCCTCACTGTGATGGAAGGCAAAGAAAAGTCTTATCTCCTCCTCATTCTTCTCCCGTGGTGCCACGAGGTGATCGAGGCTCCCAACTTTTTGAAGCCCCCACTGGGCGATGGAAAGTCCCAGGGCCGAGCCGAGCAGGCCGATGAAGGTCCTGAGCCCTCACCGGGCGATGGAAAGTGCCGCGGCCAGGCCACGCAGGGTGATGAAGGGCCTGCGGGCGGGTCGATCGTACCTCGCGCTTCGGGGCGGTCAAAGCTGCTACGGCTGGAGCTCCCAAAAGCCGGTCGCCAGCCAGGGACCTGCGAACTCCCGATGTTGCGGTCTGCAGGGCCCTCTTCTCTGTTATTTTCCACTTTTTGGCAAGTTACCTAATTACTTGCCCTTGACCCGACCTCCATTTCAAGCTGTGCGTTCCAAACGACAGAGACCTGTTGCATAAAAACATTCCTACGTTTTTACCCTTGAGTGCTTTTTACACATGCTTTTAAAAAATTGATTTAATTCTGATCAGCGGTGGGGCGACTGAACTCTTTGGGGAATAAAATGCAGTGAAAGATTTTAGCGAATGACTCGGGAAAGCAGAAGTGAACTAAGTTGCAGAACCCATGTGAAAAACAGGCAAAAAGTGTGTTTGACGGCCCAACCTTGGCCCTGGCTCCACATTGCTCGAGGGTTAATCATTTTTCTGCTGCAAAAAAACAAACTGCTGGAGGAACCCAGTGGATCAATTTATAAAGGCTAGAGTAATGGTTCTCATCACTTGCTACTTATTTAAGACAAATTAAAATATTTCGGCATGGGGAGGTCATAAGGTTTTTGATTGGAGTAGCATTAGGCTATTCGGCCCATCAAGTCTACTCCGCCATTCAATCATGGCTGATCTATCTCTCCCTCCTAACCCCATTCTCCTGCCTTCTCCCCATAACCTCTGACACCCGCACTAATCAAGAATTTTATCAGACGCAAAGAAAGAGAGTTCAGAGGAGGTTTTCCGAGAATGATCCCAGGAATGGGTTAGCATGTGGTGAGTGTCTGATGGCACTGGGCCTGCACTCGCTGGAGTTTAGAAGGATGAGGGGGGAAACTCATTGAAACTTACCGAATGGTGAAAGGCTTGGATAGAGTGGATGTGGAGAGGATGTTTCCACTAGTGGGAGAGTCTGGGACCAGAAGCCGAGGGTGAAACTGTCCAACAGTACGGCGGTCACGGTGGCGCAGCGGTAGAGTTGCTGCCTTACAGCGAATGCAGCGCCGGAGACCCGGGTTCGATCCCGACCGCGGGTGGTGTCTGTACGGAGTTTGTACGTTCTCCCCTTGGGTTTTCTCCGAGATCTTCGGTTTCCTCCCACACTCCAAAGGGGTACAGGTTTGTAGGTTAATTGGCTTGGTAAATGTAAAAATTGTCCCTAGTGGGTGTAGGATAGTGGATAATGCACGGGGATCGCTGGGCGGCACGGTCCCGGTGGGCCGAAGGGCCTGTTTCCGCGCTGTTTCACTAAACTAAACTACACAGTAGACAGCTGTAAGATGAGAGGTGGAAGGTTTAATGGTGATGTGCAGTGGTGTGGGCTGGAAAGCATTGCCAGGGGTGGTGATGGTATGAAGGTGGTGTTTAAGATGCTGTCGGATAGGCTCATGAAGTGCAAGGAATAGAAGGATGTGGATCATGTGCAGGCAGATGAGATCAGTTGAACTCAGCATCATGTTCGGCACAGACATTGTGGGCCGAAGGGCCCGCTCCTGTGCTGTACTGGTCTTGGGTTGAAACCTTGCATCAGGACTGAGCGTAGAAAACAAAATATGGAGGAAAGAACTGTGGATGCTGATTGTCCATCTGCGAAGATGGACACAAAATGCTGGAGCAACTCAGCGGGTCAGGCAGCATCTCTGGAGAGAAGGAATGGGTGACGCTTCGGGTCGAGACCCTTCTTCAGGCTGTTGAAGACTGAGGACGAGTTTAGTCCGAAGAAGGGTCTCGACCTGAAACGCCCCCCTTTGCTCCTCTCCAGAGATGCTACCTGTCCCGCTGAGTTACTTCTTGATTGTTGCTCCAGCATTTTGTGTCTGTCTGAGTGTGGAGAAGATGGATGGCTGGTGTAAAGTGGTAGGGGAGTGGAATAATCCGGGGACTGGCTGGTGATGGGCGGAACCAAGTGGGGAGGAGATGTGTATGGTGGTGCCAAGCGTTGGGACACAGCGGGTGATAGGTACCAAACAGATACGGAGAGGGGGAGGAAAGGCGAAGAGAGGGGGTGGCACCACATTGCCTTGGAAAAGCGGCCAACATAATTGAAAACATGTCGCACCCGGGTCACTAGTCCAGCAAAGGATACAGAAGCTTGAAAGTGTGCACCACCAAACTCAGGAACATCTTATACAGCATGGAAACAGGCCCTTCTGCCCAACTTGCCCACACCGACCAACATGTCCCATCTACAGTAGTCCCACCTGCCTGCATTTGGCCCATATCCCTCAAAAACTGTCCTATCCGTGTACCTGTCTAACTGTTTCTTAAACCTTGCGATAGTCCCTGCCTCAACTACCTCCTTAGGCAGCTCGTTCAATGCACCCACCGCCCTTTGTGTGAAAAAGTTATCCCTCAGGTCCTGTTTCCACGCTGTATACCTATATACTAAAACTCTCGTTTGTTTGTTTGTTTGTTCCTGAACTACAGCCAAAACGGTACACGATAGCGCGACAATTTTAGGCCCACCTTGTTAGCCGTCGTCCCTTTGGTGCTAATGGAAGAAGTTTCATTGAAATCGGTGTTATACTTTTAAAGTTATTTACATTTTAAAGTTTAAATCTATCTCCTAGGAGGGGTGGAGGGAGGGAGGGGTGTGGAGGGAGGATAAGGGGGATTGAGGGGGAGGGGAGGAGGGAGGGGGATGGGAAGAAGGGGGAGGGGAGGAGTGTGGAGGGGGGGGGGGGGGGGGATGGGAGGGGGAGCGGGAGAGGAGAAGCTGCTGCACCAATGCAGGAGTGGTTTGGGCCCAATTTGATATTAGTTGTCTTTTTGAGACCGAGCCTCCTCTTAATCCCTTCGATGGTGGGGAGGTCAGAATCTGTGATGGCCGGGTAGTGTCTACCACTCTATGTTCATAGAAACATAGAAAATAGGTTCAGTAGCAGGCCATTAGGCCTTTTGAGCCAGCACCGCCATTCAATATGATCATGGCTGAACATCCAAAATCAGTACCCCGTTCCTGCTTTTTCCCCATATCCCTTGATTCTGTTGGCCCGAAGAGCTAAATCTAACTCTCTCTTGAAAACATCCAGTGAATTGGCCTCCTCTGCCTTCTGTGGCACAGAATTCCACAGATTTACAACTCTCTGGGTGAAAATTGTTCAAGTTGTTCGTGCGTGTTCGTGTTGCTGAACCAGGCCGTGATACGATACGGTTTGAATCGAAGATAGACACAAAATGCTGGAGTAACTCAGCGGGTCAGGCAGCATCTCGGGAGAGAAGGAATGTAGGTCTGAAGAAGGGTCTTGACCCGAAACGTCACCTATTCCTTCTCTCCCGAGATGCTGCCTGACCCGCTGAGTTACTCCAGCATTTTGTGTGTACCCGTGATACGATCGCATTGTGATTTGTGATTAAACTGGTATCATTGAAAGCTATTTGATTACTTTGATCAAATAAACACTTTGCCTTATATCGCACACTCCAAAAACGTACAGGTTTGTAGGTAATTGGCTTGGTAAAATCGTCTCTAGTGTGTGTGATCGTGTTAGCGTGTGGGGATCGCTGGTCGGCGTGGACTCGGTTGGCCGAAGGGCCTGTTTCAACGCGGTATCTCTAAAATGAAATAAACTAAACTATCATGGCCAATAACGTACATGTGTTGTTACTATTATAATGCCAACACACCAACCAATTTGGAGATAGCACACGCTACTACAAATAGCATTAAATACATATCCTTTATTTTCCATTTTGGTATGCGGCACGGTGGCGCAGGGGTAGAGTTGCTGTCTTACAGCGAATGCAGCGCCGGAGACTCGGGTTCGATCCTGACTACGGGCGCCGTCTGTATGGAGTTTGTACGTTCTCCCCGTGACCTGTGTGGGTTTCCTCCGAGATCTTAGGTTTCCTCCCACACTCCCAAGACGTACAGGCCAATTTTTACATTTACCCAGTCAATTAACCTACAAACCTGTACGTCTTTGGAGTGTGGGAGGAAACCGAAGATCTCGGAGAAAACCCACGCAGGTCACAGGGAGAACGTACAAACTCCGTACAGACCGAACCTGAGTCTCCGGCGCTGCATTCGCTGTAAGGCAGCAACTCTACCGCTGCGCCACCGTGCCGCCCCATGGTTAACACGGACTCGATGGGCTAAAGGGCCTGTTTCTATGCTGTACCTCTGAACTTGGGACTTGGCTACCTCTGGGGACCTGGTTCCACAATCCTGCCCTTGGTGTCGTAAACCACAAAGTTATGGCAAGTTTATGGAAATACCAAGTATTTTAAAAATGGAGATTGATAGGTTCTTGATTAGTAAGGGCATCAAAGGATATAGGGAGCAGGCAGGAGAAGGGGGTTGAGAGGGAAAAATAGATTAGCCATGATTGAATGGTGGAGCAGACTCGATGGGCCGAATGGCCTAAATCCGCTCTTACGTCTCATGATCTTGCTATAGACGAGTGAGTTCTTTTTGCTCCATAAACCTCTCCCATCGAGCTGAAGTTATAGAGGCTTGTAAGCGTGCACCACCAGACTCGGGAACAGTGGCCTGGCGGTAGAGTTACTGCCTTCCAGCACCAGAGACCCAGGTTCGATCCTGACTACGGGTGCTGTCTGTACGGAGCTTGTACATTCTCTCCATGATGTACAGGTTTCTAGATTAATTGTCTTGGTAAAATAGTAAATTGTCCCTTGTGTATGTTAGCTAGTGCTATTGTGGGGGTCGCTAGTCTCTATATCTCTAAACTAAACAGTTTCTTCCCCTCTGTTGTCGGGCTTCTGAACATTTCTTCCAGAAGCCAGGGTATAGTCTTGATTCTGCAATGAACCCCATTGTGGACATTGGACTCTGGAACTGATGTGCTGCAATAAGGAAACATAGAAAATAGGTGCAGGAGGAGGCCTTTTGGCCCTTTGAGCCAGGAGAACTATATTCTATATTCTGCAACTTCCCCTTTGCTCTCTATCTATTGTACCCGAGTTTGGCTTGATTATCTTTATGTATAATATATGTGATCTGCTTGGATCGCATGCAAAGCAAAGCATTTAGACAATAGACAATAGACAATAGGTGCAGGAGTAGGCCATTCAGCCCTTTGATCCAGCACCGCCATTCAATGCGATCATGGCTGATCACTCTCAATCAGTACCCCGTTCCTGCCTTCTCCCCATACCCCCTCACTCCGCTATCCTTAAGAGCTCTATCCAGCTCTCTCTTGAAAGCATCCAACGAACTGGCCTCCACTGCCTTCTGAGGCAGAGAATTCCACACCTTCACCACTCTCTGACTGAAAAAGTTCTTCCTCATCTCCGTTCTAAATGGCCTACCCCTTATTCTTAAACTGTGGCCCCTTGTTCTGGACTCCCCCAACATTGGGAACATGTTTCCTGCCTCTAATGTGTCCAATCCCCTAATTATCTTATATGTTTCAATAAGATCCCCCCATATCCTTCTAAATTCCAGTGTATACAAGCCTAATCGCTCCAGCCTTTCAACATACGACAGTCCCGCCATTCCGGGAATTAACCTAGTGAACCTACGCTGCACGCCCTCCATAGCAAGAATATCCTTCCTCAAATTTGGAGACCAAAACTGCACACAGTACTCCAGGTGCGGTCTCACCAGGGCCCGGTACAACTGTAGAAGGACCTCTTTGCTCCTATACTCAACTCATCTTGTTACGAAGGCCAACATTCCATTGGCTTTCTTCACTGCCTGCTGTACCTGCATGCTTCCTTTCATTGACTGATGCACTAGGCCACCCAGACCTCATTGAACTCCCCCTCCTCCTAACTTGACACCATTCAGATAATAATCTGCCTTTCTATTCTTACTTCCAAAGTGAATAACCTTACACTTATCTACATTAAACTGCATCTGCCATGTATCCGCCCACTCACACAACCTGTCCAAGTCACCCTGCAGCCTTATTGCATCTTCCTCACAATTCACACTACCCCCCAGTTTAGTATCATCTGCAAATTTGCTAATGGTACTTTTAATCCCTTCGTCTAAGTCATTAATGTATATCGTAAATAGCTGGGGTCCCAGCACCGAACCTTGCGGTACCCCACTGGTCACTGCCTGCCATTCCGAAAGGGACCCATTTATCCCCACTCTTTGCTTTCTGTCTGTCAACCAATTTTCTATCCATGTCAGTACCCTACCCCCAATACCATGTGCCCTAATTTGGCCCACTAATCTCCTATGTGGGACCTTGTTGAAGGCTTTCTGAAAGTCGAGGTACACCACATCCACTGACTCCCCTGTCAATTTTCCTAGTTACATCCTCAAAAAATTCCAGTAGATTTGTCAAGCATGATTTCCCCTTCGTAAATCCATGCTGACTCGGAATGATCCTGTTACTGCTATCCAAATGCTCAGCAATTTCGTCTTTTATAATTGACTCCAGCATCTTCCCCACCACTGATGTCAGACTAACTGGTCTATAATTACCCGTTTTCTCACTCCCTCCTTTCTTAAAAAGTGGGATAACATTTGCTATCCTCCAATCCACAGGAACTGATCCTGAATCTATAGAACATTGAAAAATGATCTCCAATGCTTCCACTATTTCTAGAGCCACCTCCTTAAGTACCCTAGGATGCAGACCATCAGGCCCTGGGGATTTATCAGCCTTCAGTCCCATCAGTCTACCAAAAACCATTTCCTGCCTAATGTGGATTTCCTTCAGTTCCTCCATCACCCTAGGTTCTCCGGCCCCTAGAACATTTGGGAGATTGTGTGTATCTTCCTCAGTGAAGACAGATCCAAAGTAACGGTTTAACTCGTCTGCCATTTCTTTGTTCCCCATAATAAATTCCCCTACTTCTGTCTTCAAGGGACCCACATTTGCCTTGACTATTTTTTTCCTCTTCACGTACCTAAAAAAACTTTTGCTATCCTCCTTTATATTATTGGCTAGTTTACCCTCGTACCTCATCTTTTCTCCCCGTATTGCCTTTTTAGTTAACTTTTGTTGCTCTTTAAAAGAGTCCCAATCCTCTGTCTTCCCACCCTTCTTTGCTATGTTATACTTCCTCTCCTTAATTTTTATGCTGTCCCTGACTTCCCTCGTCAGCCACAGGTGTCTCTTACTCCCCTTAGAGTCTTTCCACCTCTTTGGAATAAATTGATCCTGCAACCTCTGCATTATTCCCAGGAATACCTGCCATTGCTGTTCTACCGTCTTCCCTGCTAGGGCCTCCTTCCAGTCAATTTTGGCCAGCTCCTGCCTTTGCAGTACTTCGGTACATGTGACAATAATAAACTTAAACCTTTCAGGGAACTGGGCCGGGATCGTCTCCAGCTTCTTGGAACTCCTCGCATCCGTCCTTCAACCAAAGATAATTTAGTTTAAGTAGGGAGACACAAAGTGCTGGAGTAACTCAGCGGATCAGGCAGCATCTTTAGTTTAGAGGTACAATGTGGAAACAGGCCCTTTCGGCCCACCGGTACCGCACCGACCAGCGATCCCCGCACATTAACACCATCCTATACCCACTGGGGACAATTTTTTACATTTACCAAGCCAAATTAACATACAAACCTCTACGTCTTTGGAGTGTGGAAGGAAACCGAAGATCTCGGAGAAAACCCACGCAGGTCACGGGGAGAACGTGCAAACTCCGTACAGACGGCGCCCGTAGTCGGGATCGAACCCGGGTCTCCGGCGCTGCATTCGCTGTAAGGCAGCAACTCTACCGCTGCGCCACCGTGACCGCCCTGCTCTCTGGAGCAAAAGGATGGGTGATGTTTCGGGCCGGGGACCCTTGTTCAGATTGAAAGTCGGAGGGAGGGAACAGGAGGTAAGAAAAGGCCCGAACAAAGCAGGGCCGGCAACACATGATCAAGAAAGGGTGGAGCCCACAATGGTCCATTGTTAGCTGAGGATGAGGTGATAATGAAGAGAAACAAGGATGCGAACAGTGGAACTAGTACGGAGACGAGGATGGCGGAAGGGGGCAGAGACAGAAAACGTAGAAGTTACTTGGGCGGCACAGTGGCGCAGCGGTAGAGTTGCTGCCTTACAGCGAATGCAGCGCCGGAGACTCAGGTTCGATCCTGACTACGGGTGCCGTCTGTACGGAGTTTGTAAGTTCTCCCCGTGACCTGCGTGGGTTTTCTCCGAGATCTTCGGTTTCCTCCCACACTCCAAAGACGTACAGGTATGTAGGTTAATTGGCTGGGCAAATGTAAAAAAAAATAATAATTGTCCCTAGTGTGTGTAGGATAGTGTTAATGTGCGGGGATCGCTGGGCGGCACGGACCCGGTGGGCCGAAGGGCCTGTTTCCGCGCTGTATCTCTAAATCTAAAATCTTGAAATGAAAGAAATTAACGTTCATACCACTGGGTAGTGCTCCGGTTTCCACCCACACTCCAAAGACGTACAGGTTTGTCGTCTAATTGGCTTTGGTATAATTGCAAAGGTGTCCCTAGTGTAGGATAGTGGTGTGGGGATCGCTGGTCGGCACAGACTCGGTGGGCCGAAGGGCATGTTTCAGCGCTGTCGCTCTATGCTAAACTAAGCGGATGAGATCAGTTTAACATCGTGTTCGGCATAAACGTTGTGGGCCGAAGGGCCCGCTGCTGTGCTGTTCTATGTTTTATTGGTTTCACCAATGTTGATGAAATATTGGTCAAGACACAACCACACACACCTCCTATCCCAATGGGAGCGAACTCTCTTGTTCATCTTCAAAACACTGCCAGAGATTCATTGACGTACATCCGAGTGAACAGATGGGGCACTTTAAAGAAAACTCCCTGTTGTTTGTGTACAGAATTCCCTCAGTCAAGAGTGACTAATTGTAATATGTAGCTATAATGGAACAATGACATTCCTACTTACAGCAGCATAACAGGCCTGGAAACCCAATAAACATCGGTAACCTATAATCTATATACTAAAACTCTCGTTTGTTTGTTCCTGAACTACAGCCAAAACGTTACATAATAGAGCGACAATTTTAGGCCCACCTTACTCACCGTCATCCCTTTGGTGCTAATGGAAGAAGTTTCACTGAAATCGGTGTTATATTTTTTAATTTAGTCACATTTTTAAGTTTAAATCTATCTCCTAGGGAGGGAAGAGGAGGGGGGGGGGGGGAGTGAGGGGAGTGGGGTGGGGGGGAGGGGAGGAAGGGGAGAGGGAGGGGAGGAAGGGGAGGGGGGAAGGAGGGAGGGGGAGGGGGCAAGGAGGGAGGGGGAGGGGGCGGGTGGAGAGGGGATGGGGGAGGAGAGGGTGCTGTACCAATGCAGGAGAGGTTTGGGCCCAATGGGTCCACTTGGTCTAGTGTAAAATCAAGCTCCTAGTGAGACCGCACCTGGAGTACTGTGTGCAGTTTTGGTCTCCAAATTTGAGGAAGGATATTCTTGCTATTGAGGGCGTGCAGCGTAGGTTTACTAGATTAATTCCCGGAATGGCAGGACTATCATATGTTGAAAGACTGGAGCGACTAGGCTTGTATACACTGGAATTTAGAAGGATGAGAGGAGATCTTATCGAAACGTATAATATTATTAAGGGGTTGGACACGTTAGAGGCAGGAAACATGTTCCCAATGTCGGGGGAGTCCAGAACAAGGGGCCACAGTTTAAGAATAAGGGGTAGGCCATTTAGAACTGAGATGAGGAAAAACTTTTTCAGTCAGAGAGTTGTGAATCTGTGGAATTCTCTGCCTCAGAAGGCAGTGGAGGCCAATTCTCTGAGTGCATTCAAGAGAGAGCTGGATAGAGCTCTTAAGGATAGCGGAGTCAGGGGGTATGGGGAGAAGGCAGGAACGGGGTACTGATTGAGAATAATCAGCCATGATCACATTGAATGGCGGTGCTGGCTCGAAGGGCCGAATGGCCTCCTCCTGCGCCTATTGTCTATTGTCTATTGTCTATTGATAAACTAGTTTTTTAAGTCAGTTTAAACCGTAGGTAGACACTAAACGCTGGAGTAACTCAGCGGGTCAGGCAGCATCTCTCGACAAAAGGAATAGGTGACATTTCGGGTCGAGACCCTTCTTCAGACTGAGAGTCGGGGGAAAGGGAAACGAGAGACATAGACGGCGATATAGAGAGATATAGAACAAATGAATGAAAGGTATCCAAAAAAGCAGCAATGATCAGGAAGGCGGAGCCCACAATGGTCCCTTGTTGGTTTATGGATAGATGATAACGAGTTTTAGTTTGTTGCCACGTTGAGGTTCAGTGAGGAGGAGAGAAATCAATCCATGTTTGCCCCAGGTATCACAAAATGCTGGAGTAACTCAGCGGGTCAGGCAGCACCTAGGAGAGAGGGAATGGGTGACGTTTCGGGTCGAGACCCTTCTTCTGACCCTTCTTTCCTACACAAGTTTGTCCAATATCTCCTTGTAGCTACCACCACCGAATGCAGATGTGGGGCCAAAAATTGCTCACGATATTCCAGATGTGGTCCGACCAGCTCCTCAAAAAGTCTTGACATTACAGCCCTGTTTTTATATTCTCGTCCTCTCGAAATAAATGCTGACAATGCATTAGCTTTCCTTGCAACCGAATCAACTTGCCAATTAAACCTTATGGGAATCCTGCACCAGTTCTCCCAAGTCCCTTTGCACCTCCAATTTCAGAATCCTCTCCTCATTTAGAAAATAGTCAACGCCTTTATTCCTACGACCAGTCTGAAACATAGAAAAAAATAGGTGCAGGAGTAGGCCATTCGGCCCTACGAGCCTGCACTGCCATTCAATATGATCATGGCTGATCATCCAACTCAGTATCCCATACCTGCCTTCCTCCATACCCCCTGATCCCTTTAGCCACAAGGGCCACATCTAACTCCCTCTTAAATATAGCCAATGAACTGGCCTCAACTACCTTCTGTGGCAGAGAATTCCTGAAGAAGGGTCTCGACCCGAAACGTCGCCCATTCCTTCTCTCCTGAGCTGCTGAGTTACTCCAGCATTTTGTGAATAAATACCTTCGATTTGTACCTGCATCTGCAGTTATTTTCTTACAAAATGCATGACCGTACACTTTGCTACGCTGTGTTCCATCTGCCACTTCTCTGCCCATTCTCCCAACTTGTCCAACTCCTCCTACAGAGTTCCTGCATTCTCTATGCTCCTGCCCCTCTAATTTGCTTCAGTTTCATCAGTGTGCGGAGTTTGACACTGGAGTTTGGCAACAGATGCACAGAATCTCTTGCCCAGAGTGGGGGAATCGAGGACCAGAGGTGTTAGGTTCAAGGTGACGGGGGATAAGATTTAATACGAATCTGAGGGGTAGCCTTTTCAAACAAAGGGTGGTGGGTGTATGGAACAAGCTGCCAGAAGAGGTAGTTGAGGCTGGGACTATCCCAACGTTTAAGAAACAGTTAGACAGGTTTGGAGGGATATGGGCCAAGCGCAGGGAGGTGGGACTAGTGCAGCTGGGACATTGTTGGCCGGTGTGGGTAAGTTGGGCCGAAGGGCCTGTTTCCATGCTGTATCACTCTGACTCTATGACTCTAACAGGAGAGGCAAGGATGAAGTGGGTGGGGGAGGGGCAGAGTACGAATGGCTAATCTCTTGGCAGTCACTTTATAATCACATCAGCAGTGTGGCAAATTCCTCTGCAGTTTGAGGAAGTAACATTTTTTTAAGAAAGACTCTGGAAACAACGTTCAAAAGGTGAAGCCAAGCAACTTGAATCTGGGCGGGTTGGCAGAGTGAATGCTCGGAGTCTATTATCTACGAGAGGAATAGATCGAGTAGATACACAGAGTCTCTTGCCCGACCAAAATGCCCCAAGCTAGTCCCATTTGCCCACAATTTGTCAATTTGCAGGGGAAGAGAAAAGACATTCTGGCCTTCCATCACAGTGAGGAGGGGACTGGAGGAGACTCACTGTGATGGATGTTTCTTTTTGGGGGGTTTTGTGTTGGTTGGGGTTGTGTAATTTGCTTATTTTATTGCTCTTATTGTTGGACTGTGGGTGATGAAATTTCGTCCAAAAAACTTGTTTTTTGGATGACAAATAAAGATATCTTGATCTTGATCTTGATCTTGATCTTGATCTTGATCTAAACCTTTCCTGTCTATGTACCGATCCAAGTCTATTTTAAATGCTGTTATAGTCCACGCCTTGACTACTTCCCCTGGCAGCTCGTTCCATGCACCCACCACCCTCTGAGTGTAAAACCTTCCCGTCTCACCTTACAATACAATACGATCGAACACTTGTCTCCTGGCGCTACGTTCGCTGTAAGGCAGCAACACTACCGCTGTGCCACTGTGACTGCCCCTGGATGTTTTTAAGGTTTGAAATGCTCCATGGTGTCTTTCCCATAGGAGTCGCATTTAAAAAAAAAAATTTACTAGCTGCCTTTCTTGTTGAATACGAGACCCCCTTTTTCACAAACTTGCAGTCCTACAGCATGGAAACGGGCCCTTCAGCCCAACTTGCCCGTGCTGACCCACATGCCCCGAGGGTGGTGAATCTGTGGGGATTGATTGCCACAGACAGCAGTGGAGGCCAAGACATGAAGTATTTTTACAGTGGAGAATTATAGTTTCTTTATATATTACGAAGGGCGTCAAAGGTTACGGGGAGAAGATAAGAAAATGGAGTTGAGAGGGAAAAATAGATCGGCCATGACTCGATGGGCTGAATGGCCGAATTCTGCTCCAATGTCCGATGGAGTGCCGAGCATTCAAATCAGAAAATACAATACATGAATATAATCAAGCCATACACAAGAGCAATAGGTAGAGGCAAGGGAAAGGGACTGGAATGCAGAATATTTTTCTCAGCATTGTAGCGTAACAGTTCCAGGGAAAAAGAACAAAGTCCGCAATGAGGTAGGTTGGAGGATTGGACTATACGATAGCTCATAAAAAAGGCTATTCAGAAATATAAAAGGGGTACTGCAAGGACACTTAGCTAATAGTGGGGATGTCTTTAACGCAGTAGCCCAGCTGGTAGCTACCTCAGAGCGCCAGAGACCCAGGTTCCAACCTGACCTTGGTGCTGTTGGTGTGGCGTTTGCAAATTCCCCCTGTGACCACTTGGGTTCCCTCCAGTTGCCATGGTTTCCACCCAAATCCCAAAGATGCGCAGCTTTGTAGGTTTAAATTTTAGATTTAGATTTAGAGATACAGCGCGGAAACAGGCCCTTCGGCCCACCGGGTTCGCGCCGCCCAGCGATCCCAGCACATTAACACTATCCACACACTAGGGACAATTTTTACATTTTTAATTAACCCAGCAAATTAACCTACATACCTGCACGTCTTTGGAGTGTGGGAGGAAACCGAAGATCTCGGAGAAAACCCACACAGGTCACGGGGAGAACGTACAAACTCCGTACAGACGGCGCCCGTAGTCATGATCGAACCTGAGTCTCCGGCGCTGCATTCGCTGTAAGGCAGCAACTCTACCGCTGCGCCACTGTGCCACCCACGGTTAATTGGCCTCTGTTTAAAAATTGCCCCTGGTGTGTAGGCAGTGGATGACAAAGAGAGATTGCGTAGAACTAGTGTGAACAGATGATCGATGGTTGGCGTGGACTCGGTGGGCTGAAGGGCCTGTTTCCATGCTCTGTCTCTAAACTCGAGAGATGTACAAGATCATGAGAGGAATAGATCGAGTAAATGCACAGAGTCATTTACTGATAGTAGGGGAATTAAGAACTAGAGGACATAGGTTTAAGGTGAGGAGGAGAAAGATTTAACAGGAACAAAACAGATGTTTTTACACAAAGGATGGTGGGTGTCTGAAATGAGTAGTTGAGCCAGATACTATCTCAACGTTTAAGAGATATTTGGACTGGTACATGAATAGGATAGGTTTAGAGGGATATGGGCCAAGTGCAGGCAGGTGGGACTTGTGTGGATGGGGTATGTTGGTAGGTGTGGGCAAGTTGGGCCGATTGGCCTGTTTCCATACTGTATGACTCTATGACACAAACTAAACAAAACGAAGTTTCCAAGGAATGTGACTGGAACCCGAGGCTTTTTAACTCGGGAGAGGTGGTTGAACTTTGTCTTGTCTCAACATGGCTCCGCCTTCGGAGAACTTATAAATTAAGATATAAGAGCGGCATTAGGCGATTCGGGCCATCAAGTCTACTCTGCCATTCAATCATGGCTGATCTATCTTTCCCTCAACCCCATTCTCCTGCCTTGGCCCCATAACCCATGACACCTGTGCTAATCAAGAATCTGTCAATCTGCGCCTTAAAGATACCCAATAGTTTGGTCTCCTCAGCCGTCTGTGGCAATGGATTGCACAGCTTCACCATCCTCTGACTAAATAAATTCCTCTTTATCTTCTTTCTAAAGGTACGTCCTTTAATTCTAAGGCTGTGCCCTCTGGTCCTAGACTCTCCCAGCAGTGGAAACATCCTCTCCACATCCACTCTATCCAAGCCTCGGTAAGTTTCAATGAGGTTCCCCCCTCATCCTTCCAAACGCCAGCGAGTACAGGCCCAGTGCTGTCAAACGCTCATCATATGTTAACCCAATCGTTCGTGGTATCATTCTCATAAACCTCCTTTGGACCCTCTCCAGAGCCAGCATGTCCTTCCTCAGACGTGGGGCCAAAGACTGCTCCCAATACTCCAAATGCGGCCTGACCAGCACCTTATTTGATCAGTCGTGATCATATTGAATGGCGGTGCTGGCTCGAAGGGTCGAATGGCCTACTCCTGCACCTATTTTTTATGTTTCTCATAGAGCCTCAGCATTACATCCCTGCTTTTGTATTTTAGCCCTCTTGAAATAAATGCTAACATTGCATTTGCTTTCCTTACTACCAATGCAACTTGCAAATCAACCTTTTTGGGAATCCTGCACTGGCACTCCCAAGTCCCTTCGTACCTCTGATTTTTCTGAATCCACTTCCCACTTAGAAAATAGTCTATGCCTTTATTCCTACTACCAAAATACACGCCTCCACACTTTGCTACACAATATTCCATCTGCCACTTCTCAGCCCACTCTCCCAACCTGTCCAAGTCCTTCTGCAGAGTCACGGCATTCATTCGCCATGCACGACCTGCCCCCTCCAACTTGCCTCAGTTTTATCTTTGTACGTAGTTTGACACTTCGTGTCTGCCTCCTTTATGATTAGCTTGTCAACAGACAACTGTTGTCAACTGTTGCCATAAACAACATTGTTGACGATAACAAGGTGCATGAATGTCCCAAGGTGTTTGGCTGGATGGGGTGAAGAAAAGAATTGAAATAGAAGGCTACCGAGTCATGCCAGATAAGATTAGATTTGTAAACAACACATTGGCTCAGTCGATGTCCTGCTACATCCCACTTGCTTTGAAGGATAAAGGCCAAATGCTGGAGTGACTCAGTGGGAAAGGCTGCATTTCTGAAGAGAAGTAATGGCTTTACATAGATAGCAAATAGGTGCAGGAGGAGGCCATTTGGCCCTTCGAGCCAGCACCGCCATTCATTGTGATCATGGCTGATCATCCACAATCAGTAACCTGTGCCCAACTTCTCCCCACATCCCTTGATTCCGCTAGCCCCCAGAGCTCTATCTAACTCTCTTTTAAACTCATCCAGTGAATTGGCCTCCACTGCCTTCTGTGGCAAAGAATTCCACAAATTCGCAACTCTCTGAGTGAAAAAGATTTTTCTCACCTCAGTTTTAAATGGGCTCCCCTTTATTCTTAGACTGTGGCCCCTGGTTCTGGACGCCCCCACATTGGGAACATTTTTCCTGCATCTAGCTTGTCCAGTCCTTCTATAATTTTATATGTTTCTATAAGATAACCCTCTCATCCATCTAAATTCCAGTGAATACATGCCGTCTTTCCAAGCTTTCCTCATGTGACAGTTCCGCCATCCCGGGGATTAACCTTGTGAACCTACGCTGCACTGCCTGAATAGCAAGAATGTCCTTCCTCAAATTAGGAGACCAAAACTGTACACAATACTCCAGATATGGTCTCACCAGGCCCCTATACAGCTGCAGAAGGACCTCTTCACTCCTGTACTCAAATCCTCTTGTTATGAAGGCCAACATGCCTTTAGCTTTCTTTACTGCCTGCTGTACCTACATGTTTACTTTCAGTGACAGGTGTACAAGGACACCCAGGTCTCGTTGCACTTCCCTTTTATCTAATCGGACACCATTGAGATAATAATCTGCCTCTTTGTTTTTGCCACCAAAGTGGATAACCTCACATTTATCCACATTATACTGCATCTGCCATGCATCTGCCCACTCACTCAACCTGTCCAGGTTACCCAGCAACCTCCTAACATCCTCTTTGCTGTTCACACTGCCACCCAGCTTTGTGTCATCTGCAAACTTGTTAGTGTTACTTTTAATTCCTTCATCCAAAACATTAATATATATTGTAAATAGTTGCGGCCCCAACACTGAGCCTTGCGGCACTCCACTCGCCACTGCCTGCCATTCTGAAATGGACCTGTTTATTCCTACTCTTTGATTCCTGTCTGCCAACTAATTCTCTATCCATGTCAACACCCTACCCCCAATACCATGTGCTCTAATTTTGCCCACTAATCTCCTGTGTGGGACCTTGTCAAAGGCTTTTTGAAGGTCCAGATACACTACATCCACTGGCTCTCCTTCATCCATTTTACTAGTCACATCATCAAAAAAATTCCAGAAGATTAGTCAAGCAGGATTTCCCTTTCATAAAGCCATGTTGGACCATTCCTTTTACTGCTATACCAAATGCATCATTATTACTTCTTTGATAATTGACTCCAGCATCTTCCCCACCACTGATGTCAGGCTAACTGGAATGTAATTCCCCGTTTACTCTCTCGCTCCTTACTTGAAAAGTGGGATAACATTAGCTACCCTCCAATCCACAGGAACTGATCCTGAATCTACAGAACATTGGAAAATGATCACCAATGCTTCCACGATTTCTAGAGCCACTTCCTTGAGTACCCTGGGATGCAGACCGTCAGGCCCTGGGGATTTATCAGCTTTCAGTCCCATCAGTCTACCCAAAGCTATTTCTTGCCCAATGCAAATTTATTTCAGTTCCTCTGTAAAAATGGTTATGTGTAATGCAAAGATTGATAGATTCTTGATTAGTTCGGTTGGCAGGGGTTATGAGGAGAAGGCAGGAGAATGGGGTTGAGAGGGAGAAACAGATTAGCCATGATTGAACAGCAGAGTACACTTAATGGGCTGAATAGCCTAATTCTGCTCCTATCATTTATGAACATGATGTTTTGGGCCAGGACCCTACTTAAGATGGATTGGGATGGGGGGGGGGTCAAAGACAGAAAACAGAGGTGGGGGTGGGACAAAGTCTGGCAAGTGATAGGTGGATACAAGTGAAAGGGCAGGGATTGATTGGCAGATGGGTGGAACAAGTGACAAAGGGTAGAGGTGTTCAGAAAGGTATTAGTTGGTACATTAAGGTAATCTACATTTGTGTTGGTCTAATGCAAAGATAATAGAGCAGAGCAAGATAGACCACTCGACCCTAAAAACCGTAGTATGTCATGGCGCCACTTTAGTAGGCAGAAACTTGCAGAAACATTTTAAAAGAAAAATAACAAAAATCTGTGAATTGATAGATGAGCTATATTCTGCATTTTAATGGTATCATCACACACACTGTTCCCCCAAAACACTGATTACACTGCGAGAGGCATAGCGAACGGTGGGTTTTGCTTACTAAAATGGCGGACATTACACTCCTTTGCGTACCACACTTCAGTATAGGCGATTTTGACGGAGTGGTACATCTTGCTCCTCTAGTATCTTTGGTCTGATGATCACTTTTAAGATGGCCCATGATGGAACAAACACAAATTGTTGATTGTGATTTAGGGGGATGTTTAGTTTATTGTCAAGACCGTACATGATTTCAATTGAGTCGTCAAAAATGTGCAGACACATGGTATGGGAATAACATTTAGTGCAAGATGAAGTCCGATTACAGATAGCCCAGGGGTCTCCAGTGGGGTAGACAGTAGCTCAGGACCGCTCACGAGTCATTAATGGGATGGAGAATCCAGTAATTGAGTCTGAATATTTTATTTTGATGTGGCGATATAATCTTTGTCAATGAACATAGAACAATGCAGCACGAGAACAGGCCCTTCAGCCCACAATGTCTGTGCCAAGCATGATGCAAAATCTATCTCTTATCTGCCTGCACGTAATCCATGTCCCTCGATTTCCTGCATATCCATTTGCCTAATCAAAAGTCTCTTAAATTCCCCTATTGCATCAGATAGATCAGCCAGGATGGTATGGTAGAGTAGACAATAGGTGCAGGAGGAGGCCATTCGGCCCTTCGAGCCAACACCACAATTCACTGTGATCATGGCTGATCATCCACAATCAGTACCCCGTTCCTGCCTTCTCACCATATCCATTGACACCGCTATCTTTAAGAGCTCTATCTCACTCTCTCTTGAAAGCATCCAGAGAATTGGCCTTCACCAAAGAATTGGCAGAGAATTCCACAGATTCATAACTCTCTGGGTGAAAAAGTTTTTCTCATCTCTGTTCTAAATGGCCGACCCCTTATTCTTAAACTGTGCCCCCTGGTTCTGGACTCCCCCAACATCAGGAACATGTTTGCTGCCCCTAGCGTGTCCAACCCCATAATAAACGTCTATGATAGGCTGAATGGCTTAATACTGCTTCTATGACTTATGAACTTATGAGAACACAGAAAACGTTAAGGTACTGGAGCAGGCCCTTGAGTTTAAACTGATTGTATCGATGTATAGTATATTTGATCTGTCTGGATCTCATGCTAAAACAAAGCTTTTAACAGTGCATCAGTCACTGAAAGGAAGCATGCAGGTACAGCAGGCAGTGAAGAAAGCCAATGGAATGTTGGCCTTCATAACAAGAGGAGTTGAGTATAGGAGCAAAGAGGTCCTTCTGCAGTTGTACAGGTCCCTAGTGAGACCACACCTGGAGTACTGTGTGCAGTTTTAGTCTCCAAATTTGAGGAAGGATATTCTTGCTATTGAGGGCGTGCAGCGTAGGTTTACTAGGTTAATTCCCGGAATGGCGGGACTGTCATATGTTGAAAGACTGGAGCGACTAGGCTTGTATACACTGGAATTTAGAAGGATGAGAGGAGATCTTATCGAAACGCCTAAGATTATTAAGGGGTTGGACACGTTAGAGGCAGGAAACATGTTCTCAATGTTGGGGGAGTCCAGAACAAGGGGCCACAGATTAAGAATAAGGGGTAGGCCATTTAGAACTGAGATGAGGAAAAACTTTTTCAGTCAGAGAGTTGTAAATCTGTGGAATTCACTGCCTCAGAAGGCAGTGGAGGCCAATTCTCTGAATGCATTCAAGAGAGAGCTAGATAGAGCTCTTAAGGATAGCGGAGTCAGGGGGTATGGGGAGAAGGCAGGAACGGGGTACTGATTGAGAATGATCAGCCATGATCACATTGAATGGTGGTGCTGGCTCGAAGGGCCGAATGGCCTCCTCCTGCACCTATTGTCTATTGTCTATCAGATTGGATTGTGGAAGATCCTTGCAATAAATGACATTGAGTCTTTGTCTTTACTCTGTGAATTATGTCTTTCAGTTGGTAAAATCACACACCCTTTAAAGCTCTTTTCCAGCTGTGTATGTGTGCTAGCATTGTTTATCATTCGAATGGGATGTTAAGATGAGATGCTAATGGCACACTTACAAAGAGCAAAGAGGCTTTTTCTTCCCCTGCGGCCTTGGCCACGGATATCATTCGGCTAACCATACTAAAGATGGATCGACACAGAGTGCTGGAGTAACTCAGCGGGTCTGGCAGCATCTCTGGAGAAAATGGACAGGTGACATTTCGGCTCGGGACCCTTCTTCGGGCTGATTGTGGACTGGAAGTGAGGGGCGGTGGGGAAAAGCAGGACAAATCCCGGGATGGCAACAAATGACCTCGAGCAAGGAGGATCCCTGATCGCCTGATCGTTGGCAAGAGATGGTGGGAGCCCAAGAGGGATGCACATTGCTAACTGTGGAACTGGTTGATGTAGTGGAGGAAGGTGGGGGGGAGGGGAGGGGTGTGACAATAGACAATAGACAATAGACAATGGATGCAGGAGGAGGCCATTCGGCCCTTCGAGCCAGCACCGCCATTCAATGTGATCATGGCTGATCATTCTCAATCAGTACCCCGTTCCTGCCTTCACCCCATACCCCCTGACCCCGCTATCCTTAAGAGCTCTATCTAGCTCTCTCTTGAATGCATTCAGAGAATTGGCCTCCACTGCCTTCTGAGGCAGAGAATTCCACAGATTCACAACTTTCTGACTGAAAAAGTTTTTCCTCATCTCCGTTCTAAATGGCCTACCCCTTATTCTTAAACTGTGGCCCCTGGTTCTGGACTCCCCCAACATTGGGAACTTGTTTCCTGCCTCTAACGTGTCCAACCCCTTAATAATCTTATACGTTTCGATAAGATCTCCTCTCATCCTTCTAAATTCCAGTGTATACAAGCCTTGTGCTTGTAGAAGATGCCGAAATTATAGAATTCAAAGTTCATACCGCTGGGTTGTAAGCTGCCCAGGTTCTGTAATATCAAGCACTATTCCACCAAGTTGTGTGTGACCCCACTCTGGCAGTGGACGAGGCCCTGGACAGACCGGTCAGCGTGGGAATGGGAAGAGGAGTTCGAGGTTAGCGACCGGGAGATCACGTGAGCATGGGCAGACAGAAATTTTAATTGTTTAACAAAACGGTCACCGAGTCTACACTTTGTCATAGACATAGACGTAGAAAATAGGTGCAGGAGTAGGCCATTCAACTCTTTGAGCCAGCACCGACCGCCATTCAATATGATCTTGGCTGATCATCCAAAATCAGTACTCCGTTCGTACCTTCTCCCCATATCCCTTGATTCCTGTAGCCCTAAGAGCTAAATCGAACTCTCTCTTGAATACATACATAACAATCGAAGTCTATCTTTAGAAGTTATCTCGTTGTGAACAGGACTTTGTTCCATGGAAGTTGGTTGTCCTGTTTCATAGGGTGGCGCAGCGGTAGAGTTGCTGCCTTACAGCGCCAGAGATCCGGGTTCGATCCTGACTATGGGTGCTGTCTGCAAGGAGTTTTTTTTGTTCTCCCCGTGACCTGTGTGGGTTTTCTCCAGGATCTCTGTTTTTTCCCCACACTCCAAAGACGTACAAGTTTGTAGGTTAAATGGCGTGGTTAAATAATGGTGTGTGTAGGATAGTGTTAATGTGCGGGGATCGCTGGTCAGTGCAGGCTCGGTGGGCCGAAGGGCCTGTTTCTGCGCTGTATCTCTAAACTATACTGTAGTGGTGTTTCTTTGGTTGCAAAGGGTTGTGAGAGGTGCCTTCTCTTGGCCCATAACCCTCGAAACATTTCCTGTCCATCGACCTGTCCAAATGTCTTTTAAATGTTGTTATTGTACCTGCCCCAACCACCTCCTCTGGCAGATTGTTCCATACACCCACTACCTTTGTGTGGGGTAAACAATTGTTCATTAGGTCCCTTTTAAATCCTTCCCTTTTCACCATTAAGCTATGGTTCTTAATTCCCCTACTCTAGGTAAAAGACTCTGTACATCTACCCTATCTAATCCCCTATAGACACAAGCAGCTGGAGTAACTCAGCGGGACAGGCAGCATCTCTGGAGTGAAGGAATGGATGAGAGCCTTCTTCAGACTGATGTCAGGGGAGTGGGCGTTACAGAGATAAGGTCTATCTATTCCCCTCATGATCTTATACACCTCTACAAGATCACCTCAACGAACAAAGTACTAGCCTTCCCAACCTCTCCCCTGTAACTAGGGTTGCCAACTCCTCACTCCCAAATAAGGGACAAGGTTAGGTCACCCACCCACGCGCCACGTGACCTCACCCAGCCAGAGGTCACGTGCTCCTGCTCCACCAATGGCGGCCGCCCGGGCCGGGAGGCAGGTTGCTACGCAACCTCCGTTAGGCGGTGTCCGGGCCTACGCTGTCTGGGACTGCTGCGGTCCCTGGGCCTACTGTGTCTGGGCATGCGGTGTCCGGGCCTACAGCGACATCCGGGCCTAATACGGGACAAGGGCGGTCCTGTATGGGACAAACCAATTTAGCCCAAAATACGGGATGTCCCGGCTAATACGGGACAGTTGGCAACAATACCTATAACTCAGGCCCATATCCTCTGGCAGCTCTTTAATATATCCACCACCCTCTGCGTGAAAAAACAATTGCCCCGAGGGTCCCTTTTAAATCTGTCCCTTTTCTCCTTTAATCTATGCCCTCCACTTTCCAGGGGGAAAAAACTGTGGCTATTAATCTTACCCACACCCCTTGTGATTTAATCCTGACTGCGGGTGCTGTCTATACGGAGTCCCTACCTTCTCCTTGCGACCGCTTGTGTTTTCTCCTGGTGTTCCGGTTTGCTCGTTCACTCCGAAGACGTACATGTTTGCAGGATAATTGCCTTCTGCAAATTGTAAATTGTCCTTAGTGTGTAGGATAGTGCTAGTGTATTACATTGGTCGGCGCGGACTTGGTGGGCTGAAGGGCCTGCCTTCCACGTAGCATCTCCAATGTCTAAAGTGTGTTTTCAACAGACTAGATGGGCTAAAAAATCTTTTTGGGCTTTAAGACTTTTTGGAGTGAAGTTGAATTGTTGATTTTAAAGTTGAATCGACCACAGTTCAGCAATAAAATGACCTAGAACTTTGTAGCTCATTTTAGCATTGGCAATCCTCTCCTCACCCAGAATGTTCTTTGTAGAGCCATAAATCAGATTAAAAGTTAACGCTGAGCCACACCAGGCTTATCCAGGCTTTCATCCAGGTGTGGGAAGGAACTGCAGCTGCTGGTTTAAACCGAAGAGAGGCACAAAAAGCTGGAGTAACACAACGGATCAGACTCTGGAGAAATCTTTGGAGAAAAGGTATGCATCTCTGGAAGTAAGGAATAGTTGACGTATCGGGTCGAGACCCTTCATCAGACTGAGAGCCAGGGGAAAGACAATAGACAATAGGGTGCAGGAGGAGGCCATTCGGCCCTTTGAGCCAGCACCGCCATTCAATGTGATCATGGCTGATCATTCTCAATCAGTACCCCGTTCCTGCCTTCTCCCCATACCCCCTGACTCCGCTATCCTTAAGAGCTCTATCCAGCTCTCTCTTGAATGCATTCAGAGAATTGGCCTCCACTGCCTTCTGAGGCAGAGAATTCCACAGATTCACAACTCTCTGACTGTAAAAGTTTTTCCTCATCTCAGTTCTAAATGGCCTACCCCTTATTCTTAAACTATGGCCCCTTGTTCAGGAATCCCCCAAAATTGGGAACATGTTTCCTGCCTCTAACGTGTCCAACCCCTTAATAATCTGATACGTTTCGATAAGATCTCCTCTTATCCTTCTAAATTCCAGTGTATACAAGCCTAGTCGCTCCAGTCTTTCAACATATGATAGTCCGGCCATTCCGGGAATTAACCTAGTAAACCTACGCTGCACGCCCTCATTAGCAAGAATATCCTTCCTCAAATTTGGAGACCAAAACTGCACACAGTACTCCAGGTGCGGTGTCACTAGGGCCCTGTACAACTGCAGAAGGACCTCTTTGCTCCTATACTCAACTCCTCTTGTTATGAAGGCCAACATTCCATTGGCTTTCTTCACTGCCTGCTGTACCTGCATGCTTCCTTTCAGTGACTGATGCACTAGGACACCCAGATCTCGTTGTACGTCCCCTGTTCCTAACTTGACACCATTCAGATAATACTCTGCCTTCCTATTCTTACCACCAAAGTGGATAACCTCACACTTATCCACATTAAACTGCATCTGCCATGTATCCGCCCACTCACACAACCTGTCCAAGTCACCCTGCAACCTCATAGCATCTTCCTCACAGTTCATACTACCACCCAGCTTTGTATCATCTGCAAATTTGCAAATGGTACTTTTAATCCCTTCATCCAAGAAAGAGAAACAGAAAGATATAGACAGTGATATAGAGTGATATAGAACAAATGAATGAAAGACATGCAATAAAAATAACGATGATAAAGGAAACAGGCCTTTGTTAGCAAGGTGAAAACTAGTATAGACAATGACACTCAACATCTAGGTGTTTGTTAATGCAATGGCAATCGTAGAGTATTGAAGAGGGATTGAGTTATTGTGATAGAGTCATACAGTGCGGAAACAGGCCATTTGGCCCATCTCCTCCATGGCGATCAAGATGCCCCATCTAAAAGCTAGTACCTTCAGCCCGCATTTGATCCATATCCCTCTAAATCTTTCTTGACCATGTACGTGTCCAATTGTCTTTTAAAAGTAGAGATTTATTTTAAATAAGATGAGTAAGATTATTTCTAGTGAGATATTAGTTAGTGAATCTGATGAAGGGTCCTGACCCGCGAGATGCTGCCTGACCCGCTGCGTTACTCCAGTTCAGTTTAGTTTATTATCACGTGTACCGAGGTACAGTGAGAAGCTTTTGTTGCGTGCTATCCAGTCAGCAGGAAGACAATACATGATTACAGTCGAGCATTCACAGTGTATAGATACGTGATAAGGGAATAACGTTTAGTGCAAGGTAAAGTCAGCAAAGTCCGATCAAAGATAGTCCGAGGGTCACCAAAGAGGTAGATAGCACTTCAGCACAGCTCTCTGGTTGTGGTAGTATGAATCAGTTGCCTTTATAACAGCTGGGAAGAAACTGCCCCTGAATCTGGAGGTGTGCGTTTTCACACTTCTATACCTTTTGCCTGATGGGAGAGGGGAGAAGAGGGAGTGGCCAGGGTGCGACTTGTCCTTGATTATGCTGCTGGCCTTGCCGAGGCAGCGTGAGGTGTGAATGGTACCAAATGGAGGGGGAGTGGTTTATGTGATGGTCTGCAGTCCACCCACAATTCACTGCAATTTCTTGAGGGTCTTGGATGGAGCTGTTCCCAAACCAAGCTGTGATCCATCCCGATAAAATGCTTTCAAGTGGTGCATCTGTAGAAGTTGGTGAGAGTTGTCGGGGACATGCCGAGCTTCCTCAGCCTTCTAAGGAAGTTGGTGTGCTTTCTTGGTCGTTGGTTCAATATGGGTGATCCAGTCAGAAAAGGTCGGGAGCAGAGCAAGGAAGACCGTTGGCTGAGAACAAAGTAAGTGGTAATTGCAGTGTGAAAAGGCAGTTTTAAAAGAACGCCAAGAGTCCGTTAGTAGTCAGTCAGAAAAGTGCATAACTCCAAGTTTGTCAGGAAGGCAGGATAGAAGTGAATACCTGCATTGGTTGATCAATTAAAGTAGAAGTTTGGTAAATTGGCCAATTAAGTAATTTAGTGACTGATGTAAGCAAGGCTTGCACAAGGGGTGCAGCCCTCTGGAGGGAAGTGCCCTGTGAGTAAAGTGCGATTCTTCGGCGAGGAGGCTGAGGCGAGGAGGCTGAGGTGAGGAGGTTACGCTTGTTTTTGTGCCTGAATTGTTTTTTGAAACTAAAATAATGGCGGACGAGCTGGTGCAGTGTGTTTCCTGCAGGATGTGGGAAGATAGAGACACCGCTGGAGCTTCTGGGAGCTGCACCTGCAAGAACTGTGTCCAGGTGCGGCTCCTGAATGGACATGTGGTGGAGTTGGAAAGGCAGCTGGATGACCTCAGGGCCATCCGGGAATACGAGAGTTTCCTGGACAGGACCTACTGTCAGGCTGTCACGCCAATGGTCCAGGTTGAGCGAAGGTGGGAGACCGTTTCAGGGGGGAGCGAACGTGGACTACAGGAGACCCCGGTGGCTGTGCCTATTGTAAACAGGTACACCCTCTTGGGAACTGTCGGGGTAGAACACGCTTCCAGTCCGAGCGGTGGACATGTTGGCGGATCTAACCCAGGCAAGGAAACTCGACCGGGGAGACCGAAGTCAGGAAGAGCCATAGTAGTGGGTGACTCCATTGTCCGAGCTACAGACAGTAGATTCTGTGGTGACAGGCGGGAGTCGAGGATGGTTTGTTGCCTCCCTGGTGCCAGGGTTCAAGACATCACGGAGCGGCTTCAGAACATCCTAGCGAGGGAAGGTGATCAACCGGAAGTAGTTGTGCACGTGGGAACGAACGATGTCGGGAGGAAGAGGAAGGAGATACTGCAGCGTGAGTTTAGAGAGGAAGAAGACTGAGAAGTAGGACGTCGAGGGTGGTTATCTCTGGACTGCTGCCTGTACCTCGTGCTGGTGAGGGCAGGAACAGAGAGATCGGGGATATGAATGTATGGCTGAGGGACTGGTGCAGGGAGCAGGGATTTAGATTTCTGGACCACTGGGATCTCTTCTGGGGTAGGGATGACCTGTACAAAAGGGACGGGTTACACCTTAACAGCAGGGGGACCAACATTCTGGCAGGTGGGTTTGCTAGTGCTACAAGTGTGGCTTTAAACTAAGTCGTTGGGGGGAGGGGTTGACAAACTGGGAATATGAAGGTGGAGTTAAAGGGGAAGCGAATAGAGGAGAAATTGCAAAGGACTCTCGAATGAATGGGAAGGGAAGTTCTAGAAGGGATATGAAAGTAAGGTCAGGGCCAATTGTGACCTGTATGAGTGGGGAGGTGAATACTGAAATTAAAGTGTTGTATTTAAATGCACGAAGTATAAAAAATAAAGTGGATGAGCTTGAGGCTCAGTTAGACATTGGCAAGTATGATGTTGTGGGAATCACTGAGACATGGCTACAAGAGGACCAGGGCTGGGAGCTGAATATTCAGGGGTACACAACGTATAGAAAAGACAGATAGGTGGCCAGAGGGGGTGGGGTTGCTCTGTTGGTGAGGAATGATATTCACTCCCTTGCAAGGGGTGACATAGAATCAGGAGATGTAGAATCAGTATGGATAGAGATGAGGAATTGTAAGGGTAGAAAGACCCTAATGGGAGTTATCTACAGGCCCCCAAACAGTAGCCTCGACATAGGGTGCAAGTTGAATCAGGAGCTAAAATTGGCATGTCGCAAATGTAATGCTACGGTGGTTATGGGAGATTTCAACATGCAGGTAGACTGGGAAAATCAGGTTGGTAATGGACCCCAGGAAAGAGAGTTTGTGGAGTGTCTCCGAGATGGATTCTTAGAACAGCTTGTACTGGAGCCTACTAGGGAGAAGGCAATTCTGGATTTAGTGTTGTGTAATGAACCTGATCTGATAAGGGGACTCGAGGTAAAAGAGCCATTAGGAGGCAGTGATCACAATATGATAAGTTTTACTCTACAAATTGAGAGGGAGAAGGGAAAATCAGAAGTGTCAGTATTACAGTATAGCAAAGGTGATTACAGAGGCATGAGGGGAGTAAGAGGCACCCGTGGCTGACAAGGGAAGTCAAGGACAGCATAAAAATAAAAGAGCAGAAGTACAACAAAGAAAAGAAGAGTGGGAAGCCAGAGGATTGGGACTCTTAAAGAGCAACAGAAGATGACTAAGAAGGCAATATGGGGAGAAAAGATGAGGTACGAGGGTAAACTAGTCAATAATATAAAGGAGGATAGTAAAAGCTTATTTAGGTATGTGAAGAGGAAAAAAATAGTCAAGGCCAATGTGGGTCCCTTGAAGACAGAAGCAGGGGAATTTATTATGGGGAACAAGGAAATGGCAGATGAGTTGAACCGGTACTTTGGATCTGTCTTCACTAAGGAAGATACAAGCAATCACCCAGATGTTTTAGTGGCAAGAGAACCTAGGGTGACGGAGGAACTGCAGGAAATCGACATTGGGGAGGAAATGGTGTTGGGTAGACTGATGGGACTGAAGGCTGATAAATCCCCAGGGCCTGATGGTCTGCATCCCAGAGTACTTAAGGAGGTGGCGCTAGAAATTGTGGACGCATTGGTGATCATTTTCCAATGTTCTATAGATTCAGACTCAGTTCCTGTGGATTGGAGGGTAGCTAATGTTGTCCCACTTTTTAAGAAAGGAGGGAGAGAGAAAACGGGAAATTAAAGACCAGTTAGTCTTATATCAGTGGTGGGGAAGATGCTGGAGACAAATATAAAAGACGAAATTGCGGAGCATTTGGATAGTAGTAACAGGATCGTTCCGAGTCAGCATGGATTTACGAAGGGGAAATTGACTAATTGACTAATCTTCTGGAATTCTTTGAGGACATAACTAGGAAAATTGACAGGGGAGAGCCGGTGGATGTGGTGTACTTTGACTTTCAGAAAGCCTTCGACAAGGTTCCACATAGGAGATTAGTGGGCAAAATTAGAGCACATGGCATTGGAGGTAGGGTACTGACATGGATAGAAAATTGGTTGACAGACAGAAAGCAAAGAGTGGGGATAAATGGGTCCCTTTCAGAATGCCAGGCAGTAACTAGTGGGGTACCGCAAGGCTCGGTGCTGGGACCTCAGCTATTTACAATATGCATTAATGAAGGGATTAAAAGTACCATTAGCAAATTTGCAGATGATACAAAGCTGGGTGGTAGTATGAACTGTGAGGAAGATGCTATGAGGTTGCAGGGTGACTTGGACAGGTTGTGTGAGTGGGCAGATGCAGTTTAATGTGGATAAGTGTGAGGTTATCCACTTTGGTGGTAGAATAGGAAGGCAGAGTATTATCTGAATGGTGCTAAGTTAGGAAAAGGGGACGTACAACGAGATCTGGGTGTCCTAGTGCATCAGTCACTGAAAGGAAGCATGCAGGTACAGCAGGCAGTGAAGAAAGCCAATGGAAGGTTGGCCTTCATAACAAGAGGAGTTGAGTCTAGGAGCAAAGAGGTCTTTCTGCAGTTGTACAGGGCCCTAGTGAGACCGCACCTGGAGTACTGTGTGCAGTTTTGGCCTCCAAATTCGAGGAAGGATATTCTTGCTATTGAGGGCGTGCAGCGTAGATTTACTAGGTTAATTCCTGGAATGGCGGGACTGTCGTATGTTGAAAGACTGGAGCGACTAGGCTTGTATACACTGGAATTTAGAGGGATGAGAGGCGATCTCATCGAAACGTATAAGATTATTAAGGGGTTGGACACGTTAGAGGCAGGAAACATGTTCCCAATGTTGGGGGAGTCCAGAACAAGGGGCCACAGTTTAAGAATAAGGGGTAGGCCATTTAGAGCTGAGATGAGGAAAAACCTTTTCAGTCTGAGAGTTGTAAATCTGTGGAATTCCCTGCCTCAGAAGGCAGTGGAGGCCAATTCTCTGAATGCATTCAAGTGAGAGCTAGATAGAGCTCTTAAGGATCGCGGAGTCAGGGGGTATGGGGAGAAGGCAGGAACGGGGTACTGATAGAGAATGATCAGCCATGATCACATTGAATGGTGGTGCTGGTTCAAAGGGCCGAATGGCCTCCTCCTGCACCTATTGTCTATTGTCTAGGAGAAGTTGTTGGATATTGACTCCCAGGAATTTGAAGTTTTCAACCATCTCTACTTCGGCGCTGTCAGTGCAAACTGGGGTATGTATGTGTCGTTGTACACGCCTCGGCTACCTCCTCTGGCAGCTCGTTCCATATATACATCACCCTCTGTGTGGAAAACGTTGCCCCTCTGGTTCCTATTAAATCTTTCCCCTCTCACTTTAAACCTAGGGTTGCGCAGTGGGTAGAGCTGCTGCCTCATAGTGCCTGAGACCCGGGTTCAATCCTGAACCAGAGGACAAGGGTTTAATGTTGGAGGGGAAAGATGTAATCGGAACCCGAGGGGCAACTTTATCACATGGAGCGTGGTGAGTATATGAAACAATAGGTGCAGGAGGAGGCCATTCAGCCCTTCGAGCCAGCACCGCCATTCAATGTGATCATGGCTGATCATTCTCAATCAGTACCCCGTTCCTGCCCTCTCCCCATACCCCCTGACTCCGCTATCCTTAAGAGCTCTATCCAGCTCTCTCTTGAATGCGTTCAGAGAACTGGCCTCCTCTGCCTTCTGAGGCAGAGAATTCCACAGAAACGAGCTGCCAGAGGAGGTATAACAACATTTAAAAGACATTTGGACAGGTACATGGATAGGAAAGGTTCAGGGGGATATGGGGCATATGGCGGTAGTGTGCCACAGTGGTACAGCTTCAGAGGTCTGGGCTCGAACCTAACTATGGGTGCTGTCTGTACTGAGTCTGTACGTTCTCCCTGTGACCGCATGGGCCTTCTCTGGGTGCTTCGGTTTTCTCCCTCACTCCAGAGGCGTACAGGTTTGTAGGTTAATTGGCTTCTGTAAATTGTCCCTTGTGTGTAGAATAATGCTAGTGTGTGGGCTGATCGCTGTTCGGCGTGGACTCGATGCGTTGAAGGGCCTGTTTCCAGGCTGTATCTCGTCTAAAGTGGGCAGGTAGGACTAGGGTAGATGGGGTATCTTCGTCTGCATTAACAAGTTGGGCAGAGGGGCCTCTTTCCATGACTCTAGCCTGATCATTGTAGGAAAGTACCGAATCCTGGCATTGTGTGACTCCAGGCTTCTGTACCGCCTGCCCAGTGGTAACAATGAGAAGAGGGCATGGTCTGGATGGTGGGATACTTGATGATAGATACCTAGGTCTACAGCTCAACCATGGTCATAGGTTGCACGTCTATCTGCGGTGTGTTGAGTAACCTCCTTTGCAACCTTGTTTTCTAAAGCAAGTGAGAACTTTGTAAATCTTTCTGAGGGTAAACCAAATGTACAAATGGAGACTCGAGGGGCTTTTTTAAAATAAAAAAGAAACATTATTTCGAGAGCAAATGTGGTGGAGTTGGTGAATTTGAGAATAGGGGATGGTGTCCTTTCAGAAGGTAGGGTCATAAGGTCTTAAGGAAATAGTGGAATTAAGCCATTCGGTCCATCAAGTCTACTCCACCATTCAATCATGGCTGATCTATCTCTCCTTCCTAACCCCATTCTCCTGCCTTCTCCCCATAACCTCGGACACCTGTACTAATCTGAAATGTCTCGGGCACCAGGTGGTCTCCCATCCAAGTACTAACCAGCCCTGATCCTGCTTAGGTTCCGAGATAAGACAAGATTGGGCGATTTCAGCCAAGTGTGGCCGTAGACGACAAGAGTCGAGAGTGTTTTATTGTTGTATGCCCCGAAACGGAACAATGAAAATTTTACGTGCAGCATCACAACGGATATGTAAGCCATACCTTACACAGTGAGGTGTCGTTCAGATAACTGAAAAAGGGTTCAGATCCAAAACGTCATCTATCCATGTTCTCCAGAGATGCTGTCTGACCCGCTGGATTCTTCCAGCACTTTGGGTGTTCATTTGTGTAAACTAGCATCTGCAGTTCCTTGTTTCATAGAAACATAGAAAATAGGTGCAGGAGTAGGCCATTCAGCCCTTCAAGCCTGCACCGCCATTCAATATGATCATGGCTGATCATCCAGCTCGGTAACCTGTACCTGCCTTCTCTCCATACCCCCTGATCCCTTTAGCCACAAGGGCCACATCTAACTCCCTCTTAAATATAGCCAATGAACTGGCCTCAACTACCTTCTGTGGTAGAGAATTCCACAGACTCACCACTCTCTGTGTGAAGAAATGTTTTCTCATCTCGGTCCTAAAAGACTTCACCCTTATCCTTAAGCTGTGACCCCTGGTTCTGGACTTCCCCAACATCGGGAACAATCTTCCCGCATCTAGCCTTTCCAACCCCTTAAGAATTTTATATGTTTCTATAAGATCCCCCCTCAGTCTTCTAAATTCCAGCGAGTACAAGCCCAGTCTATCCAGTCTTTCTTCATATGAAAGTCCTGCCATCCCAGGGATCAATCTGGTGAACCTTCTCTGTACTCCCTTGAAGGCTAGAATGTGTTGGAGTGACTGTCAGTCGATAGAGGAATAGATCGAGGAATAGATTGAGTAGATGCACAGAGTAGGTGAATTGAGGACCAGAAGACATGGGTTTAAGGTGAAGGGGAAAAGATTTAATAGGAATCTGAGGTGTAACTTTTTCACACAAAGGGTGGTGGGTGTATGGAACGGGCTGCCGGAAGAGGTAGTTGAGGCGGGGACTATCCTAACGTTTAAGAAGCAGACAGGTACATGGTTAGGACAGGTTTGGAGGGATATGGACCAAACGCAGGCAGGTGGGACTAATGTAGCTGGGACATTGTTGGCCGGAGAGGGCGAGTTGGACCGACGGGCCTGTTTCCACACTGTGACTCTACGATAGACCCGAATTATTGCCTGTCCATTCCCTCCAGAGATGCTGCTCTGATCTGTTGAGTTACTCCAGCACTTTGTTTCTTTTTCAATGTTGGAATAATGAGCGTAGTGGTGCAGACGAGGATGAAGAAGAGGCTATTGGATGGGGTAAAATTTGTTGGGAATGGTAGCACGATCTAGAGCTTGTGGATATGAGAGTTCAGTTCAGTTAGTTTATTGTCAAGTGTACCGAGGTACAGTGAAAAGCTTATGTTGCGTGCTAACCAGTCAGCGGAAAGACAATACATGATTACAATCCAGCCATTACAACGTTTAGATACATGATAAGGGAATAATGTGTAGTGACCATAATTAAAGTAAGAAACTTTGCTGTAAGAGTAGAGGTTTAAGAGTTCATAGCAATTGTAATATGTGATTGTAGATCTGCAGAGAAACATAGAAAATAGGTGCAGGAGTAGGCCATTCGGCCCTTCAAGCCAGCACCGCCATTCAATACGATCATGGCTGATCGTCCAAAATCAGTACTCCGTTCCTGCTTTTTCTCCATATCCCTTGATTTCCTTAGCCCTTAGAGCTAAATCTAACTCTCTCTTGAAAACATCCAGTGAATTGGCCTCCTGTGGCAGAGAATTCCACAGATTCACAACTCTCTGGGTGAAGAGGTTTTTCCTCATCTCGGTTCTAAATGGCCTCCCCTTTATTCTTAAACTGTGTCCCCTAGCTCTGGACTCCCCCAACACCGGGAACACTTATGGATGCTTCTGTGGCAAGCATGCAAATAGTTGGCTGGGTTGGCTGCCATCTTGGAAGCAATATGACACTGCTGCATTCATTCGCAAAGGTTCAAAGGTCTTTTATTGTCACATGTACCAATTAAGGTACAGTGATGTGCAAATTGCCATACTGGAAACGCAACAAGACACACAACGACATAAAAGTTAATATAAGCATCCACCACAGCGGATTCCCCACGTTCCTCACTGTGATGGAAGGCAATAAAGTCTGAACTTCTTCCCTCATTTTTCTCCCGCGGTCGGGGCAGTCGAAACATCCGTCGGGGCGATTGAAACTCCCGCATCGGGGCGATCGAAGCTCCCGTGTCGGGGCAGTCGAAGCTCTTGCGGCTTGGAGTTCCCGATGTCGGTCTCTACCATCGTGGAGCTCGCGGTCTCTGGTCAAAGTCCGCAGGCACCCACGGTTGGAACTCAGAGGTCGATCCCTGGCAAAGGGACTGCAGGCTCCACGATGTTAAAGTCCCACAGGCTCCCGCGGTGGAGCTCTCAAAGGTCAGTCCCCAGCAAAGGCCGCCATCTCCTCGATGTCAGGCCGCAGTGCGGACGGAGATACGATACGGAAATAAATCGCGTCTCCGTCGAGGTACGAGATTAGAAAAAGTTTCCCCCAACCTCCCATCCCCCTCACCTAAAACAAACTAAAGAACACTAAAAGCATACATTTAGCACATTACTAAAAAACAACAAAGAAAAAAGGGGCAGACAGACTGTTGGCGAGGCAGCCATTGCTGGAGCCACCTGGTGATCAACTCTCTCTTGCCTTTATTCCAGATGCTCCAACACCAACTGTGAACGGATACCACCTTCAGGAAAGTGTTGAGCAGATTCCAGTTTTTATTTCCCAACTAGACCAAGTGGACCGGTTGGGCCCAAACCTCCCCTGCATTGGTGCACCAACCCTCTCCTCCCCCCCCACCACCTTCCCTCCCCCCCTCCCTCCTTCCTCCCCCCCCCCCTCCCTCCACCCCATCCCTCCCTCCCGAGGAGATAGATTTAAACTTTAAAATGTGGATAGTTTTTGAAATATAACACCAATTTCAATGGGAACATTTAGAACGGAGATGAGGAAAAACTGTGGGGATCACTGGTTGGCGCGGACCCAGTGTGCCGAAAGGGCCTGTCTCCGCTCTGTATCTCTAAAACTATGTCGGTTACTTGGCTTGGTAAATGTAAAAAGATTATTAAGGGGTTGGACACGTTAGAGGCAGGAAACATGTTCCCAATGTTGGGGGAGTCCAGAACAAGGGGCCACAGTTTAAGAATAAGGGGTAGGCCAATTAGAACTGAGATGAGGAAAAACCTTTTCAGTCAGAGAGTTGTGAATTTGTGGAATTCTCTGCCTCAGAAGGCAGTGGAGGCCAATTCTCTGAATGCATTCAAGAGAGAGCTAGATAGAGCTCTTAAGGATAGCGGAGTCAGGGGGTATGGGTAGAAGGTAGGAACGGGGTACTGATTGAGAATGATCAGCCATGATCACATTGAATGGCGGTGCTGGCTCGAGGGGCCGAATGGCCTTCTCCTGCACCTATTGTCTATAAAATGTAAGATGTAAGAACAATTGTGTGTGTAGGATAGTGTTAATGTGCGGGGATTGCTGTATCTCTAAACTAAACTAAGCCAGCAGAGGTGGATCACTTTCACCTCGAGATCTTTTGTTCTCTAGATCACTCCCTGAAACCTTGAGTCAACAGTTAACAGAGCTTTATTTGTCATTCGGAACTAAGGTACCGAACGAAACTACATAGCAGTCACACAAAAAGGAAAAAGAACACAAGACACACGACCCCAACACAAACATCCATCACAGTGACTCCAAACACCCCCTCACTATGATGGAGGCAACAAAACTTCCACTCTCTTCCCCACTCCCACAGACAGACAGCTCGTCCCCGACCGACCCGCACAGTCCACGCAACGGGATGGCCCGCGGCCGAGCCGCACCGGGCGCTGAAACGTCTCGCGGCCGAGCCGGGCGATGGAAGGCCCCGCGGCCGAGCCGTGCGCAGCTAAGTCCCGCGGCCGAGCCGCGCCGTGCGATGTTAAGTCCCGCGGCCAAGCCGCACCAGCGATGAAAAGTCCCGCGGCCAAGCCGCGCCGGGCGATGTTAGGTCCCGCGGCCGAGCCGCACCGGGCACTGTTAAGTCCAGCGGCCGAGCCGCACCGGGCGATGTTAGGTCCCGCGGCCGAGCAGCACCGGCGATGTTAGGTCCCGCGGCCGAGCCGCACCGGCCAATGTTAGGTCCCGCGGCCGAGCCTTGCCGGGCGATGTTAGGTCCCGCGGCCGAGCCGCACCGGGCAATGTTAGGTCCCGCGGCCGAGCCGCACCGGGCGATGTTAGGTCCCGCGGCCGAGCCGTGCCGGGCGATGTTAGGTCCCGCGGCCGAGCCGCACCGGGCGATGTTAGGTCCCGTGGCCGAGCCGTGCCGGGCGATGTTAGGTCCCGTGGCCGAGCCGCACCGGGCGATGTTAGGTCCCGCGGCCGAGCCGCACCGGGCGATGTTAGGCCCTGCGGCCGATCCGCACCCCGCGCCGTGAGGAAGAGACCTAAAAGAGAAAGGTTTCCCCCATCCCCCCACCCACACCACCACCCCCCCACCCACACCACCACCCCCCACACATACACAACCAAAAAAAAAAAAAAACCATCCCAACACCGACACACAACAAAAAAAAAGGAAAAAAGACGAACAGACTGCTAGCGAGCCGCAGCCGTTAGGCGCCGCCGAGGGCAGATTGCCAACTGCACTCTCTACCGCTGCACAAAATGAAATTACCTTTTGCATATTTGGCATTATGCAGCCTCTGAAGTTAAATCTGGATCCAAACTTTGGAGTCCTCGTCTTTCACTGGGGCCAGAGCAAGCCATGCTCACAATAGCTGGGGAAAACCTCAGCTGCCAATTGGCTTCAATGCTGTTTTATTATGCAAGATCATGGCGGTTCAAATCGATTCAATCCTCAATTGCACAATTAAAATTTAATTTTGATGCGGCAGGCACACAGATTTGTTTTAATTTATTTGTAAGGTAGCAGCTTCCGAAGACTTTAGCGGAGACCGATGTCTTTAGTTTCTTTCACTTACCATCGCCCGGTGTGGCTCGGCCGCGGGGCCTTCCATCGCCCGGTACGGCTCGGCCGCGGGGCCTTCCATCGCCCGGTATGGCTCGGCCGCGGGGCCTTCCATCGCCCGGTACGGCTCGGCCACGGGGCCTTCCATCGCCCGGTACGGCTCGGCCACGGGGCCTTCCATCGCCCGGTACGGCTCGGCCACGGGGCCTTCCATCGCCCGGTACGGCTCGGCCACGGGGCCTTCCATCGCCCGGTACGGCCGCGGGACTTTCCAGCGCCCGGTACGGCTCGGCCGCGGGACCTACCATCTCCATGCGGGGGCTGTGCGGGTCGGTCGCCTCGGTAGGGGTCGAGCTGTCTCTCCGTGGGCGCGGGGGGAAGAGAGAGGAAGTTTTTTTTGCCTTCCATCACAGTGAGGGGTGTTTGGAGTCACTGTGATGGATGTTTGTGTTGGGGTTGTGTGTCTTGTGTTCTTTGTTTTTTTGCTCTGTGACTGCTGGCAAATGAATTTTGTTCGGTATCGAATGACAATAAAGGTATTCTGTATTCTGTATTTAGTTTGGAGATGGAGCGCGGAAACAGGCCCTTCTGCCCAGCCAGTCCGCGCCGACCAGCGATCCCCACACATTAACACTGTCCAACACACACCAGGGAACATTTATGAGTTTACAGAGCCAATTAAACTACAAACCTCTACGTCTTTGGACTGTGGAAGGCAACCGGAGAAAACCCACGGGGAGAACGTACAAACTCAGTACAGACGGCACCCATCGTCAGGGTCGAACCCGGGTCTCATAAGATCATAAGTGATAGGAGCAGAATTAGGCCATTCGGCCCATCAAATCTACTCTGCCATTCAATCGTGGTTAATTTATCTTTCCCTCCTAACCCCATGTCTCTGGCGCTGTAAGGCAGCAACTCTACGTTAACTCAACTGTCTTTAACAACATGCTGCCTGTCCCGCTGAGTTACTCCAGCATTTTGTGTCTACCCGTCTTTAACAACAATTGGATTAACAACAATTAAGACATTTTGGACAGTAGATGGATAGGGAAGGTTGAGCAGGACATGGGCCAACTGCAGGTAAATGGGCATCTTGGTCGGCATGGACTATGGACCTGTTTCCGAGCTGTAAGACTGAAGTTATGTCTTGGAGAGGCATCAATTGGGTGATCCCTGTGCCTGTTCACCTTGCTCCATGTAAGCCATCCTCCCTTCCATTGACTCATAGAGACAAAGAAACAGAAAAATAGGTGCAGGAGTAGGCCATTTGGCCCTTCGATTCAATATGGTCATGGCTGATCGTCTCAAATCAGTATCCCGTTCCTGCTTTTTTTCCCTTTATCCATTGATTCCTTTAGCCCTCGGAGCTAAATCTAGCTCTCCCTTGAAAGAGACTTGACTCCATCTACACCTCGCGCTGCCTCGGCAAGGCCAGCAGCATAATCAAGGACCAGTCGCATCCTGGTTACTCCCTTTTTCTCCCCTCTCTCATTGGACAGAAGTGTGAAAATGCACACCTCCAGATTCAGGGACAGTTTCTTCCCAACTGTTATCAGGCAACTGAACGGTCCTACCAACAACTAGGGAGTGGTCCTGATCTCTCATCTACCTCATTGGAGACCCTCAGTCTATCTTTAATCTGATTTTGCTGGACTTTATCTTGCACTAAACGTGATTCCCTTTATCCTGTATCTGTCCACTGTGGACAGCTCGATTGTAATCATGTATTGTCTATCCGCTGACTGGGTAGCACGCAACAAAAAAGCTTTTCACAGTACATCGGTACACGTGACAATAAACTAAACCTCCGTCTGAAGAAGGGTCTCGACCCGAAACGTCACCCATTCCTTCTCTCCTGAGATGCTGCCTGACCTGCTGAGTTACTCCAGCATTTTGTGAATAAACTAAACTAATATCATTTAGATTTTTTGTTTTTTTCTCTGCTTCCATGTGAAAAGCTCTAATTAAACTGTAAAGCCAGAAAGCCACAGGGACATCTTGGGGAAAGTAATTCTGTGGAATCTAATAACTACACTTCCATAGTCTCCTGAGCTGCCCACAGAGTTGGAGGACTTGTTGGTAATTGAGAAAGATGGCAGCTCATTAGTGACATCTAGTGGCAAGGCTCCAAACTTTCTGTAGTTTAGTTTAGAGATACAGTGTGGAAATAGACCTTTTGGCCCATTGAGTCCACACTGACTATCGATCACCCGTACACAAGTTCTATCCTACACCATTTATGAAGGAACCATTTACAGAAGGCAAATAACCTACAAACCTGGACGTCTTTGGAATGTGGGATGAAACCGGAGCAACGGTGAAAACCCACGTGGTCACGGGGAAAATGTATGAACTCCGCACAGACAGCACCCGTAGTCAGGATGCTGCACGGGTACATTTGGGTCACTGGTGCTGTAATGGCGGCAACTCTACCGCTGTGCCACAATATGGACACTCTGCCGCTAGATGGACACAAAGTGCTTCAGTTCCGAAGAAGTGTCCCGACCCGAAACGTCATCTATCCTTTTTCTCCAGAGATGCTGCCTGACCCGTTGAGTTATTCCAGCATTTTGTGCCTATAAGAGTCATACAGCGTGGAAACAGGCCCTTTGGCCCAACTTCCCCACACCGACCAACATGTCCCAGCTGCACTAGTCCCACCTGCCAGCGTTTGGACCATATCCCTCCGAACCTGTCCTATCCATGTACCTGTCTAACTGCTTCCTAAGTGTTGGGATAGTCCCAGCCTCAACTACCTCCTCTGGCAGCTCGTTCCATACGCCCACCACCCTTTATCTTTGGTATGAACCGGCATCTGTAGTTCTTTGTTTCTCCAAACCTTCTGCAACAGACATGAATGTTGCTTCTTGTGAAGTACGTCGTGTATGATCGAGCTTTCTTTTAGTCCCACAACACTAAGAAGGTCTTGATGTCTCTGGCCACCATCTCTCCTTGAACTTAACGGAAAAAAAAAAGTTTAATTGACTGTTCATCTCTTGGCTGCTTCTGAAATTATTCTGGCTGGGAAAAATCTTTCCTTCTGTTTGCAATAACTGAGATGGGACCAGTGAGGATGGCCAACTTTCTGTTCTCAATCACTGTCTACATTCTGTCTCCATAAACCAAATTAATATCAATCCACTTTAATCGGACAGAATTTTCCATATGTTGGGTTGTCTCCTGAAAGACTGGTGGAAAAGGCCACTGAAAATTGACTTAATTAAAGTGTGCGTTTTAAAGTTAGCGGACATTTTTGTCACCAAGGCTCCACATGGGTTGGAGTTGACAATAGGTGTTGTGTATCATTGGTAGACACAAAATACTGGAGTAACTCAGCGGGACAGGCAGCATGTCTGGAGAGAAGGAATGGATGACGATTTGTGTCAAGAGCCTTCAGCCTCAACCCGAAACATCACCCATTCCTTCTCTCCAAAGATGCTGCCTGTCCCGCTGAGTTACTCCAGCATTTTGTGTCTTATCTTCGGTTTAAACCAGCATCTGCAGTTCCTTCCGACACCCGTGGATCATTTGGTAAATTGTTTAATGAAGGAATTGGGCAGTTTTTTTTGCAATTTAGAAGGGCCAAAACTATTGAGCTTCAGTTTAGTTTATTGACACGTATACCGAGGTACAGTGAAAAGCCTTTGTTGCGTGCTAACCAGTCAGCGGAAAGACAATGCATGACTACAAGCGAGCCATTCATAGTGTATGTGATACATGATGGAGGGAATGATGTGAATAACGTTTACTGCAAGGTACTTAGTTACTGAACTCAATTTTTTTTTTTTTACGCCTTCAGACGACATGACTCCCGGGTGTGAAGATGTCAATGAGGGGCAAAAAAATGGTGCGGATGAAACCTACGAAACTGTAAATACATCGACTATCTCTGATGACAGCCTCCGGTTCTACATCAACATGAATGTAGAGCTGGAGCCAAATGCAGATGGTGAGTTGATGTTTATGTTCAGTTCAGAGATACAGCGTGGAAACAGGCTCTTCTTGCCCACCGAGTCTGCACCGACCAGCCATCTCCGCGCATTAACACTATCCTACGCGCACTGGGGACAATTTTACATTTGCACCAAGCAAATTAACCTACAAACCTGTACGTTTTTGGAGTGTGGGAGGAAACCGAAGAAAACGCACGCAGGTCACGGGGAAGAACGTACAAACTCCGTACTGACAGCGCCCGTCGTCGGGATCGAACCCGGGTCTACTGCTGCGCCACGGTGGCCACCCTAAGTGTCCGTTCCTTCCACAGATGCAGCCTGACCCTCTAGGTTCGTCCAGCACTTTCTGCTCTGCACAACCAATGTTGTGTTGACCTGTAGTCAGGATCGAACCTGGGTCTACGGCGCTGTAGGACAGTGGCTCTACTGCTGCGCCACCGTGCTTTTGGCTTGCAGCGTGTCTCTAACGTCTGCCCGCCTTTTGGTGACAGCGCTGCAAGGAAACTATATCGTGGGCGGCACGGTGGCGCAGCGGTAGGGTTGATGCCTTGCAGCGCCAGAAACCCGGGTTCGATCCTGATTACAGGTGCTGTCTGTACGGAGTTTGTATGTTCTCCCCGTGACCTGCATGGGTTTTATAGACAATAGACAATAGGTGCAGGAGGAGGCCATTCGGCCCTTCGAGCCAGCACCGCCATTCAATGTGCTCATGGCTGATCATTCTCAATCAGTACCCCGTTCCTGCCTTCTCCCCATACCCCATGACTCCGCTATCCTTAAGAGCTCCATCTAGCTCTCTCTTGAATGCATTCATGGAATTGGCCTCCACTGCCTTCTGAGGCAGAGAATTCCACAGATTCACAACTCTCTGACTGAAAACGTTTTTCCTCATCTCAGTTCTAAATGGCTTACCCCTTATTCTTAAACTGTGGCCCCTTGTTCTGGACTCCCCCAACATTGGGAACATGTTTCCTGCCTCTAACGTGTCCAACCCCTTAATAATCTTTCTCCGGGTGCTCTGGTTTCAACCCACACTCCAAAGACATACAGGTGTGTAGGTTAATTGCCTTTCGTACAATTGTAAATTGTCCCTGGTGTGTGTAGGATAGTTAGTGTGTGGGGAATCGTTGGTCGGCGTGGACTTGGTGGGCCGAAGGACCTGTCTCCGTGCTCTATATCTGAATGAAATTAAATTATATCATAGACGTTTGTAAATGGGGATGAGAGGCGAGGAGGTGGTTCTTTCGGGAGTTCTCCCAGCCAGTTGCTGTGTTTGCTCCTGATCTTCTGAGCGATCCCGCTCCCTGCATTGTGAATACTGTTACCTAGAAACATAGAAAATAGGTGGAGGAGTAGACCATTTGGCCTTTTGAGCCAGCACCGCCATTCAATATGATCATGGTTGATCATCCAGAATCAGTACCCCGTTCCTGCTTTCTCCCCATATCCCTTGATTCCGTTAGCCCTAAGAGTTCTATCTAACTCTCTCTTGGCCGACCCCTTATTCATAAACTGTGACCCCTGGTTCTGGACTCCCCCAACATGGGGAACATGTTTCCTGCATCTAGCCTGTCCAATTCCGTAAGAATTTTAATTGTCTCCATAAGATTCCCTATCATCCTTCTAAATTCCAGTGAATATAAGCCCAGTGAACCCATTCTTTCATCATATATCAGTCCCACCATCCTGGGAATTATTCAAGAGCGGCTGATTTTGTTTAAGAAGGAACTGCAGATGCTGGTTTAAACCGAAGATAGACACAAAAAGCTGGAGTAACTCAGCGGGACAGGCAGCATCCCTCGAGAGAAAGAATGGGTGATGTTTCGGGTCGAGACCCTTCTTCAAAGATTAGTGTTCAATGGTTCTTTTATTGTCGCGTGTGAAATGCTAACACAGTGAAATTCTTTTAAATTTAATTTAGTTTAGTTTTGAGATAGTGTGGAAACAGGCCCTTCGGCCCACTGAGTCCGCGCCGACCAGCGATCCCCACACACTAACACTATCCTACACACACTAGGGACAATTTACAATTTTACCAAGTCAATTAGCCTACACACCTAGAAACATAGAAACATAGAAACATAGACAATAGGTGCAGGAGGAGGCCATTCGGCCCTTCGAGCCAGCACCGCCATTCAATGTGATCATGGCTGATCATTCTCAATCAGTACCCCGTTCCTGCCTTCTCCCCATACCCCCTGACTGCTCGTCTTTGGAGTGTGGGAGGAAACCGGAGCACCCGGAGAAAACCGGGGAGAACAGGGTCACGGGGAGAACGGACAAACTCCGTACAGATGAGCAAGTTGGGAAACGCAAGATATATAGACGGTGATATGGATAGATAAAGAACAACGATTAGCATATCTTTCATTCGTTGTTCTTTATCTCTCCACATCACTGTCTTTTTCTCTCGTTTCCCTGATCCCTAACCAGTCTGAACAACTCGAAACATCACCCATTCCCTTCTCTCCAGAGATGCTGCCAGTCCCGCTGAGTTACTCCAGCTTTTTGTGTCTATCTTCGGCTGATTTTTGTTTGTTGAAAAGAGAAAGGGAATGTGGTTGATCACTGCTAATTGTGGCGCCCGGTATCCCACGGAGAGAGCTGTGCTTTGACAATAGTCCTCGTCTGAATGGGAGTAATTCTGTACACAATGGAGCTACGGTTTCCTGATATTGACTTCTGAAGGCTCTTTAAGTCCATGAACACAATGCTGGGCTGCAGTCTACATCAGATAGCTTATTTTAGACCTTCCTGATGTCAATGGGGACTGCATAGCGAGACACACTTTCCCCCCCCCCATGGAAGATTGTCTTTGTCGAGCGATTTGTTTTTACAAGGGACGTTCTAATCCGTGGCAAGACGTTTGAAAAATTTTGGCTTTAAAAAAAATATAGGAACGAGGAACTGCAGATGCTGGCTTACCAAAAAAAAAAAGACACAATGTGCCGGAGTAACTGAACGGGTCAGGCAGCTTCTCTGGAGAATAGACAATAGGTGCAGGAGGAGGCCATTCGGCCCTTCGAGCCAGCACCGCCATTCAATGTGATCATGGCTGATCATTCTCAATCAGTACCCCGTTCCTGCCTTCTCCCCATACCCCCTGACTCCGCTATCCGTAAGAGCTCTATCTAGCTCTCTCTTGAATGCATTCAGAGAATTGGCCTCCACTGCCTTCTGAGGCAGAGAATGGATGGGATAGGTGACGTATCGGGTCGGCATGAAGTAAGGTCCCGACCCGAAACATCACCTAAATCAGTGGATATTTTTAAGGCAGAGATAGACAGATTCTTGATTCGTACAGGTGTCAGAGGTTATGGGGAGAGGCAGGAGAATGCGGTTAGGAGAGAGAGATAGATCAGCCATGATTGAATGGCGGAGTAGACTTTATGGGCCGAATGGCCTAATTCTACTCCTATCACTCATGACATTATGACCTATCCATGTTCTCCAGTGATGCTGCCTGACCTGCTGAGTTATTCTCGCACTTTGTGGGGGTTTTTATATCGTTACTTTGGTTTGAAGGTGAAGGAAAGTCCAACTTAAATGCACAGATTGTTGTTAAAGCCATATTTTGACGCTCAGTGTTATGACTGACAAAGGACAGTTAAAGGAACGGGGGAACTGGTAGAGTTGTTGGCTCAAAGGGCCGAATGGCCTACTCCTGCACCTGTTGTCTATTATCTATTGCTTCACAGCGCCAGAGACCCGGGTCCTCTGGTGCGGTCTATGTGGAGTTTGCACATTCTCCCCGTGACCGTGTAAATCTCCTCCAGGTGCTCCAGTTTCCTCCCACGTTCCTAAGACATGTGAGTTTGGGGGTTCGTTGGCCTCTGTAAATTGCCCCTAGTGTGTAGGGAGTAGGAGAAAGTGGGATAGCATCGAACTAAGGTGAACGGAAGTTTGACATTCAGTGGGCTGAAGGGCCTGTTTCCATGCTGTATCTCTAAAACTAACCCCCCCCCCCCCCCTAAAATCTGGTGTGTATCTAATTGATGATGCAAGGCATGATGAGAAGGAGACAATCATGGCCCCATTGTTAAATACACTACCTTGGGCATAGTCATGCATTATGGAAACAGGCCTCGGTCTGAAGAAGGGTCTCGACCCGAAATGTCACCTATTCCTTTTCTCCAGAGATGCTGCCTGAGCTGCTGAGTTACTCCAGATTTTCGTGTCTTATCTTTGGTGGAAACGGGCCCTTCGGCCCACTGAGTCAGTGGCGACCACTTAATATACATTTACACTCATGCGGTCAGTCTGAAGAAGGGTTCTGACATGTAATATCATCTGCTCCACAGATGCAGCCTGACCCTCTCGGTTCTTCCAGCACTTTCTGTTCCACATTAACGTTGTGTTCATCCCATTTCGTTGTCTCTGCATTCCCGCCAACTTCCCTCCAGATTCTACCATTCAACTTCTAGTGGTCTCTTGGCCTGGAATGGAGGAGGTTTGGTGGATGTTGTCAAGCTGGAAAGGGTTACAGAGAAGATTTACGAGGATGTTGCCAGGACTCGTGGGTCTGAACTACAGGCATTGAGCAGGCTAGGACTCTCGAGCGCAGGGGGATGAGCAAGAACATTCGTGCTATTGAGGGAGTGCAGCGTAGGTTCACCAGGCTAATTCCAGGGATGGCGGGACTGACATATGATGAAAGAATGGATCGACTGGGCTTATATTCACTGGAATTTAGAAGGGTGAGAGGGGATCTTATAGAAACATATCAAATTCTTAAGGGATTGGACAGGCTAGATGCAGGGAAAATGTTCCCCATGTTGGGAGAGTCCAGAACCAGGGATCACAGTCTAAGAATAAGGGGTCGGCCATTTAGGACTGAGATGAGGAAATGCTTTTTCAGCCAGAGAGTTGTGAATCTGTGGAATTCTCTGCCACAGAAGGAAGTGGAGGCCATTTCACTGGATGTTTTCAAGCAAGGGATATGGGGAGAAAGCAGAAAGTAGTCAAGTTTCAATCCGGGTCTCTGGCACTGTAAGGCAGTTACTCTACCGCTGCACCACCATGCCACCCTGTTGGACACTAAACACCGATCAGCCAAAACATTATGACCACCTGCCTAATATGCTGTTGGTCCTCCGTGTGCAGCCCCATACGCAGCAGGGTGCGATGCACTGTGTATTGTGACACATTCCGCCCGTGACCACCATTAAAATTTTCTGTGACTTGTGCCACAGTAGACCTTCTGTCGGTTCGGACCAGACGGGATAGCCTTCATTGTCCTCGCGCATTGATGAGCCTCGGGCGCCCAACACCCTGTCGCCGGTTTGTGGTTTGTCCCTCCTCGGACCACTGTCGGTAGGTACTCACCACTGCTGACCGGGAGCACCCCACAAGCCTTGCCGTTTCAGAGATGCTCTGACCCAGTCGTCTGGCCATAACGATTTGGCCCTTGTCAAAGTCGCTCAGGTCTTTACTCCTGCCCATTTCTCCTGCATCCAACACATCAACTTCAAGAACTGACTGTTCACTTGCTGCCTAAAATATCCCACCCCTTGACAGGTGCCATTCAATGTAACAAGATAATCAATGTTATTCACTTCACATGTCAGTGGTCATAATGTTTTGGCTCATCAGTGTAGCTATTTTGCTGGTGCTTTATGTTTGTGATTCTTGAAAGCATTGTTTCTTCTTTGTTTTCCACAGAAAATGACAATGCTGGATGTGTCTTGCTGCATACATCCAGAAAGGTAAGATGATAAGATCATAAGTGATAGGAGTAGAATTAGCCCATTCGGCCCACCAAGTCTACTCTGCCATTCAATCATGGCTGATCTATCTCTCCCTCCTAACCCCATTCTCCTGCCTTCTCCCCTTAACATCCGACACCCGTACTAATCAAGAATCTATCAACCTCAGCCTTAAATATATCCACTGACGACCTCCACAGCCTTCTGTGGCAATGAATTGCACAGATTCACCTCTTCCACTTGATGTGAAGGGGATTTTCTTATTTTGGATTTGCCATTAATGGATCAGGGTTAGACCTGTCTTTTCGAAGAACAAGAGTGTTGGAGTAACTCAGCGGGTCGGGCAGCATCTCAGGAGAACGTGGATAGACAAAGCTTCTCGTTGGGATCCTTCCTTCGACTTGGTTAGACATTTCTTTTAGTTTAGTTCAGGGGCGGCACAGTGGTGTAACGGTAGAGACAGCTCCAAAGGTCAGGATTGAACTCGGATCAATGGTGCATTGACTACACTGCCATTGTGACAACTACATTATCTGCACATTGATTTTGTGGATGGTTCCTCTGTAAAAACAAGTCAATAAATAGTAAATAGGTGCAGGAGTAGGTCATTCGGCCCTTCGAGGCAGCACCGCCATTCACTGTGATCATGGCTGATCATCCACAATCAGTACCCCGTTCCTGCCTTCTCCCCATATCCCTTGACTCTGCTATCTTTAAGAGCTCAATCTAACTCTCTCTTGAGAGCTTCCAGAGAATTGGCCTCCACTGCCTTCTAAATCACATTGTTTCCTGCAGTATAGAAATGACTACACTTTGAATGTACTTAAGGGCTGTGAAATGCTTTGCAAAGCTCTGAAAGGAACCTAAAAGGCAAGCCTGGACTTGATGGGCCGAATGGCCTAATTCTGCTTGCAGGAGCAGACATTAGACTATTGTCTATTGTCTGCTCCTGCAACTGATGGACTGTTATATACAGAACTTTATTGTCATTCGGTACAAGTACCGAACAAAATTACAGCAGTCGCAAAACACAACAAAACACAACAAAGTACACAGGACACAGGACCCCAAGACAAACATCCATCACAGTGAGTCCAAACACCCCCTCACTGTGATGGAAGGCAACAAAACTTCCACTCTCTTCCCCCCACGCCCACGGACAGGCAACTCGACCCCTAACGAGGCGACTGACACGCACAGCCCCCGCGGCCGAGCCGCGCCGGGCACTGAAACGTCCCGCGGCTGAGCCGCGCCGGCGATGTTAAGTCCAGCGGCCGAGCCGCGCCGGGCGATGGAAGGCCCCGCGGCCGAGCCGCACCGAGCACTGAAACGTCCCGCGGCCGAGCCGCACCGGCGATGTTAAGTCCAGCGGCCGAGCCGTGCCGGGCGATGGAAGGCCCCGTGGCCAAGCCGCGCCGGCGATGTTAAGTCCAGCGGCCGAGCCGCGCCGGGCGATGGAAGGCCCCGCGGCCGAGCCGCACCGGCCGCTGCCAAGTCCCGTGGCCGAGCCGCGCCGGCGATGTTAAGTCCAGCGGCCAAGCCGGGCCGGGCGATGGAAGGCCCCGCGGCCGCGCCGGGCGCTGAACCGTTCCGCGGCCGCGCCGGGCGATGGAAGGCCCCGCGGCCGAGCCGCACCGAGCGCTGAGACGTCCTGCGGCCGTACCGGGCGATGGAAGGCCCCGCGGCTGAGCTGCGCCGGGCACTGTTAGGTCCCGCGGCCGAGCCGCGCCGGCGATGCTAAGTCCAGCGGCCGAGCCACGCCGGGCGATGGAAGGCCCCGCGGGCGATGGAAGGCAGGCCGAGCCATGCCGGGCGATGGAAGGCCCCGCGGGCGATGGAAGGCAGGCCGAGCTGCGCCCCAGGGAAGAGACCCAATAAAAGAAAGGTTTCCCCCACCCCTCCACCCCCCGCCCCACCCCGCCCCACCCCACCCCCCCCCCCCCACACATACACAGCCAAAAACAGAAACAAAAACCAACCCAACACCGACACACAAACAAAAAAAAAGGAAAAAATACAGACAGACTGCCAGAGAGCCGCAGCCGTTAGGCGCAGCCACACGTGATTTGGGCCAAATGGCCAGTTTGTGTGCAGTGAACTTTGTCACTCTGTGAATCCAAACCACAGGAGCCGTTGCAAGTACTGGGCTCCACAGGAAGGTAAGGTTAGGATAACAAGACACCCACAATAAATCCATCGCTCCATTTCAATTATAGTGATCGCTCACCATAATACTCCCTGTGGGAGAGATACGGATATAATGTCACGGCAAATGTGAAGAAGGCAATCTCTATCTGATCGAGCAACAACTTTATAAATAATGCATTAAGGATCAGAGGCGGTAAGGAATTGTGTTCCTTTAAGATTCAGGCATAGCTTTTGTTTCTTTTAGACAGAAGTCATTTAAAAGTAAATAGAGATAGAGATACAACAATTGGATAAACTTGACTGTTTCAGCAGTAGTTTTGGAATGAGAAATGGAGATCACGTTTCAGGCCTTTCAGAAGGATTGGACAATGTCATAAGTTCAAAAGTGATAAGAGCAGAATTTGGCCATTCGGCCCATCGAGTCTACTCCGCCATTCAATCGTGGCTGATCTATCTTTCCTTCGCAACCCCATTCTCCTGCCTTCTCCCCATAATCCCTGACACTCGTACTAATCCAGAGTATGTCACAGATGAACAGTTTATGGAGTTTCACTGGATGAATTTAAAAGAGAGTTAGATAGAGCTCTCGGGGCTAGCGGAATCAAGGGATATGGGGAGAAGGCAGGCACGGGTTACTGATTGTGGATGATCAGCCATGATCACAATGAATGGCGGTGCTGGCTCGATGGGCCCAGTGGCCTTCTCCTGCACCTATCTTCCACGTTTCTATGTTAAGTAGAGAGTGGGAGGGTAGAGAAGAGAACTCAGTGATGGGGAAAGTTAACGACTTTTAAGTTAAAGAGCGTAAGAGTCGGGAAGTCACCACACAGCTCGATAGGACTTTGGTTCGGTTGCATTTGGAGTGTCGAGGGCAGTTCTAGTCGCCCCATTCCAGGAAGGATGTGGAGACTTTGGAGAAGGTGCAGGAGGTTTAACCGAATGCTGAAGACAGACACAAAATGCTGGAGTAACTCCACGGGCAGCATCTAGGCAGCATTAGGGGCGGCATGGTGGCGCAGCGGTAGAGTTGCTGCCTTACAGTGAATGCAGCGCCGGAGACCCGGGTTCAATCCCGACTACAGGTGCTGCACTGTACGGAGTTTGTACGTTCTCCCCGCGACTTGCGTGGGTTTTCTCCGAGATCTTCGGTTTCCTCCCACACTCCAAAGACGTGCAGGTTTGTAGGTTAATTGGTTGGGCAAATGTAAAGATTGTCCCCAGTGGGTGTAGGATAGTGTTAATGTGCGGGGGTTGCTGGGCGGTGCGGACCCGGTGGGCCGAAGGGCCTGTTTCTGCGCAGTATCTCTAAATCTAAATCTTAAAAAGTCTAAATCTAAAAAAATCTCTGGAGAATAGGAATAGGTGATGTTTCGTGACCACGTGGGTTTTCTTTGGGTGCTCCGGTTTCCTCCAAAGATGTACAGGTTTGTAAATTAATTGGCTTTATTAAAAATGTAAGTTGTCCTTGGTGTGTGTAGGATAGTGTTAGTGTGCGGTGATGTCTGGTCGGCACAAACTTTTCACTGTACCTCGGTACACATGACACTAAACTAAACTAAACTAAAGTGAAACTGGAAAACTGGACCTGGTAGTCTGATGGGCCTGTTTCCGCCTATATCTCTAAACTAAACTAAAGTTCTGAATTAAAATGGGTCCTTTGGCCACTGAGTCCACGCTGCCCAACAACAATAGTCGTACCATTCACACTAGTTCTATGTAATTCATTGCGATTACAATTTCTCTGTGTGCATTAGTGACAATTTTACTGAGGCACAATTTTAGAATGTGGGAGGAAACCAGAAACCAAAATCCATGTGAGAACGTGCAAACTCCACACAGACAACACCCGAGGTCATAAGTCATAAGGTCATAAGTGATAGGAGTAGAATTAGGCCATTTGGTCCATCAAGTCCACTCCGCCATTCAATCATGGCTGATCTATCTCTCCCTCCTAACCCCATTCTCCTGTCTTCTCCCCATAACCTCTGACACCCGTACCAATCGATAATATATCTATCTCCGCCTTAAAAATATCCACTGACTTGGTCCCCACAGCCTTCTGTGGCAAATTCCACAGATTCACCACCCTCTGACTAAAGAAATTTCTCCTCCTCTCCTTCTTAGACAATAGACAATAGGTGCAGGAGTAGGCCATTCGGGCCTTCGAGCCAGCACCGCCATTCAATGTGATCATGGCTGATCATTCTCAATCAGTACCCCGTTCCTGCCTTCTCCCCATACCCCCTGACTCTGCTATCCTTAAGAGCTATATCTATTTCTCTTTTGAATGCATTCAGAGAATTGGCCTCCACTGCCTTCTGAGGCAGAGAATTCCACAGATTTACAACTCTCTGGCTGAAAAAGTTTTTCCTCATCTCCGTTCTAAATGGCCTACCCCTTATTCTTAAACTGTGGCCCCTGGTTCTGGACTCCCCCAACATTAGAATGCCCTTTAATTCTGAGTCTATGACCTCTAGTTTTAGACTCTCCCACTGGTGGAAACATCCTCTCCACATCCACTCTATCCAGGCCTTTCACTATTCTGTATGTTTCAATGAGGTCCCCCATCAGGACTGAACCCGGGTCTCCAGCACTGTGAGGCAGCAGTTTGACCACCACTGTTGACCTCAAGTGAGGCCAGAGAGTCAAGTGGATAGAGAGGTCACTGGGGAACCCTATGTGTGTTCCATTCCATTCCACACACTGGGGACAATATGCAGAGACCTATTAAACTGCAAACCTGTACCGACAAACCTGAAATTTAGTTTAGTTTAGAAATACAGTGCGGAAACAGGCAGTTTGGTCCGCCGAGTCCACTCCAAACAGCAACCTCTGCACCCTTACCCAACACACACTTGGGACAATTTACAATTGTACCAAGCCAATTAACCTATAAACCTACACGTCTTTGGAGTGTGGGAGGAAACCGGAGCACCCGGAGAAAACCCACGCGGTCAAGTCAAGTCAAGTCAATTTTATTTGTATAGCACATTTAAAAACAACCCACATTGACCAAAGTGCTGTACATCTGATTAGGTACTAAGGAAAAAAATGAAACATACAGTAGCACGCAAACAGTTCACAGCGCCTCCTCAATGAGCCTCAAACGCTAGGGAGTAGAAATAGGGGGTCAGGGGGAGAACGTACAAACTCCGTACAGACAGCACCCGTAGTCAGGATCGAACCTGGGTCCCTGGGGCTGTAAGGCAGTAACTCTACCGCTGCGCCGCCGTGCCGACCTGATTGGAGTTGTAGTCAATGCACCAATGATCCGAATTCAATCCTGATCATTGGAGCTGCCTCTACCACTACGCCACTGTGCCGCTCCTGAACTAAACTAAAAGATATTTTTAAGGCGGAGATAGATATATTATCGATTAGTACGGGTGTCAGAGGTTATGGGGAGAAGGCAGGAGAATGGGGTTAGGAGGGAGAGATAGATCAGCCATGATTGAATGCCGGAGTAGACTTTGATTTTGGCCCCTTGTCCCCCTGTCAGCCATTTGTAGAAACAGATTCATTCATCATGTTCTTTCTCCACGGATCCACAGTCTGTTTCCGTTTCACATACATGCCTTGTTCTCTTCAGCTTGAAGGGGTGCCAGGCTTCCCCCCTCTCGTATCAGGCAAGAGGTGCAAAAGTGTGGAAACGCACACCTCCAGATTCAGGGGCAGTCTCTTCCCAGCTGTTATCAGGCAACTGAACCGTCCCACCACAAACTGGACAGCGGTCCTGACCTCCACATCAACCTCATTGGAGGCCTTCAGGCTATCTTTAATCGGAATTTACTGGACCTCACCTTGCTATGAACATTGTACCCTTTATCCTGTATCTGTACATTGTGGATGGCTTGATTGGAATCATGTGCATTCTTTCCGCTGACTGGATTGCACACAACAAAAAAGCTTTTCACTGTACCTCGTTACAAGTGACAATAATAGATAAAAAGGGTGTCGAAAGATTTACGAGGATGTTGCCAGGACTTGAGGGTCTGAGCGACAGGGAGAGGTTGAGCAGGCTGAGACTCTATTCCCTGGAGCGCAGGAGGATGAGGTGTATACAATCAGAGAGGAATAGATCGGGTAGACGTTCAGAGTCTCTTGCCCCCAGAGTGGGGGAATCGAGAACAAGGGGGCACAGGGTAAAAGTGAAGGGGGAAAGATTTTTGGGGAATCTGAGGGGTAACTTTTTCATACAAAGGGTGATGGGTGAATGGAACGAGCTGCCAGAGGAGGTAGTGAAGCAGGAACTATCGCAACATTTAAGAAGCAATTAGACGGGTACATAGATAGGACAGGTTTGGAGGGATATGGGTCAAATGCAGGTAGGTAGGACGTATAGATGGCACATGTTGGGCGGTGTGGGCAAGTTGGGCCGAAGGGCCCGTTTCCACACTGTATCACTCTATGGTTTTGGGAAAGCTCCATCCAAGACCGCAAGAAATTGCAGAGAATTGTGGACGCAGCCCAGACCATCACACAATCCAACCTCCCTTCCATTAGGAAGTAGCGTCTCGACCCTAAACATCACCCTTCCTTCTCTCCAGAGATTCTGCCTGTCCCGCTGAGTTACTCCAGCATGTTGTGTCCATCTCCCGTCCATTGACTCCGTTTATACTTCACGCTGCCTCAGCGAGACCACCAGCACAATCAATGACGAGTCGCACCCCGGCCACTCCCTCTTCTCCCCTCTCCTATCGGGCAAAAGGTATGGAAGTGTGAAAATACACACCTCCAGATTCAGGGACAGCTTCTTCCCAGCTGTTATCAGGCAACTGAACCATCCTACCGCAAACAGGGAGCGATCCTGAACAACTATCTACCTCATTGGAGATCCTCGGACTATCTTTGATCAGTCTTTATTGGACTTCATCATGCACCAAACGTTATTCCCTTATCGTGTTACACCCTTTATCCAGTATCTGTACACTGGATGTCTATATTGTAACCATGTATTGTCTTTCCACTGACTGGATAGCGCGCAACAAAAAAGCTTTTCACTGTACCTCGGTTCAAGTGACAATAGTAAACTAAAGTAATCCTACACCCTGCATGGAAGCAATCACCCTGTTTTCTTCTTCCCCCCACCCCCCCCATCCCCTTCTCTTTGCCAATTCTCCTCAAGCAATGTCACCTCCCCTGATTCCTGACCCCCTGGCTGTTGGCACCGTTAGTGTTTGAGGTTTGGACAGGCGTGCGACATTCTTTTGGACTCGAAACCCAGATCGTGTGCTCCATGCTGGGATAAATGTCTGGAACCATTGCTGGTGGCTCTGGGGCAGGGGGAAGACAGCATCTTGCACACAGCTGCTGGAGTTTGTTTTTAAGCGATACACCGCGGAAACAGGCCCTTCGGCCCGTCGAGTCCACGCCAACCAGCGATGCCCCGCACATTAACGCTGTCCTACACACAATTGGGACAATTTACATTTATACCAAGCCAGTTAACCGACAAACCTGTACGTATTTGGAGTGTGGGAGGAAACCGAAGATCTCGGAGAAAACCCACGCAGGTCACGGGGAGAACGTACAAACTGCGTGTAGACAGCATCCGTAGTCAGGATGGAACCCGGGTCTCTGGCGCTGCAAGCGCTGTAATGCGGCAACTCTACCGCCCTCGCCACTGTGCCGCCCTGTGTTGGCCTTCGATGTATTTAGTTGTCGCATTTAGTTGTCCCGTTCCATCTGCTGTTGTCACCAGAGATTAGAGATTACGATAACGATTATTAAGAAACTAAACCGGAGCTAAATTTGGCAAACTGAAGGATTAGAAAAATGTAAAGAAAATGGGTGGCGCAGCGGTAGAGTTGCTGCCTTAGAGCGCCAGAGACCCGGGTTCAATCCTCACTACGGGTGCTGTCTGTACGGAGTTTGTACGTTCTCCCCCGTGACCTGCGTGGGTTTTCTCCGGGTGCTCCTGTTTCCCCCCCACACTTCAATCACCTACAAGTTTGTAGGTTAATTGGCTTCGGTGAAGATTATAAATTGTCCCCAGTGTGGAGAATCGGGTTAGTGTGCAGGGTACAAACTCCGTACAGACAGCACCCCTAGTCGGGATCGAACCTGGGTCTCGGGCGCTGTGAGGCAGCAGCTCTACCGCTGTGCTGCCGTGCTATTCTGTGTTCTAACGTGGATTTGACGGCTTTTTATTGAGCAGGCAGTGAAGAAAGCGAATGGTATGTTGGCATTCATAGTGAGGGGATTTGAGTATAGGAGCAGGGAGGTTCTGTTGGAGTTGTACAGGGCATTGGTGAGACCACACCTGGAGTATTGCGTACAGTTTTAGTCACTTAATCTGAGGAAATACATTCTTGCCATAGAGGGAGTGCAGAGAAGGTTCACCAGATTGATTCCTGGGATGGCAGGACTTTCATATGAAGAAAGACTGGATAGACTCGGCTTGTACTCGCTGGAATTTAGAAGATTGAGGGGGGATCTTATAGAAACGTACAAAATTCTTAAGGGGTTGGACAGGCTAGATGCGGGAAGATTGTTCCCGATGTTGGGGAAGTCCAGAACAAGGGGTCACAGTTTAAGGATAAGGGGGGAAGTCTTTTAGGACCGAGATGAGAAAGTTTTTTTTCACACAGAGAGTGGTAAATCTGTGGAATTCTCTGCCACAGAAGGTAGTTGAGGCCAGTTCATTGGCTATATTTAAGAGGGAGTTAGATGTGGCCCTTGTGGCTAAAGGGATCAGGGGGTATGGAGAGAAGGCAGGTACGGGATACTGAGTTGGATGATCAGCCATGATCATATTGAATGGCAGTGCAGGCTCGAAGTTTCTATGTTTCTATGTCCGTGTTCTGTTTTAATTCTTGCAGTACCTGAAGTTGAAGAACTTTGAGGAAGAGGTGCGGGCGCACAAGGACCTGGACAGGTTCCTGGCGGGGGCGGGAATCCTGCTGGACGTGTCGGCGCTGTCCCTGGATGACGTTCTACGGGAGATGGTCAAGCACATCACGAAGGAGTCCGAGAACACGGAGCCCATTTCCAACTTGGACGAAGTCATGGGCGGCCTATTCACTGATTGCAGGACGTCTCGGGAGGGCAGTGGCAATGGTAATTGAGCTTGCTTGCACAGCGTGAAGCTTTGCTTCTCAACAAAGACTCCTGTGCCAGCTCTTACTCTGTCTAGGGGGGGCCCAGTGACGCAGCCAGTAGAGTTGCTGCCTCGCAGCGCCAGAGACCCGGCGTTTGATCCTGATCCCGGGTGCTGCCTGTGTGGAGTTTGCACCTTCTCCCTGCGACCGCGTGGGTTTTCTCCGGGTGCTCCAGTTTCCGTCCGCATCCCAAAAAAGACGTGCGGGTTTGTACGTTAATTGGTCACGTAAATTGCGCCTCGTGTGTAGGTTTCATCCCACGCTCCAAAGACGTACAGGTTTCTAGGCTAAATGGCTCGGAAAGAATTGTCCCTAGTGTGTGTAGGATAGTGCTAGTGTTTGGGGATCGCTGGTCGGTGTCGACTCAGTGGGCAAGGGGCCTTTTTCCGCGCTGTATGTCTAAGCTAAGCTAAATTTCCCACTGCCTCACGAAAGACCGGACCTGAGACCTTTGACTCCCATCTATACTTCACACCGCCTCACAAAAGCAGCAAACATAATTAAAAGGATTGGTCATTCCCCCTTCTCACCAGACTGAGCAACATCATCTTCCCCTCTTTTATCATGCTTCTGGGCAGCTCTTCCACTCTTCAGGGTAATGTCCCATGTATCTCTGCTCCACTGCGGACATTAGCCTTTAACTACGCGACTGCTGCACTACTCTGGTGCAGGGAACAATCTTCTCATGAGTTCCAGGAGCGGAATTAGGCCATTCAATAGACAATAGGTGCAGGAGGAGGCCATTCGGCCTTTCGAGCCAGCACCGCCATTCAATGTGATCATGGCTGATCATTCTCAATCAGTACCCCGTTCCTGCCTTCTCCCCATACCCCCTGACTCCGCTATCCTTAAGAGCTCTATCCAGCTCTCTCTTGAATGCATTCAGAGAATTGGCCTCCACTGCCTTCTGAGGCAGAGAATTCCACAGATTCACAACTCTCTGACTGAAAAGTGTTTCCTCATCTCAGCTCTAAATGGCCTACCCCTTATTCTTAAACTGTGGCCCCTTGTTCTGGACTCCCCCAACATTCGGCCCATCAAGTCTACTCCACCATTCAATCATGGCTGATCCATTTTTTTTTCTCAACCCCATTCTCCTGCCTTCTCCCCATAACCCCTGACACCCTGTAGTAATCAAAAATCTGTCTTATCTCCACCGTAAAAATATCCACATCAATGCCTCCACAGCATTCTGTGGCAATGAATTCCAGCGATTCACCCTTCGGACTAAAGAAATCCCTCCTCATCTCCTTTCTCAGGGTAAAAGAATTCTCAGCATTGTAGTGAAACAGTTCCATAGACAAGGTCCATATTTGCAAAGGGTTAGAGGTGAATTGGACAATGCTCTCGCTGATGGAAGGACTGTTCAGAAACCTAATAGCGGAGGGGAAGAGTCTGTTCCTGAGTCTGGCGGTGTGCGATTTCAAGCCTCTGTAACTTCTACCCGACGTTAGGACAGGGAGAAGGAGGGATGAGCAGCGTGGAACACTTGGAGATGCAGAGTGGAAATGGGCCCTTTGGCCCATCGAGTGCGATCTCACCATCTCACCACCTGTACACGGGGTTCAAGGTCATAGAAACATAGAAAATAGGTGCAGGAGGAGGCCATTCGGCCCTTCGAGCCAGCACCGCCAAGGTCATCCCACTTTTGCCTTCTGCACACGAGGGACTATTTACAGAAACCAATCATCCTACAAATCTTGCATGTCTTTAGAATGTGGGAGGTTATTAGAACACCTAGAGAAAACCCACCCGGTCACAGGGAGGACAGGAGGAGGCCATTCGGCCCTTCGAGCCAGCACCGCCATTCAATGTGATCATGGCTGATCCTTCTCAATCAGTACCCCGTTCCTGCCTTCTCCCCATACCCCCTGACTCCGCTATCCTTAAGAGCTCTATCTAGCTCGTAGAAGAACGTATCTAGAACATACAAACTCCGTACAGACAGCACCCATGGTCAGGATCAAACTCTGATCTCTGGTGCTGTGAGGCAGCAGTCCTACCTGCTGCGTCCCTGTGCCGCCCTCGAGTCTGTCACCATGTTGTTGGCTGCCTTTTGGAGGCAGCGTGAAGTGTGATGGATTTAATGGTGGGAAGTCTGGACTGAAAGTTGGAGAGCAGGGCTAGGCAATGGTTTGAGTCGTGCCTCTTCTTCATGGACAGAGTGTTATTTCCAGAGAGTTGTGAATTTGTGGAATTCTCTGCCACAGAAGGCAGTGGAGGCCAATTCACTGGATGAATTTAAAAGAGAGTTAGATAGAGCTCTGGGGGCTAGTGGAATGGAGGGATATGGGGAGAAGGCAGGCACGGGTTATTGATTGTGGATGATCAGCCATGATCCCAATGGTCCCAATGAATGGCAGTGCTGGCTCAAAGGGCCAAATGGCCTCCTGCACCTATTTTCCATGTTTCTGTTTCTAAATGTCTAGGAAGGAATTGCAGATGCTGGTTTAAACCCTTGGTCTCCTAATTTAAGGAAGGATATCCTTGTAATTGAGGCAGTGCAGCGTAGGTTCACGAGATTGATCCCTGGGATGGCGGGACATATGAGGACTGACATATGAGGAAAGATTGGAAAGACTGGACTTGTATTCACTGGAGTTTAGAAGGGTGAGAGGGGATCTTATAGAGACATATAAAATTATAAAAGGACTGGACAAGCTAGATGCAGGAAAAATGTTGCCAATGTTGGGCGAGTCCAGAACCAGGGGACACAGTCTTAGAATAAAGGGGAGGCCATTTAAAACTGAGGTGAGAAAAAACTTTCACCCAGAGATTTGTGGAATTCTCTGCCACAGAGGGCAGTGGAAGCCAAATCACTGGATGGATTTAAGAGAGAGTTAGATAGAGCTCTAGGGGCTAGTGGAATCAGGGGATATGGGGAGAAGGCAGGCACGGGGTATTGATTGGGGACGATCGAAGGGCCGAATGGCCTCCTCCTGCACCTATTTTCTATGTTTCTATGTGAACCGAAGATAGACACACAATGCTGGAGTAGCTCATTGGGACAGGCAGCATCTCTGGAGAGTAGGAATGGGTGAGGTTTCGGTCAATCTGAAGAAGGGTCTCGACCTGAAACGTACCCATTCCTTCTCTCCAGAGATGCTGCCTGTCCTGTTGAGTTACTGAGCTTTTTGTGTCTATCTTATTGTAAATGAAATGGGTGACTCTGGAGGACAGTGAGCAATTAGGAAGTAGAATGGAACGGAAGCCTTCTTTGGATCTGGAGAGGATGCTTCCACTGGCAAGAGAATCTAGGGCCTGCGGTCATAGTCTGAGAAATAAAAGTTGTTCCTTTAAGAAGGAGATGAGCAGGAATTTCTTCAGTCAGAGGCTGGTGAATCTGTGGAATTCATTGCCACAGAAGGCTGTGGAGGCCAAGTCAATATGAATATTTTTAAGGCAGAGATAGATAGATAGATTCTTGATTAGTACGGGTGTCAGGGGTTATGAGGAGAAGGCCCGGTAGCGCAGCGGTAGAGTTGCTGCTTTACAGCGAATGCAGCGCCGGAGACTCAGGTTCGATCCTGACTACGGGTGCTGCACTGTAAGGAGTTTGTACGTTCTCCCCGTGACCTGCGTGGGTTTTCTCCGAGATCTTCGGTTTCCTCCCACACTCCAAAGACGTACAGGTATGTAGGTTAATTGACTGGGTAAATGTAAAAATTGTCCCTAGTGGGTGTAGGATAGTGTTAATGTACGGGGATCACTGGGCGGCACGGACTTGGAGGGCCGAAAAGGCCTGTTTCCGGCTGTATATATATGATATGATATGATGATAAGGCAGGCGAATGGGGTTGAGAGGGAAAGATAGATCAGCCATGATTGAATGGCGGAGTAGACTTGATGGGCCGAATGGCCTAATTCTGCTCCTATCACTTATGAAGTTGTGAACAAATGGGACAGAGAGTACAAGTAAGGACAATGTGGCTGGACGGCATTGAGACCACATCTGGAGTACTGTCAGCAGTTTTAGTCTCCTTATTGAAGGAGCAAAATATCTGAGTTGGCAGAGTTGCGAGCACTTTGGCAAGGTCGATGCTTGTGGTGACGGTGGTGACTTTTGATGGAAGATTAAGCAGGTTGGGTCTGTGCTCCTTGGAGTTTAGTAGAACAAGAAATGATATTGAACCACTTCAGCCAAGAACAGGGGAATCGAGAACCAGAGGGCATAGGTTTTCAGTTTAGTTTAAGCAAAAGGCAGTGGAGGCCAATTCTCTGAATGCATTCAAGAGAGAGCTAGATAGAGCTCTTAAGGATAGCGGAGTCAGGGGTTATGGGGAGAAGGCAGGAACGGGGTACTGATTGAGAATGATCAGCCATGATCACATTGAATGGCGGTAGTGGCTCGAAGGGCCGAATGGCCTCCTCCTGCACCTATTGTCTATTGAGTACTGAGGATATGGGAGAGGGAATTGGGACTAGCTTAGAGATGGGGCATCTTGGACAAGTTGGGCTGGAGGGCCCGGCCGTTTCTATGCTGTACGACTCGAAGCCAAAAAAAGCTAAAAACTTTCTGGTTTTATTTTGGGGAGTGGGGTTAGGAACTCTGGTTTCTAACCAAAGCAGACTTTGAGGTTTTGTTAAGAGAAGGGAGAATATGCCAAACAGATGGCTGTGCTTAATGCCAACATTGTTCCTGAAAAATAAAATCTAAATGTAAAAAATATTTACCTAATAAGTGTATCCATATGTGAACCAACAGCAAGAGAAACTGGAATAGCCACCGATTTAACAAAGCCTTGGGCAGATACAAGAAACTGCACCTTGGGGTACACATCACCACTGGGCCAATAATCAGTGGTGGGCGAGCAGCACCAAGATAGGAATCTCGACTTGTCTCAAGATATTAAATGAAACAAGTCTATCTCAATCAGCCCGAGCAGATCATCAAATGTAACCATCAATCCACGCTACAACACGGGTGGCAGAGCTGGTAGAGCCACTGCCTCAAGGCACCACAGGCCCCTGGTTCGATCCGGACCTCGGCTGCTGCCTGTGTGGAGTTTGCACGTTCTCCCCGTGACCCGCGCGGGTTTGCTCCCGCTTCCTCCCGCGTCTCAAAGACGCGCGGGTTTGCAGGTTAATTGGCCTCTGTAAATCGCCCCGCGTGGATCGGGGGTGGATGGGAAAGTGGGATGGCATATAACTATGGGTGGCACGGTGGCGCAGCGGTAGAGTTGCTGCCTTACAGCGCCGGAGACACGGGTTCGATCCTGACTACGGGTGCGGTCTGTACGGAGTTTGCACGTTCTCTCCATGAGAATGATCAGCCATGATCACATTGAATGGCGGTAGTGGCTCGAAGGGCCGAATGGCCTCCTCCTGCACCTATTGTCTATTGAATACCGAGGTACAGTGAAAAGCTTTTGTTGCGAGCTAACCAGTCTGCAAAAAGACACTACATGATTACATCGAGCAATTTACAGGGTATAGATACGTGATAAGGAAGGAACATTTAGTGCAAGGTAAAGCCAGCAAAGTCCATTCAAGGATAGTCCGAGGGTCACCAAAGAGGTGGATAGGAGTTCAGCACTGCTCTCTGGTTGTGGTAGGATGATTCAGTTTAAGATGAGGGGGGGGGAAAGATTTAATAGGAACCTGAGGGGTAACTTTTTCACGCAAAGGGTGGTGGATGTATGGAACGAGCTGCCGGAGGAGGTAGTTGAGGCAGGTACTTTTGCAACATTTAAGAAATGGGTACATGGATAGGACAGGTTTTGAGGGATATGGACCAAATGCAGGCATGTGGGTGTATTGTAGATGGAGCAAGTTGGGCCAAAGGGCCTGCTTCCACACTGTATCACTGTATGAGATTCCAAGGGGTTTGACACGTGTGGAATTTAGAACTAGGAGGTGTACAATTCCCAGAATGGCGGGACTGTCACATGTTGAAAGACTGGAGCGACTAGGCTTGTATCCACTGGAATTTAGAAGGATGAGAGGGGATCTTATCGAAACGTACAAGATTATTAAGGGGTTGGACACGTTAGAGGCAGGAAACATGTTCCCAACGTTGGGGGAGTCCAGAACCAGGGGCCACAGTTTAAGAATAAGGGAAGGAGAGGGTGCTGCAACAATGCAGGCGAGGTTTGGGCCCAACGGGTCCACTTGGTCTAGTTTTATTTAAAAATTCCTTTTCTTGCCGGCTCCGTTTAATTTAGTTTATTATTGTCACATGTACTGAGTGAGGTACAGTGAAAAGCTTTTTTGTTGCGTGCTATCTAGTTAGTGAAAAGGCGATACATGATTACAATCGGGCTGTCCACAGTGCACAGATATAGGGTAAAGGGAATAATGTTTGGTGCAAGGTAAAGTCGGATTAGAGATAATAGACAATAGGTGCAGGAGGAGGCCATTCGGCCCTTCGAGCCAGCACCACCATTCAATGTGATCATGGCTGATCATTCTCAATCAGTACCCCGTTCCTGCCTTCTCCCCATACCCCCTGACTCCGCTATCCTTAAGAGCTCTATCTAGCTCTCTCTTGAATGCATTCAGAGAATTGGCCTCCACTGCCTTCTGAGCCAGTGAATTCCACAGATTTACAACTCTCTGACTGAAAAAGTTTTTCCTCATCTCCGTTCTAAATGGCCTACCCCTTATTCTTAAACTGTGGCCCCTGGTTCTGGACTCCCCCAACATTGGGAACATGTTTCCTGCCTCTAACGTGTCCAACCCCTTAATAATCTTATATGTTTCGATAAGATCCCCTCTCATCCTTCTAAATTCCTTCTAAAGCCAAGCCGCTCCAGTCTTTCAACATATGACAGTCCCGCCATTCCGGGAATTAACCTAGTAAACCTACGCTGCACGTCCTCAATAGCAAGAATATCCTTCCTCAAATTTGGAGACCAAAACTGCACACAGTACTCCAGGTGCGGTCTTGAGATAGTCCGAGGCTCTCCGATGAGTTAAATAGTGAACAGATGCTACCTTCAGGAGAGTGGTGAGTGGATTCAGGTCTTTATAACACATTTACAGAATGAAGGTGCATTGCTTTTCAGCGGGTCAGGTAGCATCTCTGGAGAAAAAAGATAGGTGATGTTTCAGGATGGGATCCTTCTTCAGATGGTCTCGACCCGAAGCGTCACCCATTCCTTTTCTCCAGAGATGCTGCCTGTCCCGCTGAGCTACTCCAGCTTTTTTTGACTATCTGCGAAATGTGGAAGCCAATTTGGTGATTGCTAACTCCTTGGAAACAAAACAGGCAGCCCCCACTATTCTCTCTACATCACCATCTATACCTCTCGTTTCCCTTTCCCCTGACTCTCAGTCTGAAAAAGGGTCTCGACCCAAAGCGTCACCTGTTCCTTTTCTCCCGAGATGCTGCCTGACCCGCTGAGTTACTCCAGCTATTTGCATCTATCTTTGGTTTAAACCAGCATCCTACCCACTGTTGCTCTGATCTCCTTTGGTCTCCTAATTTGACGAAGGACATTTCGATTTATTCACAAAATGCTGGAGTAACTCAGCAGGTCAGGCAGCATCTCGGGAGAGAAGGAATGGGTGACGTTTCGGGTCGAGACCCTTCTTCAGACTGAAGAAGGGTCTCGACCCGAAACGTCACCCATTCCTTCTCTCCCGAGATGCTGCCTGACCTGCTGAGTTACTCCAGCATTTTGTGAATAAATCGATTTGTACCAGCATCTGCAGTTATTTTCTTATACATATTGACAAAGGACATTCTTGCTATTGAGGCAGTGCAGCGTAGGTTCACGAGGTTAATCCCCGGGAAGGTGGGACTGCCTGTCATATGAGGAAAGATTGGAAAGACTGGGCTTGTATTCACTGGAATTTAGAAGGATGAGAGGGGATCTTATGGAAACGTATAAAATTATAAAAGGCCTGGACAAGCAAGATGCAGGAAAAATGTTCCCAATGTTGGGGGAGTCCAGAACCAGGGGCCACAGTCTAAGAATAAAAGGGAGGCTATTTAAAACTGGGGTGAGAAAAAAAGTTGTGAACTTGTGGAATTCTTTGCCACAGAAGGCAGTGGAGGCCAATTCACTGGATGAATTTAAAAGAGAGTTAGATAGAGCTCGAGGGGCTAGTGGAATCAAGGGATATGGGGTGAAGGCAGGCATGGGTTACTGATTGTGGATGATCAGGCATGATTACAATGAATGGCGGTGCTGGCTCGAAGGGCCAAATGGCCTCCTGCACCTATTTTCTATGTATCTATGATCAATACTCATCTCCAAATGACATTACGTTTTTGATGGATGAAAAGCTTTTTTGTTTTGGATTGTCAGTTCGTTCTCTTGCAGATTGGTTCCAGTGTTTCCTCGAAACATGAAAGGACAATTTTTAACTAGGTGTGAAGGGCCAGGAGGGCAGGCTGGTTTGGGATGGTAATTCTTCTCTGTGTGATCTGGCCAGGGCTGAAAGATCACTGAAGTAGCAGCTGCACTGAAGATGGAAGGATGCCATCGAGCTGGAAAGAGTGCAGAGAGGTTTTACTGGGACGTTGCCAGGACTCGAGGGGCTGAGCTATAGGGAGAAGTGGGGCAGGCTGGGACTTTATTCGATACGATACGATAGAATTTTATTTATCCTAGGAGGGACATTGATCTGGAGCACTTGAGGCTGAGCGGTGATCATATAGGTACACAAGATCATGAGGGGAACAGATTGGGTGAATGCACAGTATTTTACCCAGATTAGGGGAATGAAGAACCTGAGGAAAAGGTGTGAAAGATTTATCCAACTGACAATCCAAAACAAAAAGCTTTTCATCCATCAAAAAGATTTAATAGGAACCTAAGGGGCAACATTTTTAGAGGATAGTGGGTATATGGAACGGGCTGCCAAAGGAGGCAGGAACTATGGCGACATTTAAAGAACATTTTGATAGGTACATAGTTATTCCAGGATTTTGCGTCTATCTTCGGTGTAAACCAGCATCTGCAGTTCATTCCTACACACCAACGACGTGCAGGTTTACAAGTCAAAGAAGGCCAATAGTCACGTAGCAAGAAAAATAATTAATCGTTTTGTTTTTAGTTTAGAGTTACAGCACGGAAACAGGCCCTTCGGCCCACCGAGACCACCCTCAACTCCCTCCCTCCCTCCCTCCCTCCCTCCCTCCCTCCCTAGGAGATAGATTTAAACTTTAAAATGTGAATAACTTTAAAAATATAACACCAATATCAATGAAACTTCTTCCATTAGAACCAAAGGGATGACGGTGAGTAAGGTGGGCCTAAAATTGTCGCGCTATTGTGTACTGTTTTGTCTGTAGTTCAGGAACAAACAAATGGGAGTTTTAGTATATAGATGGGCTAAACACAGGAAGAGATTCAAGATTCAAGATAGCTTTATTTGTCATCCAAAAAAACGATTTATTTTGACGAAATTCAGTCACCCACAGTCCAACAATAAAAGCATTAAATTAGGCAGATTACACAATAAAGCATTAAAATAGGCAAATTACACAACCCCAAAACCACACAAAAAAAGAAACATCCATCACAGTGAGTCTCCTCCAGTCCTCTCCTCACTGTGATGGAAGGCCACAATGTCTTTTCCCTTCCCCTGCCGTCTTCTCCCACGGTCAGGTTGTTGTGGTTGCAGGCTAGTGCAGCTGGGGCACCTTGGTCGGCATGGACGTGTTGGGCTTCATTACCCGATGATGTAACAGAATGTGTCGGGGGTACTGCCAGATCTGTGGAGGTTTATGATGTGTTGTGCTATGAAAATAATTTTTTTTTTTTTTTTTTTGCTTCTTCCAGTGCACCTCCTGTCAAATACTATTCAAGGAGTTTCTGCTACGAGCACCGGCGTTCAGTATCAGCAGTCCTGGCTCTGCCTCCTGTAAGTGTTCCTGGAGAGATGGACGTCAAATCACACCAGTTCAAACAAATTCGCTGGACTTTAGAAGGATGAGAGGGGATCTCATAGAGGCGTACAAAATCATAAAAGGACTGGACAAGCTAGATGCAGGAAAAATGTTCCCAATGTTGGGAGAGTCCAGAACCAGGGGCCACAGTCTTAGAATAAAGGGGAGGCCATTTAAAACTGAGGTGAGGAGGAACTTTTTCACCCAGAGAGTTGTGAATTTGTGGAATTCTCTGCCACAGAGGGCAGTGGAGGCCAAATCACTGGATGAATTTAAGAGAGAGTTAGATAGAGCTCTGGGGGCTAGTGGAATCAAGGGATATGGGGAGAAAGCAGGCACGGGTTACTGATTGCAGATGATCAGCCATGTTCCCAACGAATGGCGGTGCTGGCTCCAAGGCCCAAATGGCCTCCTCCTGCACCTATTTTCTATGTTTCTATGGTAAAAGGCATTAAATTGTCCGCAATGTGTAGGACATAGAACCAGTGAATCCCGCTAGTTTTGTTGGTCGGGGTGGTCTTGGTGGGCCGAAGGGCCTGTTTCCGCGCTGTAACTCTAAACTAAAAACGAAACAATGAATTCTTTTTCTTGCTACGTGACTATTGGCCCTCTTTGAATTGTCGTTGGTGTGTGGGAAGGAACTGCAGATGCTGGTTTACACCGAAGACAAAATGCTGGAGTAACTCAGCCGGGACAGGCAGCATCTCTGGAGAAAATTAACAGCTTAGTTTAGTTTAAACAGGCCCAGCGATTCTGAAAATCTACAGTTTTCCCGAAGCCAATTAGCCTAAAAACCTGCACCTCGTCGGAGAGTGGGAGGAAACCGAAGAAAACCCACGAGGTCACAGGGAGAAGGTACAAACTCCGTACAGATCGCACCCGTAGTCGGGATCGAACCCGGGACTCTGGCGCTGTGGGGCAGCAACTCTACCGCTGTGCTGCCATGCAGCCCCTGACTCAATCCGGTGAACATTCATTCTACACACCGCCTGCTCTTTCATTCCTGTTAATCCAGTATTGCTGAATGATAATCTTCCACTCAACACCATCGTGAAATGTTCAAATTGCTCTCTTTCGGTGGCATCTCTCAGTCGGTTCGTTTGGCTTAAAGCAATTTTGCCTGCTGTTACACTCGTGAATAATAGACATGAATTCTGGTGCTTTGGATTAATGTGCTGAAGCTTGGCTCTGGTATTTGTCATCTGGATTAGAGTTGATCCAGGCTTTGAAACATTTCCTTTGTATCTCTAAAGCCTGTCAGTGGGAGAGAGACACAAAATGCCGAAGTAACTCAGCGGGTCAGGCAGCATCTGTGGAGAGAAGGAATGGATGACGTTCCGGATCGAGACCTTTCGTCAGACTGAGAGTCAGGGGGCATAGAGATATGGAAGGTTGAGGTGTGAAAACGACAGATCAAAGCAGACGCTGATCATGGAAAGCGGGGATGTGGGTCTCGACCCGAAACGTCACCCGTTCCCTCTCTCCAGAGATGCTGCCTGTCCCGCTGAGTTACTCAAGCTTTTTGTGCCTCTCTTCGATGATCAAGGAAATGTAGAATGGTTCACTGCTAGCTAAAGGGAATTATACAACAAGGCATAAAATTAGTTACATAGATACAGAGATAATAGGTGCAGGAGGAGGCCATTTTGCCCTTCGAGCCAGCACCGCCATTCAATGTGATCATGGCAGATCATCCACAATCAGTACCCCGTTCCTACTTTCTCCCCATACCCCTTGATTTCGCCAGCACTAAGAGCTCTATCTAACTCTCTTTTGAATGCTCTATTTGGAAGTGGACCCATTGAGTCCACACTGACCATCGGTCACCCGTTCACACTGGTTTAGTTTAGAGATACAGCGCAGAAACAGGCCCTTTGGCCCACAGAGTCCGTGCTGACCAACAATCTGTACACTAGTTCTATCCTGCCCCCTGCAGATGATTTACAGAAGCCTATTCACCTACAAACCCGCACGTCTTTGCAGTGTGGAAAGAAACCGGAGATCCCGGAGAAAAACCCACGCAGACAATAGACAATAGGTGCAGGAGGAGGCCATTCGGCCCTTCGAGCCAGCACTGCCATTCAATGTGATCATGGCTGATCATTCTCATGGAGAGAACGTGCAAACTCCGTACAGACCGCACCCGTAGTCAGGATCGAACCCGTGTCTCCGGCGCTGTAAGGCAGCAACTCTACCGCTGCGCCACCGTGCCACCCATAGTTATATGCCATCCCACTTTCCCATCCACCCCCGATCCACGCGGGGCGATTTACAGAGGCCAATTAACCTGCAAACCCGCGCGTCTTTGAGACGCGGGAGGAAGCGGGAGCAAACCCGCGCGGGTCACGGGGAGAACGTGCAAACTCCACACAGGCAGCAGCCGAGGTCCGGATCGAACCAGGGGCCTGTGGTGCCGTGAGGCAGTGGCTCTACCAGCTCTGCCACCCGTGTTGTAGCGTGGATTGATGGTTACATTTGATGATCTGCTCGGGCTGATTGAGATAGACTTGTTTCATTTAATATCTTGAGACAAGTCGAGATTCCTATCTTGGTGCTGCTCGCCCACCACTGATTATTGGCCCAGTGGTGATGTGTATCCCAAGGTGCAGTTTCTTGTGTCTGCCCAAGGCTTTGTTAAATCGGTGGCTATTCCAGTTTCTCTTGCTGTTGGTTCTCATATGGATACACTTATTAGGTAAATATTTTTTACATTTAGATTTTATTTTTCAGGAACAATGTTGGCATTAAGCACAGCCATCTGTTTGGCATATTCTCCCTTCTCTTAACAAAACCTCAAAGTCTGCTTTGGTTAGAAACCAGAGTTCCTAACCCCACTCCCCAAAATAAAACCAGAAAGTTTTTAGCTTTTTTTGGCTTCGAGTTGTACAGCATAGAAACGGCCGGGCCCTCCAGCCCAACTTGTCCAAGATGCCCCATCTCTAAGCTAGTCCCATTTCCCTCTCCCATATCCCACTAAACCTTTCCATGCAGATGTCCAAGTGTCTTTTACGAGTTGTCATTTCGCCTGCCTCAACTACCTCCTCTGGCAGCTCGTCCATACACCCACCACCCTGTGTGGACAAAGTTGCCCCTCAGGTTCGAGTCATTGATTCATACAGCACGTAAACAGGCCCACATCCACCAAAATGCCCAATTCACACGGGTCCCAAGCAAGGGCGGCACGGTGGCGCAGCGGTAGAGTTGCTGCCTTACAGCACTTGCAGCGTCGGAGACTCAGGTTCGATCCTGACTACGGGCGCCGTCTGTACGGAGTTTGTACGTTCTCCCCGTGACCGCTTGGGTTTTCTCCGAGATCTTCGATTTCCTCCCATTCTCCAAAGACGTACAGGTATGTAGGTAAATTGGCTTGGTATGAATGTAAAATTGTCCCTAGTGTGTGTAGGATAGTGTGAGGATCGCTGGTCGGCGTGGACCCGGTGGGCTGAAGGGCTTGTTTCCGCGCTGTATCTCTAAAACAAAAAAAAAGTAAAACCTGCCCACATTTGGTCCTTATCCCTCTATAACCTTCCTATCCATGTGTACCTGTCTAAATGTCTTTTAAATGATGTTGTGGTACCAAAAAATATTGTTAGAAATTTCCAATAGTACATCTTAATAGTCCTAGCCTTTAGACATTAGACTTTAGAGATACAGTGCGGAAACAGGCCCAATGAGTCTGTGCCAACCAGCGATCAATCACCCTGTACACAAGCAGTCTCCTCCACACTGGAGACAATTGACAATCTACAGAAGCCAATTAACCCTCGAACCTGTACGTCTTTGGAGTGTGGGGGGGGGGGGGAAACCGGAGACGCAGCGGTAGAGTTGCTGCTTTACAGCGCAAGAGAGCCAGGTTCGATCCTGATTACGGGTGTTGTCTGTACGGAATTTGTACGTTCTCCCCGTGACCTGTGTGAGTTTTCTCCGGGATCTCTGGTTTCCTCCCACACTCCAAAGACGAACAGGTCTGTTTGCTAATTGGCTTGGTATAAGTGTAAATTGTCCCTTGCGTGTGTAGGATGGTGTTGGTGTCTGGGGATTGCTGGTCGGCACAGACTCGGTGGGCCGAAGGGCCAGTTTCTCTAAACTATACCAAACCAAACTAAACTGCCACTGTGCCACCCAATTGATTCCTCAACTCTGGGTAAAAGACATTGTGCATTTACCCTATCTATTCCATTAATCTTCAACTAAGGTAGCTCTTATTAATCCCTTGTGATTGAGTCCAGCTAGGGAAGTTTGCTTACCCCTGCATAACTCAGGTTGAGGGTTTAGTGTAGTTTAGTGTAGAGATACAGCACGGAAACAGGCCCTTCGCCCCACTGAGTCCATGCTGACCAGCGATCCCCACACACTAACACTATCCTACACACACGAGGGACAATGTTTACATTTATACCAAGCCAATTGGGGGAGTCCAGAACCAGGGGCCACAGTTTAAGAATAAGGGGTAGGCCATTTAGAACAGAGATGAGGAAAAACTTTTTTAGTCACAGAGTTGTGAATCTGTGGAATTCTCTGCCTCAGAGGGCAGTGGAGGCCAATTCTCTGAATACATTCAAGAGAGAGCTAGATAGAGCTCTTAAGGATAGCGGAGTCAGGGGGTATGGGGAGAAGGCAGGAACGGGGTACTGATTGAGAATGATCAGCCATGATCACATTGAATGGCGGTGCTGGCTCGAAGAGCCGAATGGCCTCCTCCTGCACCTATTGTCTGTTGTCTATTGTCTAATTAACCTACAAACCTATACGTCTTCGGAGTATTTAATAAGATGAAGTATCTTTGGACCATTTTGCCATGAATAACTGTTTCTGGCAAAATGCTTATCGAAATAATCTTGCAATTAATAATTATTATGTTTCCTCCCACTCTAGGTGTACCGTTGCAGCGCTCCAGAAACGGCACGTGTGTGTTTGTCGACTCGACAGGCCTCAGAACTGGGGGGAGAATTGCTGTGAAGTGCGCTTCATCATCCTGATCCTGGTGCCAGCCAAAATGGTAATCACTTCAAACAACTTAATCACCAATCTGTCACTCTCCACCTTAACAATAATCTTTGACTTGGCCTCCACAGCCTTCTGTGACGATGCATTCCACAGATTCACCACCCTCTGACTAAAGAAGTTCCTTCTCATCTCATTTCTAAAGGTGCGTCCTTTAATTCTGAGGCTATGGCCTCTCGTCCTAGACTCTCTCCCACTAGTGGAAAAATCATCTCCACGTCCGCTCTACCCAGGCCTTTCACTATTTAGTAAAGTTTTAATGAGGTCCCTCCTCGTCCTTCTAAACTCCAGCGAGCACAGGCCCAGTGCCGTCAAATGCTCACTGAGGTACTGTGAAGAGCTTTTGTGTTGCGTGCCATCCAGTCAGCGAAAAGACTTTACGTGATTAAAATCAAGCTGTTCACAGCACACAAGGACGTGATAAATGGAATAACGTTTAGTGCAACGTAAAGTCCGATTAAAGATAGTTCAAAGGTCTCCAGTGAGGTAGATGGGAGGTCAGCACCAGTCTCTAGTTAGTGAGAGGATGATTCAGTTGCCTTATAACTCCCTGAATCTGGAGGTGTGCGTTTTCAAACCCCTGTACCTCTTGCCCTAATGGGAGGGGGGAGAAGAGGGCGTGACCGGGGTGAGACTGGTCTTGATTATGCTTGTTTTATCACCAGACTTGGAAACAGCTTCTTCCCTTCCATATCAGACTTCTGAACAGTCCTTTCGTAACCTAGTGTAGTCCAATTTTTCATCTGTCTCAACCTCATTTCAGACATTGGACTTTGTCGATGGAACTGCAATGCTGAGAACTATAGTCCGCACTCTGTATCTTCCCCTTTGTACTTGATTTTGAACTGATTATATCTATGTGTAGTGTATCTGATTTGTTTGGATAGCATGCAAAGCAAAGCTTTCCACTGGACCTCAGTGCATGTGACAATAATAACCCTAATCTTATTTTCAACAATACAGTGAAGATAGACCCAAAATGCTGGAGTAACTCAGCAGGACAGGCAGCATCTCTGGAGAGAAGGAATGGGTGACGTTTCGGGTCGGGACCCTTCTTCAGACAGAAAGTCACAGGATGATAGATTCAGAGATAAGTCAGAGATAGATTCTTGACAGAGATAGAGAGATTCTTGATCAGTACGGGTGTCAGGGTTTATGGGGAGAAAGCAGGAGAATGTGTTTAAGAGGGAGAGATAGATCAGCCATGATTGAATGGTGGAGCAGACATAATGGGCCGAATGGCCTAATTCTGCTCCTAGAACTAATTAACATTTCCTTTTGTGCCAAAGATGATCTTTGATGATACTCTAATTTGACACAGGAGATGGCAGGTAATTTTGCTTTAGGAACTTGTAATCAATATATTCAAGAGAGAGTTAGATATAGCACTTAGGGCTAATGGAATCAAGAGATATTGGGAGAAAGCAGGAACGGGGTACTGATTTTGGATGATCAGCCATGATCATATTGAATGGCGGTGCTGGCTCGAAGGGCCGAATGGCCTACTCCTGCATTTATATTCTATGTTTCTATGAAAGGGAAACAAGAGAAATAGACGGTGATGTAGAGAGATATAGAACAAATAGAGTCATAGAGTGATACAGTGTGGAAACAGGCCCTTCGGCCCAACTTGCCCACACTGACCAACATGTCCTAGCGACATTAGTCCCACCTGCCTGCGCTTGGTCCATATCCCTCCAAACCTGTCCTATCCATGTACCTGTCTAACTGTTTCTTAAATGTTGGGATAGTCCCAGCCTCGACTACCTCCTCTGGCAGCTTGTTCCGTACACCCACCACCCTTTGTGTGAAAAAGCTACCTCTCGGATTCCACTTAAATCTTTTCCCCTTCACCTTGATCCTATGTCCTCTGGTCCTCGATTCCCCTACTCTGGGCAAGAGAATCTGTGAATCTACCCGATCTATTCTTCTCATGATTTTGCACACCTCTATGAGATCTCCCCTCATCCTCCTACGCTCCAAGGAATAGAGACCCAGCCTACTCAACCTCCCCCTAGAGCTCACACCTCTAGTCCTGGCAACATTCTCGTAAATCTTCTCTGAACTCTTTCAAGCTTGACAACATCTTTCCTGGCGCCCAGAACTGAACACAATACTCTAAATGCGGTCTCACCAACTTCTATACTCAGTACTCTGACTGATGAAGGCCAAAGTGCCAAAAGCCTTTTTGACCACCTTATCTTATCTGCATGCGACTCGACCTTCAAGGAACCGTGCACCTGTACTCCTCGACCCCTCTGCTCTACAACACTACCCAGAAGCCCACCATTCAGTGTGTAGGTCCTGCCCTTGTTCAACGTCCCAAAATGCAACACCGTACACATCTCTGTATTAAATACCATCAACCATTCCTCCGCCCACCTGGCCAATCGATCCAGATAATGTTGAAGTCTTTCACAGCCATCTTCTCTGTCTGCAAAACCACCCACCCATAATGAAATGAATGAAAGATATGCAAAAAAGTGAAGATGATAAAGGAAAAAGGCCATTGTTAGCTGTAGCTAGGTAAGAACAGGAAGCTGGTGTGACTTGGGTGGTGGAGGAACGGCGAGAGAGGGAATGCAGGGGTTACATGAAGTTAGAGAAATTAATATTCATACCACTGGGTTGTAAGCTGCCCAAGTGAAATATGAGATACTGTTCCTCCAATTAGTGTTTAGCCTCACTCTGACAATGGAGGAGGCCTAGGACAGAAAGGTTAGTTTGGGAATGGGAAGGGGAATTAAAGTGTTTGGCAACCGGGAGATCAGGTAGGTCCAGGCGGACTGAGCGAAGGTGTTTAGCAATAATTATTCACAAAATGCTGGAGTAACTCAGCAGGTCAGGCAGCATCTCAGGAGAGAAGGAATGGGCGACGTTTCGGGTCGAGACCCTTCTTCAGACTGATGTCAGGGGGGGCGGGACAAAGGAAGGATATAGGTGGAGACAGGAAGACAGTGGTTGATCTGGGAAGGGGGAGGGGAAGAGAGGGACTGAGGAACTATCTAAAGTTGGAAAAGTCAACGTTCATACCACTGGGTTGCAAGCTGCCCAGGCGAAATATGAGGTGCTGTTCCTCCAATTTCCGGTGGGACTCACTATGGCACTGGAGGAGGCCCATGACAGAAAGGTCAGACTGGGAATGGGAGGGGGAGTTGAAGTGCTTAGCCACCGGGAGATCAGATTGTTTAATGCGGACTGAGCGCAGGTGTTGAGCGAAACGATCGCCGAGCCTGCACTTGGTTTTGCCGATCTGGAGCAGCGGATGCAATAGATGAGGTTGGAGAAGGTGCAGGTGAACAATAATGTGGCTGGTTATAGGTAATGCCATGTTCCAGCTATTACGCCCTCTTGTGGTTGAAAGCACTATATTTCCATTCTTTCTAGTAAGATGACAGCATATCGTCTGAGGAAGGGAAGCAAGGAACTACAGATGCTAGAATCCTGTGCAAAACACAAAAGTTCTGGAGGAATTCATCTGTGGAGAAGCTAGATAGAGCTCTTAAGGATAGCGGAGTCAGGGGGTATGGGGAGAAGGCAGGAACGGGGTACTGATTGAGAATGATCAGCCATGATCACATTGAATGGTGGTGCTGGCTTGAAGGGCCGAATGGCCTACTCCTGCACCTATTGTCTATTGAGTCTGACGAAGGGTCTCGACCCAAAACGTCACCCATTCCTGTTCTCCAGAGATGCTGCCTGTCCCGCTGAGTTACTCCAGCATTTTATGTCTATCTTCTGTGTTAACCAACATCTGCAGTTCCTTCCTGCACATCTGTAGAGGAAATGGACAAGCGATGTTTCGGGTCAGCACCCTTCTTCAGATTGATTCAACAGTCCCTGGATATCCATGATTAGATTTGTGTTTAAATTTATTATTGTCACCTGTGCTGAGGTACAGTGAAAAGCTTTGTCTTGCACGCTCTCGAATCAGATCACATAATATTATGCATAAATACAATCAAGTCAAACACAGATGGATCAGGTAGAGCAAAGACGACGTTACAGAGTTCAGTGTAGTTTAGAGTAACAGCGCGGAAACAGGCCCTTCGGCCCACCGAGTACGTGCCGACCAGCGATCCCCGCACACTAGCACAATCCAACACACACTAGGGTCATTTACAGTTTTACCAGGCCAATTAAGCTACAGTTCTGTCATGGGCCTCCTCCAGTGCCATAGTGAGGCCCACCGGAAATTGGAGGAACAACACCTCATATTTCGCCTGGGCAGTTTGCAGCCCAGTGGTATGAACATCGACTTCTCCAACTTTAGATAGTTCCTCTGTCCCTCCCATCCCCTCCTCCTTCCCAATTCTCCCTCTATCTTCCTGTCTCCACCTATATCCTTCCTTTGTCCCGCCCCCCTGACATCAGTCTGAAGAAGGGTCTCGACCCGAAACGTCACCCATTCCTTCTCTCCCGAGATGCTGCCTGACCTGCTGAGTTACTCCAGCATTTTGTGAATAAATACCTTCGATTTGTACCAGCATCTGCAGTTATCTTCTTATACAATTAAGCTACAGACTTGATCGTCTTTGGAGTGAGGGAGGAAACCGGAGAAAACCCACACAGGTCACGGGGAGACCGTATATATTCCGTACAGACAGTCCCCGTAGTCGGGATCAAACCCGGGTTTCTGGCGCTGTGAAGCAGCAACTCTACCGCTGCGCCACCGTGCCGCCCTCAGCATTCATGAACCTATCTAAAAGCCTCTTAAACATCATTATCACATCTGCTTCTTCAATGACCACTGGCATTGGGTTTTAGGCCCTCGTCACTCTAAAGACGTAGAGGTATGTAGGTTAATTGGCTGGGTAAAATGTAAAAATTGTCCCTAGTGGGTGTAGGATAGTGTTAATGTGCGGGGATCGCTGGGCGGCACGGACTTGGAGGACCGAAAAGGCCTGTTTCCGGCTGTATATATATGATGATGATGATGATGATGAATCAGTAACCCGTGCCTGCCTTCTCCCCATATCCCTTGACTCCACTAGCCCCTAGAGCTCTATCTAACTCTCTTTTAAATTCATCCAGTGAATCGGCCTCCACTGCCCTCTGTGGCAGAGAATTCCACAAATTCACAACTCTCCGGGTGAAAAAAATTCTTCTCACCTCAGTTTTAAATGGCCTCCCATTTATTCTAAGACGGTGGCCCCTGGTTCTGGACTCCCCCAACATTGGGAACATTTTTCCTGCATCTAGCTTGTCCAGTCCTTTTATAATTTTATATGTTTCTGTAAGATCCCCTCTCATCCTTCTAATTTCCAGTGAATACATCCCCAGTCTTTCCAATCTTTCCTCACCTCAGTTTCAAAATGGCCCCTTTATTCTTAGACCGTGGCCCCCGGTTCTGGACTCGCCCAACATTGGTTCGAAGGGCCGAATGGCCTACTCCTGCACCTATTGTCTATTGTCTTTGGGAACATTTTTCCTGCATCTAGCTTGTCCAGTCCTTTCATAATTTTATACGTCTCTATAATATCCCCTCTCAAACTTCTAAATTGCCGTGAATACAAACCCTGAAAAAAAAGGTTCTGACTGTCTACCCAATCTACGCCTTATAATTTAAAATATTTCTATCAGGCCTCCCCTTAAGCGTCGGATGCTCCACAGAATACAATGCAAGTTTACCCAGCCTCTCCTTCTAGCTAATGCCTTCTAATCCCTTTAGCGAATACATCAACACCCCCTCCCACGTTGCTCATTTTTGCCTTTACACATCTGTGTTTCATGCATCACGCGTTCAATGCCGACAGACAAAGACACAGAGCGCTAAAGTAACTCCATAATCCCTGACGCACGTAGCAATCAAGAATCTCCCCATTAAAAAAAAAATCTATTGGATTGGCCTCCACAGCCTTCTGTGGCAATGAATTCCACAGATTCACCACCCTCGGACGAAAAAAGTTCTGCCTCATCTCCTTTCTAAAGGTACGTCCTTTTATTCTGAAGCTTCAGCCCCTGGTCCTAGACTCTCTCACTAATGGAACCATCCTCTCCACATTTACTCTTTCCAGGCCCAGTGCCGATAAATTCTCATTGTATGTTCCCCCAAGGTTATGGGGAGAAGGCAGGAGAATGGGGTTAAGAGAGAAAGATAGATCAGTCACGGTGGAATGGCGGTGTAGACTCGATGGGCTGAATGGCCTAATTCTGCTCCAAGCGAGAAGGAATGGGTGACGTTTTGGGTCGAGACCCTTCTCAGAGTCTCGACCCGAAACGTCACCCATTCCCTCTCTCCAGAGATGCTGCCTGACCCGCTGAGTTAATCTAGCATTTTGTGTCTCCTTCGATTTAAACTACCCATTCCAACCCCTTAAGAATTTTGTAAGTTTCTATAAGATCCCCCCTCAATCTTCTAAATTCCAGCGAGTACAAGCTGAGTCTATCCAGTCTTTCTTCATATGAAAGTCCTGCCATCCCAGGAATCAATCTGGTGAACCTTCTCTGTACTCCCTCTATGGCACGAATGTCTTTCCTCAGATTAGGAGACCAAACCTTGATCGAACTTTGCTGGTGTCACCTTGCACTAAACATTATTCCCTTATCATGTAACTCTACGCTGTAAATGAATCGATTGTAATCATGGTGAGACCGCACCTGGAGTATTGTGTGCAGTTTTGGTCTCCTAACCTGAGGAAAGACGTTCTTGCCTTTGAGGGAGTACAGAGAAGGTTCACCAGATTGATCCCTGGGATGGCGGGACTTTCATATGAGGAAAGACTGGATAGACTGGGCTTGTACTCGCTGGAATTTAGAAGACTGAGGGGGGATCTTATAGAAACATTTAAAATTCTTAAGGGATTGGAGAGGCTAGATGCGGGAAGATTGTTCCCAATGTTGGGGAAGTCGAGAACCAGGGGCCACGGTTTAACAATAAGGGGTAGGCCATTTAGAACGGAGATGAGGAAAACCTTTTTCATTCAGAGTTGTAAATCTGTGGAATTCTCTGCCTCAGAAGGCAGTGGAGGCCAATTAGCTGGATGCTTTCAAGAGACAGTTAGATAGAGCTCTTAAGGATAGCGGAGTCAGGGGGTATGGGGAGAAGGCAGGAACTGATTGTGAATGATCAGCCATGATCACATTGAATGGCGGTGTTGGCTCGAAGGGCCGAATGACCTCCTCCTGCACCTATTGTCTATTGTCAGTAATTTCAACCAGAAAACTAAGACTTTTGCGAAATCCTTGCTGGTTCTCTCCCGTCTCCAATAGAAATAAAACCTCCCATTCTTGAGCAATCTGGACAAAACGCAGCACAAATTCCACCACTGTGACAGATTCTTAATGGGTCGAGGCTGGGGGTGGTTGGGGATGGGTAATAAATGCCAGTAATGTGGATACCCTGGAAGCAAATGAATGAAATGGATTGAAATAAAAAAAACTTAATGAGCAACTTCCTGCTATTAAAAGTAAGCCCCGGGCACATTGTGCTAGTTAGCAAAAACCAATGGTGAGTAATGTTGGCAGGGATTAAGACTGACAAATGAGCTGGAACTGATAGTTTTGCTGCCCGATGAATAAGATTAAAAATGTGCCTTTTAATGTTTGGAAGCAATGGGCAGAATTGGTAGAAATCAAAAGCAAGCATTGAAGAGAGTTTGAATCAGCAGTGGAACAGCATCCATTTACTTTCCTTGTAAGGCCACAAGACAGAGGAGCAGAATTAGGAAAGAAAACTGCAGATGCTGGTTTAAATCGAAGGAGACACAAAATGCCACAGTAACTCAGCGGGTCAGGCAGCATCTCTGGAGAGAGGGAATGGGTGACGTTTCGGGTCGAGACTCTAAGAGAAGGGTCTCGACCAAAAACGTCACCCATTCCTTCTCGCTTGGAGCTTATAGAAACGTACAAAATTCTTAAGGGGTTGGACAGGCTAGATGCAGGAAGATTGTTCCCGATGTTGGGGAAGTCCAGAACAAGGGGTCACAGTTTAAGGATAAGGGGGAAGTCTTTTAGGACCGAGATGAGAAAGTTTTTTTTCACACAGAGAGTGGTGAATCTGTGGAATTCTCTGCCACAGAAGGTAGTTGAGGCCAGTTCATTGGCTATATTTAAGAGGGAGTTAGATGTGGCCCTTGTGGCTAAAGGGATCAGGGGGTATGGAGAGAAAGCAGGTACGGGATACTGAGTTGGATGATCAGCCATGATCATATTGAATGGCGGTGCAGGCTCGAAGGGCCGAATGGCCTACTCCTGCACCTATTTTCTATGTTTCTATGTTTCTATGTTAGGATAGACCGATGGGGAAGATAGTAGTTCAGCACTGCTCTCTGGTTGTGGTTCAGTTGCCTGATAACAGCTGGGAAGAAACTGTCCCCAAATCTGGAGGTGTGCGTTTTGCCTGATGGGAGAGGGGAGAAGGGGGAGAGGCAAGGCAGGGTGCGACTCGTCCTTGATTATGCTGCTGGCCTTGCCGAGGCAGCTTGAGGTGTAAATGAAGTCAATAGACTGGAGGTTGGTTTGTGTGATGGCCTGGGCTGCGTCCACAATTCGCTGCAATATCTTGCGGTCCTGGATGGGGCTGTTCCCAAACCAAGCTGCGATGCATCCCGATAAAATGCTGTCTCTGGCGCATCTGTAGAAGTTGGTGAGAGTTGTCGGGGACATGCTGAACTTCCTAGGCCTTCTAAGGAAGTGGAGGCGTTGGTGTGCTTTCTAGGTCGTTGCTTCAATATGGGTGGTCCAGGAGAAGTTGTTGGTGCTATTGACTCTGAGGAATTTGAAGTTTTCAAACATCTCTACTTCGGGGCCGTCAGTACAGACTGGGGTACGTGCACCGCTTCCCTTCCTGAAGCCCATCACCATCTCCTTTGTCTCGCTGACGTTGAGAGAAAGGTTGTTGTCTCGACACCAGGACACGAGGTTCCCGATCTCCTTCCTGTGCTCCGTCTCATCGTTACTTGATATCAATAGACAATAGACAATAGACAATAGACAATAGGTGCAGTAGGCCATTCAGCCCTTCGAGCCAGCACCGCCATTCAATGCGATCATGGCTGATCACTCTCAATCAGTACCCCGTTCCTGCCTTCTCCCCATACCCCCTCACTCCGCTATCCTTAAGAGCTCTATCCAGCTCTCTCTTGAAAGCATCCAACGAACTGGCCTCCACTGCCTTCTGAGGCAGAGAATTCCACACCTTCACCACCCTCTGACTGAAAAAGTTCTTCCTCATCTCCGTTCTAAATGGCCTACCCCTTATTCTTAAACTGTGGCCCCTTGTTCTGGACTCCCCCAACATTGGGAACATGTTATCTGCCTCTAATGTATCCAATCCCCTAATTATCTTATATGTTTCAATAAGATCCCCCCTCATCCTTCTAAATTCCAGTGTATACAAGCCCAATCGCTCCAGCCTTTCAACATACGACAGTCCCGCCATTCCGGGAATTAACCTAGTGAACCAACGCTGCACGCCCTCCATAGCAAGAATATCCTTCCTCAAATTTGGAGACCAAAACTGCACACAGTACTCCAGGTGCGGTCTCACCAGGGCCCGGTACAACTGTAGAAGGACCTCTTGTTACGAAGGCCAACATTCCATTGGCTTTCTTCACTGCCTGCTGTACCTGCATGCTACCTTTCATTGACTGATGCACTAGGACACCCAGATCTCGTTGAACTCCCCCTCCTCCTAACTTGACACCATTCAGATAATAATCTGCCTTTCTATTCTTACTTCCAAAGTGAATAACCTCACACTTATCTACATTAAATTGCATCTGCCATGTATCCGCCCACTCACACAACCTGTCCAAGTCACCCTGCAGCCTTATTGCATCTTCCTCACAATTCACACTACCCCCCAACTTAGTATCATCTGCAAATTTGCTAATGGTACTTTTAATCCCTTTGTCTAAGTCATTAATGTATATCGTAAATAGCTGGGGTCCCAGCACCGAACCTTGCGGTACCCCACTGGTCACTGCCTGCCATTCCGAAAGGGACCCATTTATCCCCACTCTTTGCTTTCTGTCTGTCAACCAATTTTCTATCCATGTCAGTACCCTACCCCCAATACCATGTGCCCTAATTTTGCCCACTAATCTCCTATGTGGGACCTTGTCGAAGGCTTTCTGAAAGTCGAGGTACACCACATCCACTGACTCTCCCTTGTCAATTTTCCTAGTTACATCCTCAAAAAATTCCAGTAGATTTGTCAAGCATGATTTCCCCTTGGTAAATCCATGCTGACTCGGAATGATCCCGTTACTGCTATCCAAATGCTCAGCAATTTCGTCTTTTATAATTGACTCCAGCATCTTCCCCACCACTGATGTCAGACTAACTGGTCTATAATTACCCGTTTTCTCTCTCCCTCCTTTCTTAAAAAGTGGGATAACATTTGCTATCCTCCAATCCACAGGAACTGATCCTGAATCTATAGAACATTGAAAAATGATCTCCAATGCTTCCACTATTTCTAGAGCCACCTCCTTAAATACTCTGGGATGCAGACCATCAGGCCCTGGGGATTTATCAGCCTTCAGTCCCATCAGTCTACCCAAAACCATTTCCTGCCTAATGTGGATTTCCTTCAGTTGCTCCATCTCCCTAGGTTCTCCGGCCCCTAGAACATTTGGGAGATTGTGTGTATCTTCCTCAGTGAAGACAGATCCAAAGTAACGGTTTAACTCGTCTGCCATTTCTTTGTTCCCCATAATAAATTCCCCTGCTTCTGTCTTCAAGGGACCCACATTTGCCTTGACTATTTTTTCCTCTTCACGTACCTAAAAAAACTTTTGCTATCCTCCTTTATATTATTGGCTAGTTTACCCTCGTACCTCATCTTTTCTCCCCGTATTGCCTTTTTAGTTAACTTTTGTTGCTCTTTAAAAGAGTCCCAATCCTCTGTCTTCCCACTCTTCTTTGCTATGTTATACTTCCTCTCCTTAATTTTTATGCTGTCCCTGACTTCCCTTGTCAGCCACAGGTGTCTCTTACTCCCCTTAGAGTCTTTCCACCTCTTTGGAATAAATTGATCCTGCAACCTCTGCATTATTCCCAGGAATACCTGCCATTGCTGTTCTACCGTCTTCCCTGCTAGGGCCTCCTTCCAGTCAATTTTGGCCAGCTCCTGCCTCATGCCTCTGTAATCCCCTTTGCTATACTGTAATACCGACACTTCCGATTTTCCCTTCTGCCTTTCCATTTGCAGAGTAAAACTTATCATGTTGTGATCACTGCCTCCTAATGGCTCTTTTACCTCTAGTCCCCTTATCAGATCAGGATCATTACACAACACTAAATCCAGAATTGCCTTCTCCCTGGTGGGCTCCAGTACAAGCTGTTCTAAGAATCCATCTTGAAGGCACTCTACAAACTCTCTTTCCTGGGGTCCATTTCCAACCTGATTTTCCCAGTCTACCTGCATGTTGAAATCCGGCCCACAACGGTGGCGTCGTCTGCAAATTTGTAAAATGAATTAGATTTGTGCACGGCAGCACAGTCGTATGTGAACATGGAGTAGAGAAAGGCGGCTGAGAACGCATCCTTGCGGGGCACCAGTGTCGAGGGTTATCGTGGAGGATGATTTGTCCCCTATCCTCACTGATTGCGGTCTGTTGGTCAGGAAGTCGAGGATCCAGTTGCACAGATGAGTGCTGACACCGAGTCCTGCGTGTTTGGTGATGGGCTTGGATGGTAGAATGGCATTGAAGGTAGTCTATGAATAGGAGTCTGATGCAGGTGTCTCTCTTATCCAGGTGTGCTAGGGATGAGGCAATAGACAATAGGTGCAGGAGGAGGCCATTCGGCCCTTCGAGTCAGCACCACCATTCAATGTAATCATGGCTGATCATTCTCAATCAGTACCCCGTTCCTGCCTTCTCCCCATACCCCCTGACTCCGCTATCCTTAAGAGCTCTATCTAGCTCTCTCTTGAATGCATTCAGAGCATTGGCATCCACTGCCTTCTGAGGCAGAGAATTCCACAGATTTACAACTCTCTGAATGAAAACGTTTTTCCTCATCTCCGTTCTAAATGGCCTACCCCTTATTCTTAAACTGTGGCCCCTTGTTCTGGACTCCACCAACATTGGGAACATGTTTCCTGCCTCTAACGTGTCCAACCCCTTAATAATCTTATACGTTTCGATAAGATCCCCTCTCATCCTTCTAAACTCCAGTACGTACAAGCCTAGTCGCTCCAGTCTTTCAACATACGACAGTCCCGCCATTCCGGGAATTTTCCTAGTAAACCTACGCTGCAAGCCCTCAATAGCAAGGGCTAGGCGATGGCATCGTCCGTGGACCTGTTGTGGCGGTTAGGCGGACTGTAGTGGGTCAAGACGGCTGGGTAGATTGCATTTACACGCTCCAAAGATGTACAGATTTGTAGGTTAATTGGCTTTGGTAAAAATTGTAAATGTTTCTCAGTGCGTAGGATAGAACTTGTGACCGCTGGTTAGCGCGGACTCGGTGGACCGAAGGGCCGGTTTCCACACTATATTATACAAGCGGCACGGTGGCGCAGCAGTAGAGTTGCTGCCTTACAGCGAATGCAGCGCCGGAGACTCGGGTTCGATCCTGACTACGGGCGCCGTCTGTTCGGAGTTTGCACGTTCTCCCCGTGACCTGCGTGGGTTTTCTCCGAGATCTTCGGTTTCCTCCCACACTCCAAAGACGTACAGGTATGTAGGTTAATTGACTGGGTAAATGTAAAAATTGTTCCTAGTGTGTGTAGGATAGTGTTAATGTGCGGGGATCGCTGGGCGGCGCGGACTCGGTGGGCCGAAGGGCCTGTTTCTGCACTGCATCTCTAAATCTAAATCTAAATATTATTGAACTAAACTAAACATCTCTTTTTTTACCTCTGCCACCCTCACCTCAAAGCTCTGTCATCTAGTATTTTTTTACCTCAAGATGGCGCCCAACCCAGGCCACTCTGCGTGTGCTGGTCACGAAAGTGGATCTGCAATCACGCATTACAATCGCTCCACTCTTTTAAATCTCTACTCCGACGGCAACATTTCTTACTTTAACGGTGATCGTTATTGTCGTGATTCCTAAGAGATGCATGGGAGGTGGGCTTGGAGGGGAGGATGCTCCTCAAACTGTGGAGCATCCTGGACAATACAGCTCACCCCCTCCATGACACACTGGTCATCCTGTGGAGCACCTTCAGCAACAGACTGGTTCCACCAAGATGCAGCACAGAACGCCACAGGAGATCGATCCTTCTGCCCTGTGGCTATCAAACCGTACAACTCCCCCCCCCTTCTGTCGTGGGGTAGACTGACTCCCCTTCTCCCCCCCTCCCCTCTCCCCAATCTTTGCACATCCCCAATCCTGGCCACTTGTCACTTTGATTTCATGTTTCACGTATCTTGTTGTGTTTTAAGACTGTTGGCAGACCAATTTCCCCTCCTGGGATAAATAAAGTTCTATCGTATCGTAACGTATAACGTTTGATTTTTTTAATTTCCATATCTGAGGAAAGACATTCTAGCCTTAGAGGGAGTACAGAGAAGGTTCACCAGATTGATCCCTGGGATGGCAGGACTTTCATATGAAGAAAGACTGGATAGACTCGGCTTGTACTCGCTGGAATTTAGAAGACTGAGGGGGGATCTTATAGAAACTTACAAAATTCTTAAGGTGTTGGACAGGCTAGATGCGGGAAGATTGTTCCCGATGTTGGGGAAGTCCAGAACCAGGGGTCACAGCTTAAGGATAAGGGGGAAGTCTTTTAGGACCGAGATGAGAAAACATTTCTTCACACAGAGAGTGGTGAATCTGTGGAATTCTCTGCCACAGAAGGTAGTTGAGGCCAGTTCATTGGCTATATTTAAGAGGGAGTTAGATGTGGCCCTTGTGGCTAAAGGGATCAGGGGGTATGGAGAGAAGGCAGGTACATGTTACTGAGTTGGATGATCAGCCATGATCATATTGAATGGCGGTGCAGGCTCGAAGGGCCGAATGGCCTACTCCTGCACCTATTTTCTATGTTTCTATGATGGGAAAAAGGTTCTGAATGAATGAATACTTTATTGTCACATGAGACAAGTCACAGTGAAATTCTTTGCTTGACCAGAAGATAGACTGTCTGCCATGTCTATGCCTCTCATAATTTCCATTATCCCATTGAGCAGGTGTATGATTCCACTGCTTGGAAGTCCACGCTGGGCGTTTTTTTCTTCCGCTGGCTTCCGATTATTCTCTTTGATTATTCTCATTGATTGATTGTTCTCTCTCCGTTCCCCACGACAGAAGAGCACAAAGACTGCCATCGAAGTCGGCAGAACCTTTGCCACCATGTTCACCGACATGAACTTCCGTCAGAAGCTCTCCGAAGCCAAGACAAAGGAGGAGTTCAAAGAGACTCTACTTCTTCAGCGGCACCTTCTGATGGTGATCCACAGCGAGCCGAGCAAGGAAGAAGAGTCGAAGGAAAAGGAGCAAGATAAATGCTCTCAGGTACCAGAATTTAGAGTGATGCAGCTTAGAAACAGGCCCTTCAGATCAACATGCCCACACCGGCCAACATGTCCCAACTACACTGGGCAGCACGGTGGCGCAGCGTGAGAGTTGCTGCCTTACAGCGAATGCAGCGCCGGAGACCTGGGTTAATTGGCTTGGTAAATGTAAAAATTGTCCCTAGTGGGTATAGGATTGTGTTAATATGCAGTGATCGCTGGTCGGCGCGGGCCCGGTGGGCCGAAAGGACCTGTTTCCGCGCTGTATCTCTAAACTAAACTACACTGGTCCAACATGCCTGCATTTGGTCCATATCCCTCCAAACCTGTCCTTTCCATGTACCTGTCTAACTATTTCCAAAATGTTGTGATAGTCTATGCCTCAACTACCTCCTCTGGCAGCTTGTTCCGTACACCCACCACGCTTTGTGTAGAAAAAGTTACCCCTCAGGTTCCTATTAAATCTTTTCCACTTCACTTTAAACCTAAGGTATCACAAAATGCTGGAGTAACTCAGCGGGTCAGGCAGTATCTCTGGAGTGAAGGAATGGGTGACATTTCGGGCCGAGACCCTTCTTCAGACCCATGTGCTCTCTTCCTCGATTCACCCATTCTGAGCAAGAGACTCTGTGCGTCTACATGATCTATTCCTCCCATGATTTTGTACACCTCTCTAAGATCAGCCCTCATCCTCCTGCGCTCCAAGGAATAGAGTCCCAGCCTGAACCCTTGAGCTCAGGCCCTCGAGTGCCTTTAAAACTACAGGAGGAGGTGGCTGTTCGGCCCATTGGAGGGATGCCAGCTCCTAGCTAGGGGGGCAATCTTACAAAAGCCATTCCCCCTCTCCTCCTTTCCATGCGCCCCAACAACATATGGCTCATTAGACAGCACAGTGGCACAGTCTGGCAACATCCTGGTAAATCTTCTCTACCCTTTCCAGCTTGACAACATCTTTCCTATAACATGGTGCTCAGAACTGAACACAATGCTCTAAATGCGGCCTCACCAACAGAAATAACTGCAACATGACCTCCCAGCATTTATACCCAATACTCCTGACAGATGAAGGCCAATGTGCCAAAAGGCTGTTGACCGTCCTATCTACCTACGACTCCACCTTCAATCTGCATGCATTGTGAAGCATCTTGATATGAGTCATAGGAGTAGAATTAGGCCATTCGGCCCATCAAACCTACTCCGCCATTTAATCATGGCTGATCTATCTTTCCATCTCAACCACATTCTCCTGCCACGAGGATGTTGCCAGGACTAGAGGGTGTGAGCTACAGGGAGAGGTTGAGTAGGCCGGGTCTTTATTCCATGGAGCGCAAGAGGATGAGGGGTGATCTTATAGAGGTGTACAAAATCATGAGAGGAATAGATCGGATAGATGCACAGAATCTCTTGCCCAGATTTGCTGCCTGACCCCGCTGAGTTACTCCAGAATTTTGTGATACCTTTGACATAGAGGGGAAGGTATCACACCCTCTAGTGGCTCACACCCTCTAGTACAGTTTCTACCCAGCTGTTATCAGGCAGCTGAACCATCCTACCGCAACTAGACAGCAGTCCCGAACTACTATCTACCAGATTGGAGACCTTCGGCCTATCTTTGGCATTTAAGAAGGGTCTCGACCCGAAACGTCACCCATTCCTTCTCTCCTGAGATGCTGCCTGACCTGCTGAGTTACTCCAGCATTTTGTGAATAAATACCTTCGATTTGTACCAGCATCTGCAGTTATTTTCTTATAAAACGAAATGCTCCCTCTGCTTTCTGCACCATCCGCTCGCTTCCCTGTGCCGGGCCGCAGATGTGTTTCTGAAGATGATTGCGTCCTTATTGACATTAAAGAGGAGAAGAAAACAAATCCCCTGGCAAAGCGGCCAGACCTTGTGCGAGTGGGTCTTGAAGTAATTGCTTTTGCGAAAGGTGCCGTAGAAATGTTGCAACGAGAGCCAAGTGCAATACAAAGAGAGATGTTTGTTCAGTGGAACAGAGCGCTCCACAGTTTCTCTTTTCTAACTGGAGTACGCTGTGTGAGACAGACAAAAGGACACACACAGACACACACACACACACACACACACACACACACACACACACACACACACACACATAAAATAAATTGGGTTCCCCAACAGCTTGGAGAACCCGTGGCCAAAAGCCGCTGTTAATTGGCAGCAGGTGCCATGTGCCTCGTTCTATGCCAGCTTTGCTGGTACGCGGGTGGGGTGTGGTATAGGATATGGCTGCACACTCCTTGTCAGTAGCCGCACTGCTTTCTTTTGTTGGCCCGAAGACTTAGCAGTGCTCGTCAAGAAGTTGCATTCATTTTTGACCTTGTGTGTTTGTGTCCATTTTAAGATTTGGGCGTGAGGTGTGTGCGTAGGTTTTGCACTCCCATTCGTGAGATCCCCACTCCCCAAGATCATACTGAGGGGTAGCTGTGTCGTCAAACGGGCCCAGCAGAGTCTAAACCCTCTATATTTGTTGGAGAGAACTGCAGATGCTGGTTTACACCGAAGATGGACACAAATTGCTGGAGCCGCCAAGCGGGACAGGCCCCTTCTCTGGAGAGAAGGAATGGGCGACGTTTCCAGTTGGGTCGAGTCTGAGGAAGGGTCTCGACCCGAAACGTCACCCACGACGTCAGAGAGATGGGTTCAATCCTCACCTCAGCGGGACAGGCAGCATCTCCGGAGAGAAGGAATGGGTGATGTTTTGGGTCGAGACCCTTGAATCCTCAGTCTGAAGAAGGGCCTCAACCTGAAACGTCACCCATTCCTTCTCTCCAGAGATGCCGCCTGTCCCGCTGAGTTACTCCAGCATTTTGTGTCCGAACCTTCCATAGAAGTGTTCAGTGTTGGGTTTAGTTTATTGTCACGTGTACCGAGGTACAGTGAAAAGCATCTTATTGCGTGCTAACCAGTCAGCAGAAAGACTACACATGATTACAATCGAGCCGTTCACAGTGTAAATGGAATAACGTTTAGTGCAAGTTAAAGTCCAGCATAGTATAATTAAAGATATTCCGAGGGTCTACAATGAGGTAGATGGTAGCTCAGGACTGCTCTCTAGTTGTTGATAGGTTGGTTCAGTTGCCTGGTAACAGCCGGGAGGAAACTGTCCCCGAATCTGGAGGTGTGCGTTTTCACACTTCTGTACCTCTTGCCTGATGGGGGAGGGGAGAAGAGGGAGTGACTGGGGTGAGACTCGTCCTTGATTGTACTGGTGGCCTTGCCGAGGCAGCGCGAGGTGTAGACTGTCAATGGAAGGGAGATCGACAAACTGCTGGAGTATCTCAGCGGGTCAGGCAGCATCCCTGGAGAGAAGGAATGGGTGACGTTTCGGGTCGAGAAGGGAGGTTGGTTTGTGTGATGGTCTGGGCCGTGTCCACTTTTCTCTGCACTTTCTTGCGGTCTTGGATGGAGCTGGATGTTGGAAGAGCGTGGGGTGTTGAATCGATGTACTGGCCAACATTTCACATCTACCAGAAAGCCAAGTAATTGTTGCAAGAACTTGCCGGGCACAAATTGTCCGACATGCTTTGAACGTTGAGGCAGCAGCATTTCAGAGTCCACTTTGTGAGGTGGAAAATGTTTTGGAAGGCCCGAGGCTATTTTATTTTATTATGGTTGTCATGTGTACCGAGGTACAGAGAAAGACTAGGACTGTCTACCCTGGAGCATACAAGGCTCGAGTGACCTTAAAGAGGTTTATAAAATCATGAGGGATGCACGGTGGCGCAGCGGTAGAGTTGCTGCCTTACAGCAAATGCAGCGCCGGAGACCCGGGTTCCATCCTGACTACTGGTGCTGTCTGTATGGAGTTTGTACGTTCTCCCCATGACCTGCTTGGGTTTTCTCCAAGATCTTCGGTTTCCTCCCACACTCAAAAGACGTACAGGTTTGTATGTTAATTGGCTTGGTATAAATGTAAAAATTGTCCCTAGTGAGTGTAGGATAGTGTTAATGTGCGGGGATCGCTGGTCGGCGCGGACCCGGTGGGCCGAAGGGCCTGTTTCCGTGCTGTATCTCTAAACTAAACTACTGTACATACAGTGAATGGTTGCAGTGTTTTTCCCAGGATGAGGGTGTTTAAAACTAGTTAATGTACGTACGAAGGAACTGCAGATGCCGGTTTAAACAGAAGATAGATACATAAAGCTGGAGTAACTCAGCGGGCAGGCAGCATACGATACGATACAATAGAACTTTATTTACGCCAGGATGGAAATTGATCTGCCAATAGTCATAAAACACAAGACACGTGAAACATGAAATTAAAGAGACGCGTGGAAATGATTGGGGCTGTGCAAAGATTGGGGGGGGGGTGGTGTGGGAGGGGGAGGGGGAGGCAGTCTCAGTCTACCCCACGACAGAAGGGGGAGGAGTTGTACGGTTTGATAGCCACAGGGAAGAAGGATCTCCTGTGGCGTTCTGTGCTGCATCTTGGTGGAGCCAGTCTGTTGCTGAAGGTGCTCCTCAGGTTGGCCAGTGTGTCATGGAGGGGGTGAGCTGTATTGTCCAGGATGCTCCGCAGTTTGAGGAGCAACCTCCCCTCCAAGCCCACCCACCCCCCCCCCATGGATCTCTAGAGAAAAGAATAGGTGAGATTCCAGGTCGAGACCCTTTTACAGACTTAGTTTATTATTGTCATATGAGCCGAAGTGCAGTGAAAACTTTTTGTTGTTGCGTGTTATCCAGTCAGAAAAAAGACTATCTATATACTAAAACTCTCATTTGTTATCTTGTTTGTGACTGAACTTCAGCCAAAACGGTACACGGTAGCACGACAATTTTAGGCCCACCTTACTCACCATTGTCACTTTAGTGATAATGCAAGTAGTTTTATTGAAATTGGTGTTATATTTTTTAAGTTATTCACATTTTTAAGTTTAAAAGGAGGGGAGGGGGAGGGGGGAGTGGGGGAGAAGGGAGAGGGGTTGGGGGGGGGGGGTTGAGGGGGGGGGGGGAGGAGAGGGTGCTGCACCAATGCAGGAGAGGTTTGGGCCCAACGGGTCCACTTGGTCTAGTACTTGATTAAAATCAAGCCGTCCACAGTGTACAGAAACAAACTAAAGGGAATAATGTTTTGTGCAAGATAAAGTCCGATTCAAGATAGTCCGAGGGCTTCCAATGAGGTGGATGGGAGGTCAGGACCACTCTGGTTGTGTAGGAAAGAACTGCAGATGCTGGTTTAAACCGAAGATAGATACACAAAGCTGGAGTGACTCAGTGAGACAGGCAGCATCTCTGGAGTGAAGGGTCTTGACCCGAAGCGTCACCCGTTCCTTCGCCCCAGTGATGCTGCCTGTCCCGCTGAGTTACTCCATCATTTTAGACAATAGACAATAGATGCAGGAGGAGGCCATTCGGCCCTTCGAGCCAACACCGCCATTCAATGTGATCATGGCTGATCATTCTCAATCAGTACCCCGTTCCTGCCTTCTCCCCATACCCCCTGACTCCGCTATCCTTAAGAGCTCTATCCAGCTCTCTCTTGAATGCATTCAGAGAATTGGCCTCCACTGCCTTCTGAGGCAGAGAATTCCACAGATTCACAACTCTCTGACTGAAAAAGTTTTTCCTCATCTCAGTTCTAAATGGCCTACCCCTAATTTCTTAAACTGTGGCCCCTTGTTCTGGACTCCCCCAACATTGGGAACATGTTTCCTGCCTCTAACGTGTCCAATCCCTTAATAATCTTATACGTTTCGATAAGATCTCCTCTCATCCTTCTAAATTCCAGTGTATACAAGCCTAGTCGTTCCAGTCTTTCAACATATGATAGTCCCGCCATTCCGGGAATTAACCTAGTAGACCTACGCTGCACGCCCTCAATAGCAAGAAGGGCATTTTGTGTCTCTCTTCCGCTCTCTAGTTGTGGCAGGGTGGTTATGAAGGGCATTGGCGTCTGAGGGAACAGTGGCATCAAATAGCTCCTACTATATACATGGTCTCAAACCATGACGTGGGCAAGGAACGGGGCAAATAGATACCAGTTTCCACAACCTGATCAGAGGGAACTGGCCAGACATGGTTACAGATCGGTGATGGAATGAGCCCAATTACCTGAAGTGACAGCCAAGAAGGCACGCCATTGACTCTACTTTGGAGAACAAGTTCACGAGGAATAGGAGTAGAATTAGACCATTCGGCCCATCAACACGGTGGGGGCACGGTGGCGCAGCGGTAGAGTTGCTGCCTTACAGCGAATGCAGCGCCGGAGACTCGGGTTCGATCCTGACTACGGACGCTGTCTGTACGGAGTTTGTACGTTCTCCCCGTGACCTGCGTGGGTTTTCTCCGAGATCTTCGGTTTCCTCCCACACTCCAAAGACGTACAGGTTTGTAGGTTAATTGACTCGGTAAATGTAGAAATTGTCCCTAGTGTGTGTAGGATAGTGTTAATGTGCGGAGATCGCTGGGCGGCGCGGACTCGGTGGGCCGAAGGGCCTGTTTCCGCGCTGTATCTCTAAAATCGAAAAATCGAAAAAATCGAAAATCTATGCCTACTCCACCATTCAATCATGGCTGATCTATCTCTCCCTCCTAACCCCATTCTCCTGCCTTCTCCCCATAACCCCTGACAGCCGTACTAATCAAGAAATCTAGAATGAAACTTGACATGACTCCAATGTTTCTTACAAACTAGGACCAGAGGTCATAGTCTTAGAATGAAAGGACATTCCTTTAGGAAGGAGATAAGCAGGAATTTCTTCACTCAGAGGGTGGTGAATCTGTGGAAGTCTTTGCTACAGAAGGCTGTGGAGGCCAAGTCAGTGGATATTTCTACGGCAGAGATGGATAGATTCCTGATTAGTACGGGTGTCAGAAGTTATGGGGAGAAGGCAGGAAAAAGATGGGGTTGAGAGGGAAAGATAGATCAGCCATGATTGAAACGTTGACCAGACTTGATAGGCCGAATGCCCTAATTTTGCTCCTATCACTTATGGACATGAACATATTAAACGTGTACAGATCCACCCAAGCAAAGCCACCAACATAATCAAGAACGAGTCATTCCCAGTCACTCCCTCATCCCCCATCAGGCAAGAGGTACAGAAGTCAAGTCAAGTCAATTTTATTTGTATAGCACATTTAAAAACAACCCACGTTGACCAAAGTGCTGCACATCTGATTAGGAAAAAAAAAAAGAAACAACATACAGTGGCAGGCAGCCAAACACAACGGCGCGGCCATCTTGAACAAAATGTTTAACTAAAGCAGAATGGTGTCCCGCGGCCGCGGTTGGTCCAGGACCGATTGGTGATATTTATGCCCAGGAGCCAGAAACTCTCGACCATTTCCATTTTGTGAAAACGCACTCCTCCAGATTAAGGGACAGTTTCTTCCGCTGTTATCAGGCAATTGAATCATCCTACCACTGACTAGAGATCATTTCTGACCTCCCATCTACCTCATTGGAGACCCTCGCACTATCTTTAATCAGACTTCACTGGGCTTTATTTTGCATTAAACGTTATTCCCGTTATCCTGTATCTGTACAATGTGGACAGGTCGATTGTAATCAAGTATAGTCTTTCTGCTGACTGGTTAGCATGCAACAAAGGCCTTTCACTGTACCTCGGTACACGTGACAAAAAACTGAACTAATGTGGGAAGCGTACTGTCGAGTTGCATCACTACTTGGTTTGGGAACAGCCCTGCCCAAGACTGCAAGAAATTGCAAAAAGTTATGGATGTATCGCAGTCCATCACACAGACCAGTCTCCTCACCGTTGAAGAAACCTTGACGTGCATCTGGGAATCAGATATAAAGGTAACTCACAAAGTATAGGATCAAGGCAGAGAACTTATTTGGGGCGGCGCGGTGGCGCAGCAGTAGAGCTACTGCCTTACAGCGCCAGAGACCCGTGATCGATCCTGACTATGGGTGCTTATCTGTATGGAGTTTGTATGTTCTCCCCATGACCTGCGTGGGTTTTCTCCGAGATCTTCGATTTCCTCCCACACTCTAAAGGCGTACAGGATTGTAGGCCAATTGGCTTGGTAAATGTTAAAGAAATTGTCCCTACTGTGTGTAGGATAGTGTTAATGTGCAGGGATCACTGGTCGGTGCAGGCTCAGTGGGCCGAAGGGCCTGTTTCCGCGCTGTGTCTCGACACTAAACTAAACTTTTATTGGTAACTGGACCAAGTGGACCCGTTGGGCCCAAACCTCTCCTGCAGTGGAGCACCCCCTCTCCTCCTCCCCCCTCTCCTCCACCCCCCTCTCCTCCTCCCCCTCTCCTCCTCCCCCTCTCCTCCTCCCCCCTCTCCTCCTCCTCCCTCTCCTCCTCCCCCCTCTCCTCCCCCCTCTCCACCTCCTCCCTCTCCTCCTCCCCCTCTCCTCCTCCCCCTCTCCTCCTCCCCCCTCTCCTCCTCCTCCCTCTCCTCCTCCCCCCTCTCCTCCCCCCTCTCCACCTCCTCCCTCTCCTCCTCCCCCCCTCTCCTCCTCCCCCTCTCCTCTTCCCCCCTCTCCTCCTCCCCCTCTCCTCCTCCCCCCTCTCCTCCTCCCCCCTCTCCTCCCCCCTCTCCTCCTCCTCCCTCTCCTCCTCCCCCCTCTCCTCCTCCCCCCTCTCCTCCTCCCCCCTCTCCTCCTCCCCCCCCAGAACTTGGCAGGTGTCACCATTTTAATCCTCTCGTCTGGGATTAATGTTGGTGAACAGGAACCCGACACAGGCTACCTTGAAGAATGACTTTGTTAAAAAACCACTCGGGATTTTATGATGATTTTAGACCAGAATTAAAGGGCGTTCTTTTAGGAAGGAGATGAAGAGAAATTTCTTTAGCCTGAGGATGGTGAATCTGTGGAATTCTTTGCCACAGAAGGCTGTGGAGGCCAAGTCAGTGGATATATTGAAAGCAGAGATAAATAGTTTCTTGATTAGTACGGGTATCAGAGGTTGTGGGGAGAAAGCGGGAGAATGGGGTCAGGAGGGAGAGATAGATCAGTGGGGATTGAATGGCGGAGTAGACTTGATGGGCTGAATGGCCTAATTCTACTATTCCTTATGATCTGACAGCTTAGTCTGCCTGGACCTACCCAATCTCCCGGTTACCAAACACTAATTCCCCTTCCCTTTCCCACACTGACCTTTCTGTCCTGGGCCTCCACCATTGTCAGAGTGAGGCCACACACAAATTGAAGGAACAGCATCTCATATTTCGCTTGGGCAGCTTACACCCCAGCAGTATGAATATTCACTTCTCCAACTTCAAGTAACCCTTGCATCCTCTCTCTCTCCGTCCTTCCCCCACCCAAGTCGTACTGCCTCCAAAGTCGTCTTGTTGAGTCTCAGTGTCTGTAACTTGTTTTCACCTGGCCCACAGCAAACAATGGTCTGTTTCCTTTATCATTGTTACTTTTTTATGTATCTTTCATTCATTTGTTCTATATCTCTCTATATCACTGTCTGTGTCTCTCATTTTCCTATCTCAGACTCATTCTGAAGAAAGGTCTCGACCTGAAAAGCCACCTGTTCCTTTCCTCCAGAAATGCTGCCTGAACTGCTGAGTTATTTCAGATTTTTGAGTCTATTTTCAGTTATCGGAGCAGAATTAGGCTCTAATGTCTAATTATGTCTACTCCGCCACTCAAACATGGTTGGTCTATCTTTCCCTCTCAACCCCATTCTCCTGCCTTCTTCCCATAACTCCTGACACCCGTACTAATCAAGAACCTCTCAATCTCTGCCTTAAAAATATCCATTGACTTGGCCTCCACAGCCGTCTGTGGCAAAGAATTCCACAGATTCACCACCCTCTGACTAAAGAAATTCCTTGTCATCTCCTTTGAGAGGAAAGATTTAATTGGAATCTGAGGGGCAACTTTTTTACACAACATTTAGGGCGGCACGGTGGTTCAGCGGTAGAGTTGCTGCCTTATGCCGGAGACCTGGGTTCGATCCCGACTACGGGTGCTGTCGGACGGAGTTTGTACGTTTCTCCGAGATCTTCCGTTTCCTCCCACACTCCAAAGACGTACAGGTAAGTAGGTAAATTGGCTTGGTGTGAATGTAAATTGTCCCTAGTGTGTGTAGGGTAGTGTTAATGTTGCTGGTCGGAGCGGACTGGGTGGGTCGAAGGGCCTGTTTCCGCGTTGTATCTCTAAACTAAACTAAACTAATCAAGTGGTGGGAATATGAAATGAGCTGCCGGAGATAGTTGAGGCAGGTATTATCACAACGTTTAAGAAACATTTAGACCGGTACATGGATAGCATAGGTGTAGAAGGATAAGGGCCAAATGCAGGCGGGTAGGACTAGTGTAGAAGGGGCATGTTGGTCGAAATGGGCAAGTTGGGCCAAAGGGCCTGTTTTCAAGCCATATGACACATTTGGCTCTAATCAGTCTAAAGAAGGGCCCCGACCTGAAACGTCACATATTGTATCCATGTTCTCCAGAGATGCTGCCTGACCTGCTGAGTTCCTCCAGTACCATGTGTTTTTTTTGTTTTTGCAAACCAGCATCTGCAGTTGCTTGTTTCTTAAATGGGATTTCAGTGTGAGATGAGGAGTACAAGCAGGTGCAGAAGTCTGGAAGAGTTGGCTGCCAGCTCAAGGATTTGTTACTTGGCTGTCACGATGACAAGGGGCGGCACGGTGGCGCAGCGGTAGAGTTGCTGCCTTACAGCGCTTGCAGTTCCAGAGATCCGGGTTCAATCCTGACTAGCTTAAGGATAAGGGGGAAGTCTTTTAGGACCGAGATGAGAAAGCTTTTTTTCACACAGAGAGTGGTGAATCTGTGGAATTCTCTGCCACAGAAGGTAGTTGAGGCCAGTTCATTAGCTATATTTAAGAGGGAATTAGATGTGGCCCTTGTGGCTAAAGGGATCAGGGGGTATGGAGATAAGGCAGGTACGGGATGCTGAGTTGGATGATCAGCCATGATCATATTGAATGGCGGTGCAGGCTCGAAGGGCCGAATGGCCTACTCCTGCACCTATTTTCTATGTTTCTACGGGTGCTGTCTGTACGTAACTTTGAACGTTCTCCCCGTGACCTGCGTGGGTTTTCTCCCAGGAGCTCCGGTGTCCTCCCACACTCCCAAAGACGTAGGTTAATTGGCTTTGGGGAAAAAAATTGTAAATTGTCGCTTGTGTGTATAGGACAGTGTTAGTGTACGGGGATCGCCTGTTAGCACGAGCTCGTTGGGCCGAAGGGTTTGTTTCTGCGCTGCATCTCTAAACTAAACTGAATTAAACTAAACACAAGTTTTCTTTTTTTCTGAGCAGGCTCGTAACGTCCTACGTTTCGGTAGGGGGATGATGAAGGACCTAAGGCGCAGGTTGCCCCTCTATCTCTCAGATTATACTGATGGTGAGTAAATGGAGCCTTCTTATTATTGACCGGTGGGCATTGTAATTGTGGTAATGGCTGCTTCCCTGTGAAAAAATAGAAAAGTTACAAGGAATCCTCACTCACTTCTGCTGGAGGGTGAGGGGGAGGTGAGGGGTGAGGGATGGTGAGGGGAAAAAAAGGTTCTGGTTATCTACTCTATCTAAGCCTCTGATAGTAGTTTTATATAATCTCTCAGGACCCCCCTCAGCCTCTGACCGTGCCAGAGAAAACGATCATTACTGTGTGCAGTTTTGGTCTCCAAATTTGAGGAAGGATATTCTTGCTATTGAGGGCGTGCAGCGTAGGTTTACTAGGTTAATTCCCGGAATGGCGGGACTATCATATGTTGAAAGACTGGAGCGACTAGGCTTGTATACATTGGAATTTAGAAGGATGAGAGGAGATCTTATCGAAACGTATAAGATTATTAAGGGGTTGGACACGTTAGAGGCAGGAAACATGTTCCCAATGTTGGGGGAGTCCAGAACAAGGGGCCACAGTTTAAGAATAAGGGGTAGGCCATTTAGAACGGAGATGAGGAAAAACGTTTTCAGTCAGAGTTGTGAATCAGTGGAATTCTCTGCCTCGGAAGGCAGTGGTGGCCAATTCTCTGAATGCATTCAAGAGAGAGCTAGATAGAGCTCTTAAGGATAGCGGAGTCAGGGGGTATGGGGAGAAGGCAGGAACGGGGTACTGATTGAGAATGATCAGCCATGATCACATTGAATGGCGGTGCTGGCTCGAAGGGCCGAATGGCCTCCTCCTGCACCTATTGTCTATTGTCTATTGTCTATTGTAAAAGTTACAAGGAATTCTCACTTCTGCTGGAGGGTGAGGGGGAGGTGAGGGGTGGGGGTTGGTGAGGGGTGGGGGTTGGTGAGGGGAAAAAAGGTTCTGGTTATCTACTCTATCTAAGCCTCTGATAGTAGTCTTATATAATCTCTCAGGACCCCCCTCAGCCTCTGACCGTGCCAGAGAAAACGATCCAATTTGTCCAACCTCTCCTAAAAGCTTTTCCCTCTAATCCAGGTGATATTGTAGTTGTTTAGTTTCGTTTAGTTCAGTTTAGATTAGGGATACATCGCAGAAAAAGGCCTTCAGCCCACTGAGTCCGTGCCAACCAACGATTGCCGTACACTAGCCCTATCCAAAGCACTGGGGACAATTTACAGTTTTACCGAAGCCAATTAACCGACAAGCCTGTACGCCTTTAGAGTGTGATGGAATCCTTGCTTTGCTGGTGATGTCAGTGGTTATTTTACGGCTCCTTTTCCACGGTTAGAACGGAGAACACTGAGCAGGGCAGCACAGGAGCTGGCCTTTTGACTCACTATATGACTAGTTATTTTTACACAAAGGGTTGTAGGTGCACGGTACGAGCTGCCGGAGGAGGTAGTTGAGGCAGGGACCATCATAGTGTTTAAGAAACATTTAGGCAAGTACATCTTTAGAAGGAGGAATTTCTTTAGTCAGTGGGGGCTAGGTCGATGGATATTTTTAAGGCGGAGATTGACGAACTCTTGTTGAGTATGGGGTGACAGAGGTTATGGGGAGAAGGCAGGAGGATGGAGTTAGGAGGGAGAGATAGATCAGCCACGATTTGGATGACGGAGTAGACTTGATGGGCCGAACGGCCTAATTCTGGTCCTTGAACTTATAAATGCAGCATCCCCTCAACCCTCCATTGAAAGGTTCAGCCCCAGATTCTGGGCTTCTGCCCAACAAGTGCCTCAAACAGCAAGAACAACGTTGCCAGAAGCAAAATTCAGTTTTATATTCAATTCTGGACCGACCGAGTTGTTTTCCAAAGCCACATATTTCTCTGCCCAAACATCAGCAAACGCCAGGTCACAGTACAACGTCTGACCCGCCGTGCCAGGGAGTTGCTCGGCACACTTACACACAAAGAAGGTACTTGAGAAAAAAGAAAATAGTTCTACTTTAATAAGGCCTTTTACGCCTGCTGTATAAAAAGGCCGGAAAAACGAATGCGTTTCCTCGCATGTTTTTAACAAGAAATAAGGCAGGAAACACAAATCTCTACCATATCCCAAATAGCAACGATGACGAGCAACAAGATGAGAAGGCCGGGCCTTGTAAAAATCAGCATAATTACATTGGACCGTAAGAAAAAAAGCAGACCCAATTAAGGAACTCAAAATCTGACCTAAGCATAATGGATCAAAAAGATGCCTCCCCTGCTAGTAAATTCTACCGTTTTGCAGTTAAGAGGCTTTTGGATGGGCACAGGGATATGCAGGAAATGGAGGGATATGGGCCACATCCTGGCAGAGGAGATCCATCTGCTCTACAACACTCCCCATAGCCCTACCGTTCACTGTCCCACGTCAGACTTTGAAATATAATTGAATTGGTGAAATCTGAGCATTTACTAACGGTGTGAAATATTTCTTCTTCCACTGCTGCTGGTTTCAGCTCTCGACATCTACCTGCTCAGTTGGAGTTTTGATGGAAATCTAAACTGGCTTGTTCTGTGGGAACTGCAGATGCCGGTCTAAACCGAAGATAGACGCAAAAAGCTGGAGTAACTCAGCGGGACTGGCAGCACCTATGGAGAGAAGGAATGGGTGACGTTTCGGGTCGAGACCCTTCTTCGGTCTCAATAAACGTCACCCATTCCTTCTCTCCAGAGATACTGCCTGTCAATAGACAATAGACAATAGGTGCAGGAGGAGGCCATTCGGCCCTTCGAGCCAGCACCGCCATTCAATGTGATCATGGCTGATCATTCTCAATCAGTACCCCGTTCCTGCTTTCTCCCCATACCCCCTGACTCCGCTATCCTTAAGAGCACTATCTAGCTCTCTCTTGAATGTATTCAGAGAATTGGCCTCCACTGCCATCTGAGGACCGAGATGAGAAAACATTTCTTCACACAGAGAGTGGCGAGTCTGTGGAATTCTCTGCCACAGAAGGTAGTTGAGGCCAGTTCATTGGCTATATTTAAGAGGGAGTTAGATGTGGCCCTTTTTGCTAAAGGGATCAGGGGGTATGGAGAGAAGGCAGGTACAGGCTACTGAGCTGAATGATCAGCCATGATCATATTGAATGGCGGTGCAGGCTCGAAGGGCCGAATGGCCTACTCCTGCACCTATTTTCTATGTTTCTAATTCCACAGATTCACAACTCTCTGACTAAAAAAGTTTTTCCTCATCTCTGTCCTAAATGGCCTACCCCTTATTCTTAAACTGTGGCCCCTGGTTCTGGACTCCCCCAACATTGGGAACATGTTTCCTGCCTCTAACATGTCCAACCCCCCTGTCCCCCTGAGTTACTCCATCTTTTTGCGTCTATCTTGTTCCGAGTCTTTTTTAAACTTTGTTGTTGTGCGGAAATGACCAGCCTTGAGCTTTGCCCTCTGGATTAACTGCAGGTATATTAGGAAAAAACAAGTCCATCAGAAAGTACATCACCACCATCTTGTTCCTGTACTGCATCTGCCTACTGCCGACGATAGCTTTTGGTTCGTTGAATGATGAGCACACGAGAGGGTCAATCGGTAAGTTCTTAGTTCCACCGCTGCTAATTGGAGCTTAGAGTTAAAGTTAGAGTCTGAGTTTACTTTATTGTCGCGTGTACCGAGGTACAGTGAAAGGTTTTTGTCAGGTGCTAACCAGGACGTACACGCCACTGGAAATAAATGGGTCTACTGTGGATAGGGTGAGCAGCTTTAAATACCTGGGAGTCCACATCAAAGAGGATCTGACATGGACAACACACATTGCCGCACTGGTGGGTAAGGCAAAGCAGCGCCTTTACCACCTTAGACAGCTGAGGAAATTCAGAGTGTCTCTGAGGATCCTTCATTGCTTCTACTCTGGGGCTGTAGAGAGCATCCTGTCCGGCAACATCACAGTCTGGTTTGGGAACAGCTCTGCCCAGGACAGGATGGCCCTGCAGAGAGTAGTGCGTTCAGCAGAATGCACCATGGGAACTACACTCGCCCCCCTGCAGGACCTATACATCAGGAGGTGCAGATCGAGAGCAAGCAAGATCATGAGGGACCCCTGCCACCCCAGTAACAGACTGTTCAAGCTGCTACGGTCAGGCAAGCGCCTCCGCTGTCACGCTGTGAAAACAGAGGGAATGAGACGGAGTTTCTTCCCACAGGCCATCAGGACTGTTAACTATTATAACTCCAGGGACTACATTTTCTTTTCTGTATTAATTTAAATTTATATGCTGCAACTGTAATTTTTTTTGCACATTCCGCAGGCATTGCCACTTTCATTTCACTGCACATCGTGTATGTGTATGTGATAAATAAACTTGACTTGACTTGACTATACATGGTTGAGTTTAGTTTGTAGTCACGTGAACTGAGGTACCGTGAAAAGCTTTTGTTGCACGCTAACTGGTCAGCTGAAAGACATTACATGATTACAATCGAACCATCCACAGTACACAGATACATGATAAAGGAAATAACGTGAATAACGTTTAGTGCAGGATAAAGTCCGATCAAAGATAGTCCAAGGGTCTCCAATGAGATAGATAGAAGCACAGGACTGCTCTCTGGCTGTTGATAGGATGGTTCAGTTGCCTGATAACAGCTGGGAAGAAACTGTCCCTGAATCTGGAGGTGTGCTTTTCCACCCTTCTATATCTCTTGCCTGATGGGAGAGAGGAGCAGGGTGAGGGCGGACCTCATTGACAAGGACATAGGTTTAAAGTTAGGGGGGAAAGATTTAATAGGAACCTGAGGGTTACTTTTTTTTTTCTCACAAATAATGGTGGGTGTATGGAACGAGCTGCCCAAGGAGGCAGTTGAGGAAGGTACTATTGCAAGGTTTAAGAAACATTTAGACAGCTACCAGTATAGGTCTAGAAAGATATGGGCCAAATGCGGGCAGGGAGGACCAGTGTAGATGGGACATGTGGCCAGTGTGCACAGGTTGGGCCAAAGGGCCTGATTCTGTGCTGAAACGTCACTGTATGACTATGACTGACTGTGATTTGCATTGTGTAGCATGGCCAGGTTTGCATGTGATACAAAATCAGGAGACAGTTTGGGCTCCAAAGAAAGGTCTGGTAGGACCCAAAGTGCTGGAGTAACTCGGCGGGTCAGGCAGCATCTCTGGAGAACATGGATAGGAAACGTTTCAGGTCGGGACCCTTCCTTAGCCCTCCAGGTGATGTAAGACAAAAGGATTGAAGAGTTGGCATAGCGGTAAAGTTGCTGCCTCACAGTGCCAGAGTCCCGAGTTCCATCCTGATTATGGGTGCTGTCTGTACAGAGTTTGCACGTTCACCCCGTGACCACGTGGGTTTTTCCCGAGTGCTACGGCTTCCTCCAACACTTCAAAGAAGTGCAGGTTTGTAGGTTAATTGGCTTTGGTAAAATTTGTAAATTGTCCCGAGTGTGTGTCGGATAGTGTTAGTGTGTGGGGATTGCTGGTCGGCGCGGATTCGGTGGGCCGAAGGGCCTGTTTCCGCACTGTATCTACTTTGGTGGCAAGAACGGGAAGGTAGATTATTATCTGAATGGTGTCAGGTGAGGAAAAGGGGACGTACAACGAGACTTGGGTGTCCTTGTACATCAGTCACTGAAAGTAAGCGTGCAGGTACAGCAGGCAGTGAAGAAAGCTAATGGCATGTTGGCCTTCATAACGAGAGGAGTTGAGTATAGGAGCAAAGAGGTCCTTCGGCAGTTGTACAGGGCACTGGTGAGACCGCACCTGGAGTATTGTGTGCGGTTTTGGTATCCTAATTTGAGGAAGGACATTCTTGCTATTGAGGGAGTGCCACGTAGGTTCACGAGGTTAATTCCCGGGATGGTGGGACTGACATGAAGGAATGGAATGACTGGGCTAGTATTGACTGGAATTTAGAAGGATGAGAGGGGATCTTATAGAAACATATAGGATTATTAAGTGATTGGACACGCCAGATGCAGGAAACATGTTCCCGATGTTGGGGGAGTCCAGAACCAGGGGCCACAGTTTAAGAATAAGGGGTAGGCCATTTAGAACTGAGATGAGGAAAAACTTTTTCTCCCAGAGAGTTGTGAATTTGTGGAATTTCACTGCCTCAGGAGGCAGTGGAGGTCGATTCACTGGATGCATTCAAAAGAAAGTTAGATAGAGCTCTTAGGGCTAGCGGAATCAAGGGATATGGGGAGAAGGCAGGAACGGGGTACTGATTGTGGATGATCAGCCATGATCACATTGAATGGTGGTGCTGGCTCAAAGGGCCGAATGGCCTACTCCTGCACCTATTGTCTATTGTCTAATGATAGAGCTCCTAGGGCTAGCGGAATCAAGGGATATGGGGAGAAGGCAGGAACGGGGTACTGATTGAGAATGATCAGCCATGATCACATTGAATGGCTCGAAAGGCCAAATGGCCTACTCCTGCACATTGTTTATGTATCTGCTGCACGTATCTCTAAACTAAACTAAAAGTTGCGAATTGTGAAGCTAGAGGAACAAATGTAGGAGGAGGGGGAGGGGAGATACATGTGGGTGGGAGAGTGGGGGTGGGGTGGAGACGGTTGGGGAGGAGTTCCAGCATCTGCAGTTCCATGTTTCTACCTCTTGTATTAGTCAGATAACAACCAACTGTTGAAGAGAAATGTTAAGCTAACTGACTTTGTTTTGCAGATGTGCAGAAAACCATTCTTGCCCAGTGCATTGGAGGAGTGGCCTACGCGGTATTCGCCGGTCAGCCGATGGGGATAGTTTTAACAACGGCCCCTCTGGCATTGTACATACATGGTACGTTGTACCCTCTCACTTTCACCGGGATGCATCACAGCATGGCTGGCAAACAGCTCCGTCCAAGACCACAACGTTTTGCAGATAGTTGCGTTTGCAGCCCAGACCATCGCACAAACCAACCTCCCTTCCAATGACTCCATCTACACCTCGCGCTGCCTCGGCAAGGCCAGCAGCAGAATCAAGGACCAGTCTCACCCCGGTCAACCCCCTCTTCTCCCCTCTCCCATCGGGCAAGAGGTGCAGAAATGTGAAAAAGCACACCTCCAAATTGAGGGGCAGTTTCTTCCCGGCTGTTATCAGGCAACTGAACCGTCCTCTCACCAACGAACGAGCGGTCCTGACCCACCGTCCACCTCATTGGAGACCCTCAGACTATCCTTCATCGGACTTTAGGGCGGCACGGTGGCGCAGCGGTAGAGTTGCTGCTTTGCAGCGAATGCAGCGCCGGAGGCCCGGGTTCGATTCTGACTACGGGTGCCGTCTGTACGTAGTTTGTACGTTCTCCCTGTGACCTGCGCGGGTTTTCTCCGAGATCTTCGGTTTCCCCCTACACTCCAAAGACGTACAGGTCTGTAGGTGAATTGGCTCGGTAAATGTAAAAATTGTCCCTGGTGGGTGTAGGATAGTGTTAGTGTGCGGGGATCGCTGGTCAGCGCCTAAACTAAACTTTACTGGACTTTATCTTGCACTAAACGTTATTCCCTTTATCCTGTATCTGTACACAGTGGACAGTTTTGATTGTAATCATGTATAGTTTTTCCGCTGACTGGTTAGCACACAACAAAAAAGCCTTACACTGTACCTCGGTACACGTGACAATGAACTAAACTGAAACTGAACAAGTTTAATTATGTCTCTCACTGAAGACCTCTCAGACTTCGACTACAGTGACGGGCTTTGCTGGTGTCTCTGCCATGTTCTGGACTATTGCCTCCTAGACTGCCAAGGGAACACGTTTTAGTTTTAATAATAATAATAATAATAATACATTTAATTCATATAGCGCTTTTCAGGATACTCAAAGACGCTTTACAAAACAAACAAGACATAAAAACAAACAAACAAACAAAAGATTTGTCCTGACGGAGAAGCGGCGAACAGACAGCGCCAGCGTCCTCTCACGTCAGGGTCCGGCAGTAGACAATAAAGAACACAAGACACACAATGACAATTTAACACAAACAACCATCACAGTGATTGCTCCAGGCACACCCTCGCTGTGATGGAAGGCAAAGAAAAGTCTTATCTCCTCCTCATTCCTCTCCCGTGGTCAGGCAGTCAAACTGCTGCCTCGAGGCGATCGAGGCTCCCGACTTTTGAAGCCCCCGCCGGGCGATGGAAAGTCCCAGGCCGAGCCGAGCAGGCCAATGAAGGTCCTAAGCCCCCACTGGGGGAAATAGGCCCTTTGTCCCCCCTGGGACCACGCCAGCCATTGATCGCCCCTTCACACTAGTTCTGTGTTATCCCACTACTCGCATCCACTCCCTACACACGAGGGGCAATTTAACAATTAGCCCACAAGCCTGCACGTCTTTGGAGTGTGGGAGGCATCCGGAACATCCAGAGAGAACCCACATGGTCGCAGGGAGAACGTGCAAACTCCGTATAGACAGCACCCCATAGTCAGGATCGAACCCGGGTCTCTGACACTGTAAGGCAGCAACTCTGCCGCTGCGCCACCGTGCTGTCCCAGCCGATAACACCCGAGGTCAGGATCGAACCCGGGTATATCTGGGGCCGTGAGGCAGCAGCTCTACCAGCTGCGCCACCGTGCCGCCCTGGTCTGGTGAAGTGTCGAGACACACAGTGGAAGCGTTCAGGTAGAGTAAAGATGCGTCGCAAAAGAAAGACTCTAGACAGAGAGAGAGAGAGAGAGAGAGAGAGAGAGAGAGAGAGATCCAGCTCAGCAGTGGGCAGTTCAGACCCAACTCACCCATGCCAACCGCAATGCCTGTCTACACTAATCCCATTTTCTGGCATTAGGCCCAATCCCTGCAATACGCCGAAGATGGACACAAAATGCAGGAGTAACTCAGCGTGACAGGCAGCATCTCTGGAGAGAAGGAGTGGGTGGCGTTCCGGGTCGAGACCCTTCTTCAGACTGAGAATCTAGGGAGAGATGGAGAGAGAGATACAGAGACATGGAAGGGTAAGGTGTGAAAACACAGATCAAAGGGGCGATGCTCAAGGAGATGTAGAACGGCACATTGTTAGCTGAGGGGAAGGTGACAAGGAGGCATACAATCAGTAATATTTAATCAGGAGGACAGTGGAACTGGTCAGGGAACTGGGATGGAGAGAGAGGGAAAGCAAGGGAAAGCAAGAGGAAAAAACTTTTTCAGTCAGAGAGTTGTGAATCTGTGGAATTCTCTGCCTCAGAAGGCAGTGGAGGCCAATTCTCTGAATGCATTCGAGAGCTAGATAGAGCTCTTAAGGATAGCGGAGTCAGGGGGTATGGGGAGAAGGCAGGAACAGGGTACTGATTGAGAATGATTGACCCATTGAGTGACTTCAGCACTCTGTGTTTTATTTTTGTAAACTAGCACCTGCAGTTCCTCTTTTCTCGATATGGACTTTAGCAAGGGGTCCTGACCCAAAACATCACCCAAATTGAATGGCGGTCACATTGAATGGCGGTGCTGGCTCGAAGGGCCGAATGGCCTCCTCCTGCACCTATTGTCTGTTGTCTATTGTTACTTGAAGTTGGAGAAATCAAAATTCATACCGCTGGGGTGTAAGCTGCCCAAGTGAAATACGAGGTGGTGTTCCTCCAATTTGTGTTGGGCCTCACTCACTCTGACAGTGGAAGAGGCCCAGAACTAGTACACACAGGTCTCAGGCTTCCAAGGCATCGGTCCACCTCTACATTTTGGCTCTCATCACCAATCTTGCTTTAGATCCAGTTAGCCAACCTGCCATGCTGTTTAACCTGCTGGACCAGTCCATTATACAGGACCTTCTCACATGCCTTACTCAAGTGAAAATGCTTGAGGAACTCAGCGAGGTTGGTAGTATCTGTGGAGGGAATGGCCAGGTGATGTTTTGGGTCAGGACTAAAGTCCATATCGAGAAAAGAGGAACTGCAGGTGCTAAAGTTTACAAAAATAAAACACAGAGTGCTGAAGTCACTCAATGGGTCAGGCAGCATCTCTGGAGGACAGATTGACGAAGGGTCCTGACCCGAAACGTTACCCATCCAAGTCTTCCTCAGAGGCTGTCTGACGACAGAGTTACTCCATCACTTTGTGTGTTTTTTCTCCATATAAATAACGCCTTCAACAATCTTCTTGGGTCACCTGCCAAACTTGAACGACCAAGAAAGCTCACCAACGATTCCTCTTCCTTAGAAGGCTTAGGAAGTTCGGCATGTCCCCTGCAACTCTCACCAACTTCTACAGATGCGCCGTAGAAAGCATTTTATCAGATGCGTCACAGCACGGTTCGGGAATAGGTCTATCCAAGACCGCAAGAAATTTAAGATAATTGCGGACACAGCCCAGACCATCACACAAACCTACCTCCCTTCCATTGACTCAATTTACACCTGACGCTGCCTCGGCAAGGCCAGCAGCATAATCAAGGACCAGTCGCACCCTGGCCACTCCCTCCTCTCCCCTCTCCCATCAGGAAAAAGTATCTGCGAGAAAACACACACCTCCAGATTCAGGGATAACTCCAGATTATCAAGTAAACTGAATCATCCTACTGCAACCAGAGAGCAATCCTGAACTACGATCTGCCTCGTTGGTGACCCGTGATCGGACTTTACTGTCTTAACCTTGCCCTAAACGTTGTTCCCTTATCATGTATCATCTGTATACTGTGGATGGCTCGACTGGTTAGCACGCTAACTGATTAGCACGCAACAAATGCTTTTCACTGTACCTCGGTACACGTGACAATAAACGGAACTGAACTGAGAATTGTCATTCCAATTGTTTCTCTCAGTTTCAACATTCTGTGATTTTGTTTTTGTTTTTTTTGTTTCTCTTTCCAGTGATCCAGGACATCTGTGATGACTACCACCTGAATTTCTTTGCTTTTTATGGCTGCGTTGGTTTGTGGAATAGTTTCTTTTGTGTCCTCTACGGTGTTGGCAACGTAAGTTCATTGAAGAAGTTTTTCAAAAGGTAAGTGGCAATATACGCGTGTCCATTCATTATTCGCCTAATTCCCCCCTCCCCCCCCCCCCCCCCCCCCCCCCACCACCACCTTGTTGATATCTGGTAAGAAATCGGTAGGGGTGGCACATTGGCACAGCGGTCGAGTGATTGCCTCACAGCGCCAGAGACCCGGGTTCGATCCTGACTATGGGTGCAGCATGCACGGAGTTTGTGCCTTCTCACCGTGACTTGCTTGGGGTTTTCTCCGGGACAGACAATAGACAATAGGTGCAGGAGGAAGCCATTCGGCCCTTCGAGCCAGCACCGCTATTCAATGTGATCATGGCTGATCATTCTCAATCAGTACCCCGTTCCTGCCTTCTCCCCATACCCCCTGACTCCGCTATCCTTAAGAGCTCTATCCAGCTCTCTCTTGAATGCATTCAGAGAATTGGCCTCCACTGCCTTCTGAGGCAGAGAATTCCACAGATTCACAACTCTCTGACTGAAAAAGTATTTCCTCATCTCAGTTCTAAATGGCCTGAGTTACTCCAGCATTTTGGGTCTATCTTCGGTCTAAACCAGCATCTGCAGTTTCTTCCAACACGCTCAATCCTCACCTTGTTGGCTGTCTATGCGGAGTTTGCACGTTCTCTCTGTGATGTGTGGGTGCACCCAGACCTTTGGGTGCTCCCGTTTCCTCCCACTCCCCAAAGGCGAGCGGGTTTGTGGATTCATTGGCCTCTGTAAATTGCTGCGTATGTGTAGGGAGTGGATGCAAAACTGGGACAATATACAACTAGTGTAAATGGGTATCAAAACCAGGAACTGCAGATGCTGGCTTACAAAAAAGGGCACAGAGTGCTGGAGTAACTCAGCGGGTCAGGCAGCATCCCAGAAAAACATGGGTAGGTCACGATGCGGGTCAGGACCCTTCTTCAGAATCAGAGTCTCAGAGACTCGGAGGCAAACTCAGAGACTGAAGAAGGGTCCCGACTCGAGACGTCATCTATCCGTGTTCTCCAGAGATGCTGCCTGAGTTACTCCAGCACTTTTTTGCCTTTAATGTGCATGGGTGATCAGTGGTTGGCAACGACTCGGTGGGCCGAAGGGCCTGTTTCCATGCCCTATCTCCAGGCTAAACAAAACCAAGCAAAACTGTTGTTTAATATCATCGGCAGACCATGTCCTGATCTGTCGACTGAAACACCATTGCCTCGCTGCTATTTTATGGAGGGTACAAATACAATTTTTATCATCATTATCATTCGATCTTTCTCTTTGAAAATGCTCAGTGTGTGTGTGTGTGTGTGTGTGGCTGCTTCAAGACTTTCAACGATGACTAATCTGTTGCTCAATCCCCTCTGCAGATCGACGGACGAGATTCTCGCCGTCTTCATATCCGTTGCATTCGTGGTGGACGCTTGTAAAGGTTTGGCCAAAAGTGAGTGTGACTGGTGGTGCAAGTGTTATTTATTTATTTTCCTTCCTTCCCAGTTTCAATTTAGTTTATTGTCACGTGTGCCGAGGTGCAGCGAACAGCTTTTGTCGCGTGCTATCCGGTCAGCGGAAAGACAATACGTGCGCTCCTCGACTTACGACGCTTCGACTTACGATATTCCGACTTTACGATGGTGCACATTCGGTCGAAACCGTACTTCGAATTTTGAATTGTGATCTTTTCCCGGTCTTGCAGACCTGTCTGCCTCACAGACTGGTCGTGTCTACTGCGGTACGATACACTCTGGTGCTGGTGGTCAATGGCAGCGAGCCGCAGCTCCCAGTCAGCCACGATGGGGGGCTGCCATGGCTATGATGTTGGGTGGGTTAGGTGGCGATGATGTTCAGTAGGTTAGGTGGCTGTGATGTTGGGTAGGTTAGATGGCTATGATGTTGGGTGGGTTAGGTGGCTATCTATGATGTTGGGTAGGTTAGGTGGCTATGATGTTCGGTGGGTTAGGTGGCTATGATGTTCGGTGGGTTAGGTGGCGATGATGTTCGGTAGGTTAGGTAGCTATGTACCAGCATCTGCAGTTATTTTCTTATACTACTAGGTGGCTATGATGTTGGGTAGGTTAGGTGGCTATGATGTTCAGTACGTTAGGTGGCTATGATGTTGGGTAGGTTAGGTGGCTATGATGTTGGGTGGGTTAGGTGGGCATGATGTTCAGTAGGTTAGATGGCTATGATGTTCGGTAGGTTAGGTGGCTATGATGTTCGGTAGGTTAGGTGGCTATGATGTTCGGTAGGTTAGGTGGCTATGATGTTCGGTGGGTTAGGTGGCTATGATGTTCGGTAGGTTAGGTGGCTATGATGTTCGGTGGGTTAGGTGGCTATGATGTTCGGTAGGTTAGGTAGCTATGTACCAGCATCTGCAGTTATTTTCTTATACTACTAGGTAGCTATGATGTTGGGTAGGTTAGGTGGCTATGATGTTGGGTAGGTTGGGGGCTATGATGTTCGGTAGGTTAGGTGGCGATGATGTTCGGTGGGTTAGGTGGCGATGATGTTCGGTGGGTTAGGTGGCTATGATGTTCGGTGGGTTAGGTGGCTATGATGTTCAGTAGGTTAGATGGCTATGATGTTGGGTGGGTTAGGTGGCTGTGATGTTGGGTAGGTTAGGTGGGCATGATGTTCAGTAGGTTAGGTGGCTGTGATGTTGGGTAGGTTAGGTGGCTATGATGTTCGGTGGGTTAGGTGGCGATGATGTTCGGTAGGTTAGGTGGCTATGATGTTCGGTAGGTTAGGTAGCTATGTACCAGCATCTGCAGTTATTTTCTTATACTACTAGGTAGCTATGATGTTGGGTAGGTTAGGTGGCTATGATGTTCAGTACGTTAGGTGGCTATGATGTTGGGTAGGTTAGGTGGCTATGATGTTGGGTAGGTTAGGTGGCTGTGATATTCGGGCAGGTTAGGTGGGTATGATGTTTGGTGGGTTAGGTGGCTATGATGTTGGGTAGGTTAGGTGGCTGTGATGTTGGGTAGGTTAGGTGGCTATCCATGATGTTGGGTAGGTTAGGTGGCGATGATGTTCGGTGGGTTAGGTGGCTATGATGTTCGGTAGGTTAGGTAGCTATGTACCAGCATCTGCAGTTATTTTGTTATACTACTAGGTAGCTATGATGTTGGGTAGGTTAGGTGGCTATGATGTTCAGTACGTTAGGTGGCTATGATGTTGGGTAGGTTAGGTGGCTATGATGTTGGGTAGGTTGGGGGCTATGATGTTCGGTAGGTTAGGTGGCTATGATGTTGGGTAGGTTAGGTGGCTATGATGTTCGGTGGGTTAGGTGGCGATGATGTTCGGTGGGTTAGGTGGCGATGATGTTCGGTGGGTTAGGTGGCTATGATGTTGGGTAGGTTAGATGGCTATCTATGATGTTGGGTAGGTTAGGTGGCTGTGATGTTGGGTAGGTTAGGTGGCTATGATGTTCGGTGGGTTAGGTGGCGATGATGTTCGGTGGGTTAGGTGGCTATGATGTTCGGTAGGTTAGGTAGCTATGTACCAGCATCTGCAGTTATTTTCTTATACTACTAGGTAGCTATGATGTTGGGTAGGTTAGGTGGCTATGATGTTCAGTACGTTAGGTGGCTATGATGTTTGGTAGGTTGGGGGCTATGATGTTGGGTAAGTTAGGTGTATTTTCGACTTACGATATTTTTGATTTACGATGGGTTTATCGGAACGTAACCCCATCGTAAATTGAGGATCGCCTGTACACGATTAGAATTGAGCCAATTAACAGTGCATAGATACATGATAAGGGAATAACGTTTAGTGTTTGGTAAAGCCAGTAAAGTCCGATCAAGGACAACTCTATCCTACACACAGGGCCAATTTTCAATTTACCGAAGCCAATTAACCTACAAACCTGTACATCTTTGGAGTGTGGGAGGAAACCGTAGAAAGCCCACGGGGTCATAGGGAGAACGTACAAACTCCGTGCAGACAGCACCCGTGGTCAGGATTGAACCCGGGTCTCTGGTGCTGTAGGGTCGCAACTCTACCGCTGTGCCACCGTGCCATCCAATATAATGTTAACTTAGACTTTAGAGATACAATGCAGTAACATGCCCTTTAACCACTGAGTCTGTGCTGACCAGCGAATACCTGATACACTAACACTAACCTGCACTTTACAGAAGCCAATTAACCTACAAACCTACAAACGTCTTTGGAGTTTGGGAGGAAACCGGAGGAAACCCACGCAGGTCACAGGTGGAGGTACAAACTCCGTGCAGTCAGGACCCGTAGTCAGGATCGAACCCGGGTCTCTGGCGCTGTGAGGCAGCAACTCTACCGCTGAGCCACCGTGCCGCCCGATGTAATGTTAATGCCTCTTCCACTGCCAGGCAGTGAATTGCCAGCCAGCCAACATCTGTAGAAGATTGTTACTCCCAACCTCCCCCTAACCTTTTGTTCTCGCTGTTTCACTTAAAACTTAAACCACCAGACTGGCGACTCTCTAATATTAGCTCCCAATTACTCTTCATTTGGTTATCAGTGTCACTCTCTCTTTTGGCTCTGCCCATGGCATAGCTGTTGCCTCTCAGAAGCAGAGGTACATCATTATCTTAGCAGTGAATAACCTTTTTGGGCGGCACGGTGGTGCAGCAGTAGTGTTGCTGCCTTACAGCGCTAGAGACCTGGGTTCGAGCCTAACTACGGGTGCTGTCTGTAAGGAGTTTGTACGTTCTCCCAGTGACCGCGTGGTTTCCTCCCACACTCCCAAAGGCGAACAGGTTTGTAGGTTAATTAGCTTTGGTAAAGTTTTAAGTTGCCCCTCGTGTGTGTAGGATAGTGTGTACGGAAGTAACCTCTGGTTGGCATGGACTCGGTGAGCCAAAGGGCCTGCATCTCTTTCAAGAGAGAGTTAGATTTAGCTTTTAGAGGTAAGGGAATCAAGGGATATGGGGAGAAAGCAGGAACGGGGTACTGATTTTAGATGATCATCCATGATCATATTGAATGGCAGTGCTGGCTCGAAGGGTTGAAAGGCCTTCTCCTGCACCAATTTTTCGATGTTTCTAAGTCTAATGTAAATTCTTGATCTCTCCTCCATCTTCAATGCTCCTGAGAAAACAATCTAAGTCTGTCCAAAAAGAAGACACAGGTGCTGGAGTAACTCAGCGGGCCAGACAGCATCTGTGGAGAACATGGATGCTGCCTGACCTGTTGAGTTACTGCAGCACTTTGTGTCTTTCTGTTTCTAAACCAGCATCTGCAGTTCCTTGTACCTCCAAGTCTGTCCAACATCTCCTTGAAGAAGGGTCTCGACCCGAAACGTCACCCATTCCTTCTCTCCCGAGATGCTGCCTGACCTGCTGAGTTACTCCAGCATTTTGTGAATAAATACCTTCGATTTGTACCAGCATCTGCAGTTATCTTCTTATTCTCCTTGTGGCCGATACCCTCTAATCCAGGCACACAATGAAATCTCTTTTGTAGGGAAGGGATTTTATTTGAGTTTGAGTTTAATTTATTGTCACGTGTACCGAGGTACCGTGAAAAGCTCTTGTTGCGTGCTAACCAGTCAGCAGAAAGACAATAGATGATTGCAATCGAGCCGTCCACAGTGTACAGACACATGATAAAGGGAAATAACGTGAATAATGTTTAGTGCAAAATAAAGTCAGGTAAAGACTGATAAAAGATAGTCCGAGGGTCTCTAATGAGGTAGATAGTAGCTCAGGATTGCTCTCTAGTTGTTGATAGGATGATTTCATTGCCTGATAACAGCTGGGAAGAAACTGTCCCTGAATCTGGAGGAGTGCACGTTTTCACACTTCTGTACCTTTTGCCCGATGGGAGAGGGGAGAAGAGGGAGTGGCCAGGGTGCGACTCGTCCTTGATTCTGCTGCTGGCCTTGCCGAGGCAGCGTGAAGTATAAACGGAGTCAATGGAAGGGAGGTTGGTTAGTGTGATGGTCAGGGCTGAAAGGACGTTGTAGTTTAGTTTAGAGATACAGCACGGAAACAGGCCCTTCGGCCCACCGAGTCCACGCCGACCGGCAATCCCTGCACACTAACACTATCCTACACACACTAGGGACAATTTACATTAATATCAAGCCAATTAACCTTCAAACCTGTATGTCTTCGGAGTGTGGGAGGAAACCAAAACTCTCGGAGAAAACCCACACAGGTCACGGGTGGGAAGTACAAACTCCGTACCGATGACACCCGTAGTCAGGATCGAACCCGGGTGCTCGGCGCTGCAAGCGCTGTAAGGCGCAGTTCTACCGCTGCGCCACCGTGCCGCACTGTATGCGCGGAGATGTGGAATCTTTAGAGTGAAATTTATGGCATTGTTTTTATCTTTGTGTCCCTCAGTTTTTCAGGATTATTACTTCTGCCCCAAAATCCAAGGGGGTGGCGAGTTTAACGGCAGCCATTCACTCAATGCGACAGAGATCGGTGCTCACCCCTGTGGCAGGGACACGGCAGTCCTCAGTCTTGTCTTGATGCTTGGCACTCTGTGGCTGGGGTACACCTTGTTCCAGTTCAAGAAAAGGTAAACACTATTGGGAACAGGACGAAACGCAAACCGCGGGAGGAACTCAGTGGGTCCAAACTCCGCCATTCAATCATGGAATTCTCTGCCTCAGAAGGCAGTGGAGGCCAATTCTCTGAATGCATTCAAGAGAGCTAGATAGAGCTCTTAAGGATAGTGTAGTCGGGGGTATGGAGAGAAGGCAGGAACGGGGTACTGATTGTGTATGATCAGCCATGATCACATTGAATGGTGGTGCTGGCTCGAAGGGCCGAATGGCCTACTCCTGCACCTATTGTCTATTGTCTATCTATTTTTCCCTCTCAACCCCATTCTCCTGCCTTCTCCCCATAAACCTCTGACACACCCGTACTATTCAAGAACCTTTCAGCCTCTGCCTTAAAATACTCAAAGTCTTAGCCTCCACAGCCTTCTGCAGCAATAATTTCCACAGATTCGCCACAGTCTGACTAAAGAAATTCCTCCTCATCTCCTTCCTAAAGGATCATCCTTTTATTCTGAGCCCTCTGGTCTCTGGTCCTAGTCTCTCCCACCAATGGAAACATCCTCGCCACATCCACATTAGCCATAGACCATAGAACAGTGCAGCTTACGGTGGCGCAGCGGTAGAGTTGCTGCCTTACAGCGCCAAAGACCCGCCTTCAATCCTGACTACGGGTGCCGTCTGTACGCAGTTTGTACGTTCTCCCCGTGACCTGCGTGGGTTTTCTCCGAGATCTTCGGTTTCCACCTACGCTCCAAAGATGTACAAGTTTGTAGGTTAATTGGCTTTTATAAATGTAAAATGTCGCTAGTGTGTGTAGGATAGTGTCAGTGTTCGGGGATCACTGGTCGGTGCAGACTCGGTGGGCCGAAGGGACTGTTTCCGCGCTGTATCTCTAAACTAAACTAAAATAGGAATACTTTTTTAGTTTAGTTTAGAGATACAGTGCGGAAACAGGCCCTTCAGCCCACCGTGTCCGCACCGACCGGCGATCACCCCTTACACTAACACCATCCTACACACGCTGGGGGACAATTTACAATTTTATCGAGGCCAATATATCGACAAACCTGTACGTCTTTGGAGTGTGGGAGGAAACCGAAGTTCTCGGAGAAAATCCGCGCAGGTCACGGGGAGAACGTACAAACTCCGTACAGACGGCGCCCGTAGTCAGGATCGAACCCGGATCTCTGGCGCTGTAAGGCAGCAACTCTATCGCTGCGTCACCATGCCGAAGATTTCATTAAATCCTTTTTTAGGAAAGTAGACAATAGACAATTGACAATATGTGCAGGAGGAGGCCATTTGGCCCTTCGAGCCAGCACCGCCATTTAATGTGATCATGGCTGATCATTCTCAATCAGTACCCCGTTCCTGCCTTCTCCCCATACCCCCTGACTCCGCTATCCTTAAGAGCTCTATCTAGTTCTCTCTTGAATGCATTCAGAGAATTGGCCTCCACAACCTTCTGAGGCAGAGAATTCCACAGATTCACCACTCTCTGACTGAAAAAGTTTTTCCTCATCTCAGTTCTAAATGGCCTACCTCTTATTCTTAAACTATGGCCCCTTGTTCTGGACTCCCCCAACATTGGGAACATGTTTCCTGCCTCTAACGTGTCCAACCCCTTAATAATCTTATACATTTCGATAAGATCCCCTCTCATCCTTCTAAATTCCAGTGTATACAAGCCTAGTCGCTCCAGTCTTTCAACATAGGAATATCGGTTTGTTTATTTTAGACAATAGACATTAGGTGCAGGAGTAGGCCATTCAGCCCTTCGAGCCAGCACCGCCATTCAATGCGATCATTCAGAGATGCTTTTCTTAATGCTTTGCTTTCTTTACAGCCCTTTTCTACATGCCCGGGTCCGTGAAACCCTCTCTGATTGTGCCTTGCCAATATCGGTGTTGGTGTTTTCATTTGTGGGATCCTACCTCTTTAGAGAAATCAAAAGTACGTTCGTTCTTTTTACTCTCTCAAACGTTCCGTGTTAACATATAACATATAACAACTACAGCATGGAAACAGGCCTGTCCGGCCCTACCAGTCCACGCCGACCATTCTCCCTGACCTAGTCTCATCTACCTGCACTCAGACCATAACCTTCCAATCCCCTCCTATCCATATACCTATCCAATTTACTCTTAAATAATAAAATCGAGCCAGCCTCCACCACTTCCACCGGAAGCCCATTCCATACAGCCACAACCCTCTGAGTAAAGAAGTTCCCCCTCATGTTACCCCTAAACCTTTGTCCCTCAATTCTGAAGCTATGTCCCCTTGTTGGAATCTTCCCCACTCTCAAAGGGAAAAGCCTACCCACGTCAACTCTGTCCGTCCCTCTCAAAATTTAAAAAACCTCTATCAAGTCCCCCTTCAACCTTCTACGCTCCAAAGAATAAAGACCCAACCTGTTCAACCTCTCTCTGTAGCCTAAGTGCTGAAACCCAGGCAACATTCTAGTAAATCTCCTCTGTACCCTCTCCATTTTGTCGACATCCTTCCTATAATTTGGCGACCAGAACTGCACACCATACTCCAGATTTGGCCTCACCAATGCCCTGTACAATTTCAACATTACATCCCAACTTCTATACTCGATGCTCTGATTTATAAAGGCAAGCATACCAAACGCCTTCTTCACCACCCTATCCACATGAGATTCCACCTTCAGGGAACAATGCACAGTTATTCCCAGATCCCTCTGTTCCACTGCATTCCTCAATTCCCTACCATTTACCCTGTACGTCCTATTTTGATTTGTCCTACCAAAATGCAGCACCTCACACTTATCAGCATTAAACTCCATCTGCCATCTTTCAGCCCACCCTTCCAAAAGGCCCAAGTCTCTCTGTAGACTTTGAAAATCTACCTCACTATCAACTACTCCACCTATCTTAGTATCATCTGCATATTTACTAATCCAATTTGCCACACCATCATCCAGATCATTAATGTAAATGACAAACAACAGTGGACCCAACACAGATCCTTGGGGCACTCCACTAGACACTGGCCTCCAACCTGACATACAAACTAATAGGTCTATAATTGCTAGGTTTACTTTTAGAACCTTTTTCACTTTGCTGTGGGGTTCATCATCATTGATGGGGAGGCAGAATTAGGCCATTCGGCTCATCAAGTCTACTCCGCAAATTGAAATCTCCCATGACCACCGTAGCATTGCCTTTTTTACGTGCCTATTTTATCTCCTGGTGTAACTTGCACCCTATATCCTGGCCACTGTTTGCTTGTGAGTAACCACCATTGGTGTCTTTTTACCCTTATAATTTCTCAGCTCCACCCACAATGGCTCTACATCTTCGGATCCTTTGTCTCCCCTTCGCTAAGGACTGATTTTCAATCCTAAACAAAAGAGCTACCCCACCCCCTCTGACCGCCTTTCGGTCTTTCCGATTTGAGGTATAATCCTGAATATTCCACTCTTGGCTCAGTTCCTCTTGCAGCCACGTCTCCGTAATGCCTACGACATCATGCCTGCCAATTTCCAACTGTGCTGCAAGTTCGTCCACCTTGTTCCTTATGCTATGCGCTTTCAAATATAACACCCTCAATCCGGTGTTGACCGCCCCTCCTCTCTCAGCCATCCCGATTTTATCCGACCGTACTCTCCTCTCCCTTTTTAAACTTACTGTCCAGTTTGTGGTTCCAGGGATATGGGGGGGGGGGGGGGGGGGGAAGACAGGCACGGGTTACTGATTGTGGATGATCAGCCATGATCACAATGAATGGCGGTGCTGGCTCGAAGGGCCAAATGGCCTCCTCCTGCACCTATTTTCTATATTTCTATGTATTTCTGGAGACTTCCGGGACCTTTCCTGCACTCTTTTTCACGTTAACTCCACGCAAACACTTCCACATTGTTGACTCCACACCCCTCTGTGAAAGTCGACAAGCTTTTATACAGAACTTTCTCACAAACTGCTAAGGTTTCGAACTTCCCAGCACAAAATGTCCTCCAAAGTGGCCACAAAATGGTTTCCACAAAGTTAGCTTCCACACCCCCCCCCCCCACTACCACAATTCTTTGGCGGCTCTGCAGAACTCTTAAAGGATAAAGAGTCGTGAAATGTGCAGCTCGCAGATAGCAAAGTTGCTTATTTAACTGTGCTGATCCTTTCCTGACGCTTTCTGTCGGTGTTATTTCTTTCTTTCAGTTACCCCGTTTAGTTATAATCCGAATAAGGCCATGTTCAATCTGGCTCCGTTTCACGTCCTCTCTGTCGGGGCGATATTTGGTGGCATGGGCCTGGGCTTCCTCCTCTCCATGCTCTTCTACTTGGAACAGAACATCGTCATGTCCTTAACAAATGCCCCTCAGCACAGGTGAGGTGTTAGAATGACCAAACTTCATCGTAAATCTGCTGTGATGTCCGTGCTGTTGTTCCTGAAGGACAACGTTACTTAAGGGCCTCGTGCAGGCAAGTGGATGAATGGTTTGACTCGTAAAGTCACACAGCATGGAAATGGGCCCTTCAGCCCAACACATCCATGTCGACCAAGATGCCCCATCTACACTAATCCTATTGCCTGTGTTCATAGGTTCTGGGAGCTGAATTAGGCCATTCGGCCCATCAAGTCTACTCCGCCATTCAATCATGGCTGATCTATCTTTCCCTCTCAACCCCATTCTCCTGCCTTTGACCCATAATCCCTGACACCCGTACTAATCAAGAATCTGTCAATCTCTGCCTTAAAAATATCCACTGACTTGGCCTCCACAGCCATCTGTGGCAATGAGTTCCACAGATTCACCAACCTCTGGGTAAATAAATTCCTTCTCATCTTTCTAAAGGTATGCCCTTTTATTCTGAGGCTATGACCTCTGGTCCTAGACTCTCCCACTAATGGAAACATCCTCTCCACATCCACTCTATCCAGGCCTTTCACTATTCGGTAAGTTTCAATGAAGTCCCCCCTCATCCTTCTAAACTCCAGTGAGTACAGGCCCAGTGCTGTCAAATACTTGGCCCATGTCCCTCTAAACTGTTCCTATCCATATCCCTGTCCAAATGTTGTTTAAATGTTACATAGAAACATAGAAAATAGGTGCAGGAGGAGGCCATTCGGCCCTTCGAGCCATTGTGATCATGGCTGATTGTCCCCAATCAATAACCCTTGCCTGCCTTCTCCTCATATCCCTTGATTCCACTAACCCCTAGAGCTCTATCTAACTCTCTCTTAAATCCATCCAGTGATTTGGCCTCTGCTGCCCTCTGTTGCAGAGAATTCCACAAATTCACAACTCTCTGGGTGAAAATGTTTTTTCTCACCTCAATTTTAAATGGCCTCCCCTTTATTCTAAGACTACAATGTTGTTGTAGTACCTGCCTCAACTACCTCCTCTGGCATTCGTTCCATACGCCCACACCCTCTAAGTGGACAATTTGCCCCTTGGGTTTTGAAAAACCTTGCCCCTCCCTCCTTAAATCTATGTCTTCAGGTTATTATTCCCCCTACCCTGGGTAAAAGTCTCTGAACATTTACCCCATCTATTCCCATCATGATTTTATATACCTGTATAAGATCACCCCTCAATCTCCTGCACTCTAGGTAATGAGGTCCCAGCCTGCCCAACCTCTCCCTATAGTTCAGGTCTTTGGGTCCGAGCAACATCCTTGTAAATATCTGTACTCTGTCCAGCTTAACAACACCCTTCCTATAACAGTGTGACCAAAAGTGAACACAGTTAATGTGGTTGAGAGGAAAAGATAGATCAGCCATGATTGAATGGTGGAGTAGACTTGATGGGCCGAATGGCCTAATTCTGCTCCTAGAACTTAACGAACATGAATTAAAGAGTTTAGGCCTCTTTACTATCTTGAAAATGGAAGGGTCAACTCACCACTCCATCCACTAACCACTTCCTCCAATGATTGTGCGGCACGGTGGTGCAGCGGTAGAGTTGCTGCCTTACAGCGAATGCAGCGCCGGAGACTCGGGTTCGATCCTGACTACGGGCGCCGTCTGTACGGAGTTTGTACGTTCTCCCAGTGACCTGCGTGGGTTTTCACCGAGATCTTCGGTTTCCTCCCACACTCCAAAGACGTACAGGTATGTAGGTTAATTGGCTGGGTAAAATGTAAAAATTGTCCCTAGTGGGTGTAGGATAGTGTTAATGTGCGGGGATCGCTGGGCGGCACGGACTCGGTGGGCCGAAGGGCCTGTTTCCGCGCTGTATCTCTAAATCGCAATTTCCTTGCAGACTAAAGAAAGGCACAGGCTATCACTGGGACATCTTCCTTGTGGGCATTATTAACATCGCGTTGTCCATCTTTGGGCTGCCATGGGTGCACTCGGCGTTCCCCCATTCCCCCTTGCACGTCCGAGCCCTGGCCTTCGTGGAGCAGAGGGTGGAGAACGGTCATCTCTATGAGACGTAAGTTGACAACCTCTCCATTTGTGTTGCGTCTATGAGTTGCTTCTCTTTATCGTTATTTAGCTTTCTAGGCTGCCTTAACATAGAACATGGAACAGCACAGCACAGGAACGGGTCTTTCGGCCCACAATGTTTGTGCCCAGTTATGCTGATCTCATCTGCCTGCACGTTCATAAGTGATAGGAGCAGAATTTCGACATTCGGCCCATCAAGTCTACTCCGCCATTCAATCAAAGCTGCTCTATCTCTCCCTCCTAATCCCATTCTCCTGACTTCTCCCCGTAACCCCTGACACCCGTAGTGATCACGTAATGTATTTCTGCCTTAAATATATCCATTGCCTTGGCTTCCAGAGCCTTCTGTGGCAAAGAATTCCACAGATTCACCACCCTCTGACTAAAGAATTTTCTCATCATCTCCTTCCTAAAGGAACGTCCTTTAATTCTGAGGCTGTGACCACGTCACATGATCCATTTTGTCCTATCCCTGCACTTCCACGTGCCTATCCAAAATCCTCCAAAACACCTCAACCGTATCTGCCTCCACCACCACCACCACACCTGGCAATTTGTTCCAGACCCCCACCATCTCCATTACCCCACACATCTCCACTAAACTTTCCCCCTCTCACCTAATAGACATGCCCTCTAGAGTTGGACATTTCCACCCTGGAAAAAAGTCTCAGACTGTCTACCCTATCTATGCTTAGTCATAGAGTCATCCAGCGCAAACATAGAAACATAGAAAATAGGTGCAGGAGGCCTTCGAGCCTGCACCGCCATTCAATATGATCATGGCTGATCATCCAGCTCAGTAACCTGTACCTGCCTTCTCCCCATACCCCCTGATCCCTTTAGCCACAAGGGCCACATCTAACTCCCTCTTAAATATAGCCAATGAACTGGCCTCAACTACCTTCTGTGGCAGAGAATTCCACAGACTCACCACTCTCTGTGTGAAGAAATGTTTTCTCATCTCAGTCCTAAAAGACTTCCCCCTTATCCTTAAGCTGTGACCCCTGTTTCTGGACTCCCCCAACATCGGGAACAATCTTCCCACATCTAGCCTCTCCAACCCCTTAAGAATTTTATATGTTTCTATAAGAAAACAGGCCCTTCAGCCCAACTTGGCCGTGCCGGCCACCGGGCCCCATCTACACTAGTCTATGACTCTCTGACTAGTCCCACCTGCCTGCTTATGGCCCATAATCTATTCCTCTCATATTTTTACGTAGTTACTTCAAGTCAACTCTCAACCCCGGGATGGCGGGACTGTCATGTGAGGAAAGATTGGAAAGACTGGGCTTGTATTCACTGGAATTTAGAAGTACGAGAGGGGATCTCAGAGAAACATATAAAATTATAAAAGGACTGGGCAAGCTGGATGCAGGAAATATGTTCCCAATGTTGGGGGAGTCCAGAACCAGGGGACACAGTCTAAGAATAAAGGGGAGGCCATTTAAAACTGATGTGAGAAAAAATGTTTCCTCCCAGAGAGTTGTGAATTTGTGGAATTCCTTGCCACAGTGGAGACCAATTCACTGAATTAATTTAAAAGAGAGTTAGATGGAGCTCTAGGGGCTAGCGGAATCAAGGGGTATGGGGAGAAGGCAGGTAGGCTTACTGATTGTGGATGATCAGCCATGGTCACAATCGATGGTGGTGCTGGCTCGAAGGGCCAAATGGCCTCCTCCTGCACCTGTTTTCTATGTTTCTATAACCTCCAAACTGCAAATGCTGGAATCTTGAGCAAAACACAATAGTCAATAGTCAATTTATTTGTCACATACACATAAATGTGCAGTGAAATGAAAAATTACCCGCAGTTCAACAATAAGACCAATAAGAATAATCAATAAAAATGCAATAACACATACAATTATAAACCAACACCAAACAAAAGAAACATCCATCACAGTGAGTCTCCTCCAGTCCCCTCCTCACTGTGATGGAAGGCCAGAATGTCTTTTTCTCTTCCCCTGCCGTCTTCTCCCGCGGTCAGGCTGTTGGAGTTGCCACGTCGGGGAGCAAAGTGCTAGTGTAACTTTGAAGAAGGGTGCCGACCCGAAATATCGCTTATGCATTCTAACCGCAGGTGCTGCCTGACCCACTGAGTTGCTCCAGCGCTTTGTTTTGTTGCCCAACAACTGGGGGGGCATGAATAAATGTTATTTGGACTCGTTTAGTTTAGTGATACAGTGCCGAGACAGGCCCTTCGGCCCACTGAGTCCGCGCCAACCAGCAATCCCCGCACACGAACACCAGCCTACACACGCGAGGGACAATTTTACAGTTGTCTCAAGCTAATTAACCTAGAAACCTATACGTCTTTGGAGTGCGGGAGGTAACTGGGGTTCCTGGAGAAAACCCATGCAGGTCTCGGGGAGAACGGACAAACTCCATACAGACAGCACCCGTAGTCAGGATCAAACCTGTATCTCTGGCGCTGTAAGACAGCAACTCTACCGCTAGGCCACCGGTTACTTGTTGATGATAATTGTTTGCACCCAATTATTAGTTGGGGTGCAAAGCACCAAGGCAAATTCCTTGTATGTATACATACTTGGCTAATAAAATGTATTCAATTCAATTCATTTATTCAATTCAACTCGTGGCCTGAAAGGCTGATGTAGGCAGAAATCCTGATCACGGATCAATAGACAATAGGTGCAGGAGTAGGCCATTCGAGCCAGCACCGCCATTCAATGGGATCATGGCTGATCATTCTCAATCAGTACCCCGTTCCTGCCTTCTCCCCGTACCCCCTGACTCCACTATCCTTAAGAGCTCTATCTAGCTCTCTCTTGAATGCATTCAGAGAATTGGCCTCCACTGCCTTCTGAGGCAGTGAATTCCACAGGATCGTGTCAGAGAGCGGTTCAGTATGGAAACAGGCCCTTCATCCCATCTTGTCCATACCCAGTTGGCATTCTGGGATAGTCCTACCTGCCTGCATTTAGCCCATAGCCCTCTAAATACCTCCTCTCCACGTGTCTGTCCAAATGTCTTTTGAAAATCGTAGTTGTATCTGCCTCTGCAGCCCCCCAGCTCATTACAGATACAGACTGCCCTCCAAGTGAAAAAGTTGTCATTGAGGCACTCTTAAAACTTCCCTCTCACCTTGCGTCCACGCCCTATAATTTAATTCCTGGGGAGAAAGACTGTGAGTGTTTATTCATCCCACCCCCCCGAACATACATCTCAATAAGTCACTCCTTTACGCTTTCTACGTTACAAAGAAAAAAATCCCATCCTATCCAATGCCGCACTATAACACAAGCCAATAAGCCCAGGAAACATCCTGGTGAATATTTACAGCAGAGTTTTGTGGCTGGGCGATTGCACTTCCTGCACAGGAGGTGGCAGCAGAGGTTGAACAATGGAACTTGATACATTTGAAGGAAACTTTGTAGGATTCCAGGAAAAGGATAGGGAATTTGGTCAACCAGAAGCATCACCTATCCATGTTCTCCAGAGATACTGCATGGCCTGCTGAGTTACTCCAACACTGTGTCCTACATTGATTTAGATTTAGAGATACTGCGCGGAAGCAGGCTCTTCGGCCCACCGAGTCCAGCGATCCCCGCACATTAACACTATCCTACACACACTAGGGACAATTTTTACATTTTACCCAGTCAATTAACCTACATACCTGCGTGGGTTTTCTCCAGGATCTCTGGTTTCCTCCCACACTCCGAAGACGTACAGGTTTGTAGGTTAATTGGCTTTGGTAAAAATTGTAAGTTGTCCCTTGTGTGTGCGTGTGTGTGTAGGATAGGCCTCGATGGGCCAAAGGGCTTGTTTCTGCACTGTGTCTCTAAATTAAACTACACTACACTAAACTAAACTATGAACTAAATAAACAAAGGTAGCAATTTTCTCTATCCAAAATCATTTTACTTTTCCTGAATGGGTTAGACAATAGACAATAGGTGCAGGAGGAGGCCATTCGGCCCTTCGAGCCAGCACCGCCATTCAATGTGATCATGGCTGATCATTCTCAATCAGTACCCCGTTCCTGCCTTCTCCCCATACCCCCTGACTCCGCTATCCTTCAGAGCTCTATCTAGCTCTCTCTTGAATGCTCTCTTATGTAGGGGGGGGGGGGGAGATTAGGGTTAGGAGATCAGCCATGATTGAATGGTCGGAGTAGAATTGATGGGCCGAATGGCCTAATTCTGCTCCTATCACTTATGATCTTCTGAATTGAAACGTGCTTGTTAACCTCTTGTGTACTTTCCCCCTTGTGCATCTCAGGATAGTCCACGTGAGGGAGACCCGGGTGTCTGCCCTTGTGGCCCACATACTGGTGGGCATCTCGCTTCTCATGCTACCCGTCCCCCTCCAGTGGATTCCAAAGCCCGTCTTGTACGGCCTCTTTCTCTACGTCTCCGTCACGTCCATCGACGGGTGCCAGTTCTTTGAAAGACTGGCTCTTCTCTTCACAGAGCAGGTAAAGGCCATCGGCATGATCGAGGACCAGACTCGCCCCAACCCGCTCCCTCGTCTCTGGTTACCGGTACTCCCCCAGGTTATGATGGTTCGACCAGCGATGGCTCGACTCTGCGACGGTGCAAACGGCAGGGACCCGTAGCGATCCGCCGCTCGCATCCGGACACGTGATCGCGCGTTTTCTAGGGGGAGTGTTTGCTAGTGCTGTCGGGGAGGATTTAAACTAATGTGGCAGGGGGATGGGAGCTGGAGCAGAGAGACAGAGGGGTGTAAAATGAGGGTAGAAGCAACAGGTAGCAAGGTGAAAAGTAAAAGTGGCAGGCAGACAAATCCGGGGCAAAAATCAAAAAGGGCCACTTTTCAACATAATCGTACAAGGGGTAAGAGAGTTATAAAAACAAGCCTGAAGGCTTTGTGTCTCAATGCAAGGAGTATACGTAATAAGGTGGATGAATTAAATGTGGAGATAGTTATTAATGATTATGATATAGTTGGGATTACGGAGACATGGCTCCAGGGTGACCAAGGCTGGGAGCTCAACATCCAGGGATATTCTATATTCAGGCGGGATAGACAGAAAGGAAAAGGAGGTGGGGTAGCGTTACTGGTTAGAGAGGAGATTAAAGCAGTGGAAAGGAAGGACATTAGCTTGGAGGAAGTGGAATCGATATGGGTAGAGCTACGAAACACTAAGGGGCAGAAAACGCTAGTGGGAGTTGTGTACAGGCCACCTAACAGCAGTAGGGAGGTTGGGGATGGCATCAAGCAGGAAATTAGAAATGCATGCACTAAAGGCGCAGCAGTTATAATGGGTGACTTCAATCTACATATAGATTGGGTGAACCAAACTGACAGGGGTGCTGAGGAAGAGGATTTCTTGGAATGTTTGAGAGATGGTTTTCTAAACCAACATGTCGAGGAACCAACGAGAGAACAGGCCATTCTAGACTGGGTATTGAGTAATGAGGAAGGGTTAGTTAGCAGTCTTGTTGTGCGAGGCCCCTTGGGCAAGAGTGATCATAATATGGTAGAGTTCTTCATTAAGATGGAGAGTGACAAAGTCGATACAGAAACAAGTGTTCTGAACTTAAAGAAAGGTAACTTTGAGGGTATGAGGCGTGAATTGTCCAAGATAGACTGGCGATTGATGCTGAAAGGGTTGACGGTGGACATGCAATGGAAGGCATTTAAAGGTCGCATGGATGAACTACAACAAGTGTTCATCCCAGTTTGGCAAAAGAACAAACCAGGAAAGGTAGTGCATCCGTGGCTAACAAGGGAAATGAAGGATAGTATTAAAACAAAAGATGAAGCATACAGATTAGCCAGAAAAAGTAGCATACCAGAGGACTGGGAGAAATTCAGAGTCCAGCAGAGGAGGACAAAGGGCTTAATTAAGAAAGGGAAAATAGATTATGAGGGAAAACTGGCAAGGAACATAAAAACTGACTGCAAAAGCTTTTATAGATATGTGAAGAGAAAAAGATTAGTTAAGGCAAATGTAGGTCCCTTGCAGTCGGAAACAGGTGAATTGATCATAGGGAACAAGGAGATGGCAGACCAATTGAACAAATACTTTGGTTCTGTCTTCACTAAGGAAGACATAAACCGTCTGCCGGAAATAGCGGGGGACCGGGGGTCTAAAGAGATGGAGGAACTGAGGGAAATCCAGGTTAGTCGGGAAGTGGTGTTCGGTAAATTAAATGGATTAAAGGCAGATAAATCCCCAGGGCCAGATAGGCTGCATCCCAGAGTGCTTAAGGAAGTAGCCTCAGAAATAGTGGATGCATTAGTGATAATTTTTCAAAACTCTTTAGATTCTGGAGTAGTTCCTGAGGACTGGAGGGTAGCTAATGTAACCCCACTTTTTAAAAAGGGAGGGAGAGAGAAAACGGGGAATTATAGACCAGTTAGCCTAACATCGGTAGTGGGGAAAATGCTAGAGTCAGTTATTAAAGATGTGATAGCATTACATTTGGAAAGTGGTGAAATCATCGGACAAAGTCAGCATGGATTTACCAAAGACGAATCTTATAGAATTTTTCGAGGATGTAACTAGTAGAGTGGATAAGGGAGAACCAGTCGATGTGTTATATCTGGACTTTCAGAAGGCCTTCGACAAGGTCCCACATAGGTGATTGGGGTACAAACTTAAAGCACACGGTATTGAGGGTTCAGTGTTGAGGTGGATAGAAAATTGGTTGGCGGACAGGAAGCAAAGAGTAGGAATAAACGGGTCCTTTTCGGAATGGCAGGCAGTGACAAGTGGGGTACCGCAAGGCTCAGTGCTGGGACCCCAGTTATTTACAGTGTATATTAATGATTTGGACGAGGGAATTGAATGCAACATCTCTAAGTTTGCGGATGACACGAAGCTGGGTGGCAGTGTTAGCTGCGAGGAGGATGCTAGGAGGCTGCAGAGTGACTTGGATAGATTAGGCGAGTGGGCAAATGCATGGCAGATGCAATATAATGTGGATAAATGTGAGGTTATCCACTTTGGCGGCAAGAACAGGAAAGCAGAGTATTACCTGAATGGTGACCGATTGGGAGAAGGGGAGATGCAACGTGACCTGGGTGTCATGGTGCACCAGTCATTGAAGGCAAGCATGCAGGTGCAGCAGGCAGTGAAGAAAGCGAATGGTATGTTGGCATTCATAGCAAGAGGATTTGAGTTTAGGAGCAGGGAGGTTCTGCTGCAGTTGTACAGGGCCTTGGTGAGACCGCACCTGGAGTATTGTGTGCAGTTTTGGTCTCCTAACCTGAGGAAAGACGTTCTTGCCTTAGAGGGAGTACAGAGAAGGTTCACCAGATTGATCCCTGGGATGGCGGGACTTACATATGAGGAAAGACTAGATAGACTGGGCTTGTACTCGCTGGAATTTAGAAGACTGAGGGGGGATCTTATAGAAACATATAAAATTCTTAAGGGGTTGGAGAGGCTAGATGCGGGAAGATTGTTCCCGATGTTGGGGGAGTCCAGAACCAGGGGTCACAGCTTAAGGATAAGGGGGAAGTCTTTTAGGACCGAGATGAGAAAACATTTCTTCACACAGAGAGTGGTGAGTCTGTGGAATTCTCTGCCACAGAAGGTAGTTGAGGCCAGTTCATTGGCTATATTTAAGAGGGAGTTAGATGTGGCCCTTGTGGCTAAAGGAATCAGGGGGTATGGAGAGAAGGCAGGTACAGGCTACTGAGCTGAATGATCAGCCATGATCATATTGAATGGCGGTGCAGGCTCGAAGGGCCGAATGGCCTACTCCTGCACCTATTTTCTATGTTTCTATGTTTTCAACGCGTTTCGACTTTCGGTTTCCGATGGGTTTCTCGGAACAGAACCCAGCCGGAGCTGAGGAGTACCTGTATTGAGGTCCCCTTCCTGCCGATCCGAAGCTTGGGATGGGTGCACGGATAGAGTGGATGCGGAGAGAATATTTCCACTCGTGGGAGAGTCTAGGACCAGAGGCCACAGCCTCAGAATTAAAGGACGCACCTTTGGCAAGAAAAGGAGGAATATCTTTGGTCAGAGGGAGGTGAATCTGTGGAATCCATTGCCACAGACGGCTGTGGAGGCCAAGTCAATTTTTAATGCGGAGATTGATAGATTCTTGATTAGTACGAGGGTCGGGGGTTATGGGGAGAAGGCGGGCTTTTTCTCCCCTCTCCCATCTGGCAAGAGGTACAGAAGTTTGAAATTTGTACTGTATGGTTCCATGCACCCATGCACAAGTCACAGAAAATTTTAATTGTGGTCACGGGAGGAATGTGTCACAATACACAGTGCATCGCACCCTGCTGCGTATGGGGCTGCACACGGAGGACCAACAGCATATTAGGCAGGTGGTCATAATGTTTTGGCTCATCAGGACATAATGTTTTTGCTGATTGGTGTACATGCAAAACACAAACTGCTGGAGTAACTCGGCAGGTCAGGCAGCATCTGTGGAGGAAATGGACAGACGATGTTTCCGGTTGGGACTTTTCTTCAGACTCTTCACTCAGTCTGAAGAGGAATCCTGCCTGTCCAGTTCTCCTCAGTTTAGTTTTGCATAGGGATACAGCACAGAAACGGGCCCCTCCACACTGAGCAGCAATCCCTGCACACTGGCATTATCCCACACACCAGGGACAATTGCCGAAGAAGCCAATTAACCTACAAACCCGCACGTCGTGTGTGGGACGAAGCCTGAGCACCCGGAGGAAACCCACGCGGTCACGGGGAGAACGTACAAACCCATTACAGACAACACCCATTGTCAGGGCCGAACCCGGGCCTCTGGCGCCGTAAGGCAGCAACTGCCGCTGCGCCACAGATGCTGCCTGACCTGCAGAGTTCCTGCAGCTTTTTATTTTATGGTCGCAGTATCAGCATCTGCAGTTTCTTGCCCACTGTGATAATAGACAATAGACAATAGGTGCAGGAGTAGGCCCTTCGGCCCTTCGAGCCAGCACCGCCATTCAATGTGATCATGGCTGATCATTCTCAATCAGTACCCCGTTCCTGCCTTCTCCCCATACCCCCTGACTCCGCTATCCGTAAGAGCTCGATCCAGCTCTCTCTTGAATGCATTCAGAGAATTGGCCTCCACTGCCTTCTGAGGCAGAGAATTCCACAGATTCACAACTCTGACTGAAAAAGTTTTTCCTCATCTCAGTTCTAAATGGCCTACCCCTTATTCTTAAACTGTGGCCCCTGGCTCTGGACTCCCCCAACATTGGGAACATGTTTCCTGCCTCTGACGTGTCCAACCCCTTAATAATCTTATACGTTTCGATAAGATCTCCTCTCATCCTTCTAAATTCCAGTGTATACAAACCTAGTCGCTCCAGTCTTTCAACATATGACAGTCCCGCCATTCCGGGAATTAACCTGTTGTTAACCTGTTGATGTTTTGAAGCAGGTTCTGGTGCAGGTGGCTCTCCAAGTTAATATGCCTGGCAACATCGTGGTTACCTAGCATCAAGACATGATTGGATCCGAGATGGCACCCAACCCAGGCCACTCTTTGTGTGCTGGTCACAGAGGTGGATCTGCAATCACGCATTACAATCGCTCCACTCTTTTAAATCTCTACTCTGACATCACGAAATCCTCATGTTATTCCCCTTATCACGTACCTGCACACTGCGGAAGGCTTGATTGTAATCGTGTGTTGTCTTTCCGCTGACTTGTTGGCACGCAACAAAAGGTTTCCACTGTACCTCGGCACTCCTCAGGGCGGTCACGGTGGCGCAGCGGTAGAGTTGCCGCCTTACAGCGAATGCAGCGCCGGAGACCCGGGTTCGATCCCGACTACGGGCGCTGTCTGTACGGAGTTTGTACGTTCTCCCCGTGACCTGCGTGGGTTTTCTCCAAGATCTTCGGTCTCCTCCCACACTCCAAAGACGTACATGCTTGTAGGTTAATTGGCTGGGCAAATGTAAAAATTGGCCCTTGTGGGTGTAGGATGGTGTTAATGTGCGGGGATCGCTGGTCGGCGCGGACCTAAACTAAACTAAACTAAACATGACAATTAACTAATGACTAATCCTGACTGTGGGTGCTGGCTGTACGGAGTTTGTACGTTCTCCCCGTGACCGCGTGTTTTTCCCCAGGTGCTCCGGTTTCCCCCACACTCCAATGATTTGCAGGTTAATTGGCTTCGGTTTTTAAAAAATTGTAACTGTGTTGCATAGCGCTAGTGTACGGGGATCGCTGATCGGCACTAGTGGGCCACAGGGCCTATTTCCTCACAGTATCTCTAAACTAAACTACACCAAACTAGCTTGACAAATGATCCTGTATTCAATTCTCAGCAGAGCCATTTTAAACTGTTAATTGATTGAATCTGGAATAAAAAGCTAGGATCAATACTCAGCAGTCAAGAAGCTATTAGATTGCTGTTAAAACCAATTCAGTTCACTCATCAAAAACCACAAAGTACTCGAGCTGGAAAGGGTACAGATAAGATTTGCCAGGACTAGAGGGTCTGAGCTGTAGGGACAGGTTGAGTAGGCTGGGTCTCTATTTCTTGCAGAGCAGGGGTGATCTTGTAGAGGTGTGTAAAATCATGAGAGGAGTAGATTGGGTCGATGCACAGAGTCTCTTGCCCAGAGTAGGGGAATCGAGGACCAGAGGCATAGGTTTAAGGTGAAGGGGAAAAGATTCAATGGGAATCTGAGGGGTAACGTTTACAGACTGAAGAAAGGTCTCCAGCCGATATGTCACCATCAGTCCGAAGAAGGGTCTCAACACAAAAAACGTCACCCATTCCTTCTCTCCAGAGATGCTGCCTGTCCCACTGAGTTACTCCAGCATTTTGTGTCTATCTTCGATTTAAACTAACATCTGCAGTTCCTTCCTAAGCTAACGGGCAACCAGAACTACACGTGATATTACAAATGCCGTCTAGCGAAAGTGCTCTAAAACTGCAACGTGGCTTCCTGACTCTTATACTCGATGCCACGACCGATGAAGGCAGGCATGCTAGATGTAGGAAAATGTTCCCAATGTTGGGGGAGTCCAGAACCAGGGGCCACAGTCTAGGAATAAAGGGGAGGCCATTTAAAACTGAGGTGAGAAAAAACTTTTTCACCCAGAGAGTTGTGAATTTGTGGAATTCTCTGCCACAGAAGGCAGTGGAGACCAATTCACTGGATGAATTTAAAAGAGAGTTAGATAGAGCTCTGGGGGCTAGTGGAATCAGGGGATATTGGGAGAAGGCAGGCACGGGTTTACTGATTGTAGATAATAGACAATAGGTGCAGGAGGAGGCCATTCGGCCCTTTGAGCCAGCACCGCCATTCAATGTGATCATAGCTGATCATTCTCAATCAGTACCCCGTTCCTGCCTTCTCCCCATACCCCCTGACTCCGCTATCCTTAAGAGCTCTATCTAGCTCTCTCTTGAATGATAAGCCATGATCACAATGAATGGCGGTGCTGGCTCGAAGGGACAAATGGCCTCCTCCTGCACCTATTTTCTATGTTTCTATGTTTGATACCGCCCAAAGATCCCGCATAATTACTGGTCTTCAATTTCTGGATGGCGACCTGATTGTTTCATTTGTTTGCATTGTGGTCTAGACCTCCTATCCCCCCACGCACTACATCAGGAGGGTCCCACAGAGGAAGATCCATTACTTCACTGGAATCCAGGTGATCGAGGTCGTCATCCTCTGCGGCTTTGGAATGGCCCCACTTCCGTACTTGAAGATGGTCTTCCCACCCATCATGCTGGCAATGGTCCCCATCAGGTTAGTGTTTCCATAAGATGCAGGGGAAAAGATTTAATCGGAACCTGAGGGGCAACGTTTTCACACAAAGGTTTGTGGGCGTATGGAGCAAGCTGCTAGAGGAGGTAGTTGAGGCTGGGACTATCCCAACGTTTAAGAACCATTTAGACAAGTACATGGATAAGAGGACAGGTTTGGAAGAATATGGGCTAAACGCGGGCAGGTGGGACTAGTGTAGCTGGGACATTGTTGGCCGGTGTGGGCAAGTTGGTCCGAAGGGCCTGTTTCCACACTGTATCACTCTATGACTAAGTTGGTTGGCAGACAGGAAACAAAGAGTGTGAATAAAGGGGTCCCTGTCAGAACGGCAGGCAGTGGCGAGTGGAGTCAGGGGGTATGGGGAGAAAGCAGGGACGGGGTACTGATTGAGAATGATTGCCTATTGACTATTACTGATTGAGAATGATCAGCCATGATCACATTGAATGGCGGTGCTGGCTCGAAGGGTCAAATGGCCTCCTCTTGCACCTATTTTCTATGTTTCTATCCTTCCTGTAATGGGGTGTCATCTACTGCATCTGTGTTTCCGATGTGGGCTCCTGTACATCGGTGAGACCAAACATAGACTCGGCGACCGTTTCGCTGAACGCCTATGTTCGGTCTGCCTGGGCCAACCATTTCAACTCCCCTTCCCATTCCCACACTGATCTTTCCATCCTGGGCCTCCATTGCCAGAGTGAGGCCACACACAAATTGGTGGAACAGCACCTCATATTTCGCTTGGGCAGCTTACACCCTAGCGGTATGAAGATAGGATTCTCTAATTTTAAGTAACTTCATCTCATACTCTCCTCCCTTCCACCCTCCGTCCTTGCTCCCTTCCTCCTCTTGAATAGTTTTACTAGTTCCACAGTTCCCCACATTGTTTCTCTTGTGACCACACCTTCCTGAGCCAACAAAGGACCTACCAAGTACAGCCTTGCCTAAGGTCATTTGTGGCCGCCCCTGATTAGTCCTGGTCTTTTTCCGCCTCCAGCCCTTCACCTCCCCCACCCCCTACTTTGATTCTGACGAAGGGTCCCGACCTGAAACGTCATTTTTATCCTGACCTGTGTGACCTGCTGAGTTACCCCAGCACTTCATGTCTGTCTTTGGTATAAACCAGCATCTGCAGTTCTTCGTTTCCACATTTTCATAAATTCATAAGTCGTAGGAGCAGAATTAGGCCATTTGGTCCACTCCGCCATTCAATCATGGCTGATCTATCTCTCCCTCCTAACTCCATTCTCCTGATCCCGAATTCAATCCTGATCTTTAGCTCTATCTGTGTGGTGTATTCTTGTGACCTTGTGGGTTTCCTCCAGGAGTCCCGGTACCATGTTACTGGAGCAGAATTAGGCCATTCAGCCCATCAAGTCTATTCCGCCATTCAACCATATCTGATCTATCTTTCCCTTTCAACCCCATTCTCCTGCCTTCTCCCCGTAACCCCAGACACCCTTACGAATCGAGAATTTAGCAATCTCCACCTTAAAAATATCAAATGACTTGGCCTCCACATCCTTCTGTGGCGATGAATGCCAAAGATTCACCACCCTCTGACTGAAGAAATTTCTCCTCATCACCTTTCTAAAGGTGCGGCCTTTCATTCTGAGGCGGTGCTGGCTCGAAGGGCCAAATGGCCTACTCCTGCACCTATTGTCTATTGTCCACTAGTGGGAGAGTCTAGGACCAAAGGCCACACCTTGACAATAGACAATAGGTGCAGGAGTAGACCATTCTGCCCTTCGAGCCAGCACCGCCATTTCACATCCACACTATCCAGCTTCCTCTCCTCATCCACGCTCCCCATTTTGAGCGGCACCCAATACTCCGTACGCGTGGGGGGTCACTCAATGGAAGATTGGCCAAGCGGAACTGCGCGTGGAAGCCTCACCTTTCCGCCCTCTCCTTCTGCACAGGTGCCTCCTCCTTCCCAAGATCATCGGAGCCAAGTATTTGGACGCGATGGACGCGGACCATTAAAGGACAGCCGTGGTCGGGGTCTCTGAGCTCGGGGGCCTGGGGTAATGGGGTGTGCCTGGAGGAAGTGTCTTTGTATGTTTGCTGCTTATGTCGAACGACCAGCCTGAAGTGTTTGGGCATTGAATGAAGAAAGTGACTGGCCTGGATTGCCGCCCATCTGGAATTGAAGGGGGGGGGGGGGTGGGGGGGGGGGGAGAGGGCGCACACCTGGAGCCATCCTGGAAGTAGACATTGTCCTGCTGCTCAAGGAGGAAGCTTCCTCTCCCAGCTCCTGATGGAAGATGCAAACCAGACCACAAAAATGCTGACCCCCCCCCCCCCCCCCCCCCATCTCCACTGCCCGCGCACGAACACGTTTATACCGTACACACGTCCTCCATTACAATCAAGTTGGAAGCAGGTTGTAAATGAAAAAAGGCACCAAAGTACTGGAGTAACTCAGCACGTCAGGCAGCAACTCTGGAGAAGATGAGACATCGCGACCTTACAGCATCTGAAACGTCACCTATCCATGTTCTCCAGAGACGCTGCCTGACCCGCTGAGATACTCCAGCACTCTGTGTCTCCAGCACTTTGTGTCTTCTTTGGATTAACCAGCATCTGCAGTTCCTTGTGTCTGTAAATGTCAACAGTTTATTTCTACCACAGTGCCAGAACCCAGAGCCAATTTGATACTGTAATACATCATATTGATCATTGGTTTCATGTTTAATGTCTGATTGATATTGGCTTTGGTGAAACGGAGAAATTAAAATTCTGGATGCGTTTTCTAAAGTATTCATCTTGTTTTTTTTATTTCCCCCCCCCTCCCCCCCCACAAATTGGAATGGGGTAACACAAGGTGAGTTTGTGTTGAAGGGTTTATTTGGTGTACAGTGTTCAGTTTTGGTCACCCTGCAGTAGGAAGGTTGTCATTAAGATGGGAGTGCAGGGAAGATTAACGAGGATGTGCTTGGACCTGAGGGCCTGAGATCCAGGGAGAGGTTGACCTAGGACTTTATTCCTTGGAGCGCAGGAGGCTGAGGGGTGATCTTACCAAATTGTGAGTGGAAAAGATAGATGTGGAAAGGATGTTTCCAGTAGTGGGAGAGTCTGGGACCAGAGGCCATAGCCTCAGAATAAAAGGACGTACCTTTAGAAAGGAATTTCTTTAGTCAGAGGGTGGTGAATCTGTGGAATTCATTGCCACAGAAGGCTGTGGAGGCTAAGTCAATGGATATTTTTAAGCTGGGAGATTGATAGATTCTTGATTAGTACGGGTGTCAGGGGTTACGGGGAGAAGGCAGGAGAATGGGGTTAAGAGGGGAATATAAATCAGCCATGATTGAATGGCGGAGTAGACTTGATTGGCCGAATGGCCTAATTCTGCTCCTAGAATTTATGAACTGTATAGATGAATGCACAGAGTCTTTTCCCAGGAAAGATACAAAAGGCTGGAGTAATTCAGCGGATTAGGTAGCGTCCCTGGAGAATATGGATAGGTAGATACAAAAACCTGGAGTATCTCAGCGGGACAGGCAGCATCTCTGGAGAGAAGGAATGGGTGACGTTTCGGGTCGAGACCCATATTCAGACTGAAAGTCACGGGAAAGGGAAACGAGAGAAATAGACGATGATGTAGAGAGATATAGAACAAATGGATGAAACATATGCAAAACATTAACGATGCTAAAGAAAACAGGTCTTGTTTTCAGGTCTTGAATGCATTCTTATTCTCTGAATGCATTCAAGAGAGAGCTAGTAGAGCTCTCAAGGATAGCGGAGTCAGGGGGTGTGGGGAGAAGGCAGGAACGGGGTACTGATTGAGAATGATCAGCCATGATCACATTGAATGGCGGTGCTGGCTCGAAGGGCCAAATGGCCTCCTGCACCTATAGTCTATTATCTATTGTTAGCTGTTTGTTGGGTGAGAACGAAAGTGACTTGGGTGGGGGAGGGATGAAGAGAGAGGGAATGCCAGGGTTACTTGAAGTTAGAGAAATCAATATTCATACCACTGGGCTGTAAGCTGCCCAAGCAAAATATGGGATGCTGTTCCTCCAATTTGTGTTTAGCCTCACTCTGACAATGGAGGAGACCGAGGACAGAAAGGTCTGTGTGGGAATGGGAAGGGGAATTAAATTGTTTAGCAACCAGGAGATCAGGTAGGTCCAGGCGGACTGAGCGAAGGTGTTCCACGAATCGATCGCCCAGTCTATGCTTGGTCTCACCGATGCACAAGAGTCCACATCTTGAACAACGGACACAGAAGATGAGGTTGGAGGAGGTGCAAGTGAACCTCTGCCTAACCTGAAAGGACTGTCGGGATCCGTGGACAGAGTCGAGGGAGGAGGTATAGGGACAGGTGTTGCATCTTCTGCGGTTGCAGGGGAAGGTATCTGGGGAGGGGGGTGGGTTGGGTGGGAAGGGATGTGTTAACCAGGGAGTTGCAGAGGGAACGGTCTCTGCGGAAGGCGGAAATCGGTGGAGTTGGGTAGATGTGACTAGTGTTGGGAACCCATTGGAGGTGGGCGAGAATGTCGGAGGATTATGTGCTGCACGCGACGGCTGATGGGGTGAAAGGTAAGGTCTAGGGGAGGGGGAGCAAGGGCGGAGCTGTGGGGTACCGAGGAGACACGTGTGAGGGCCTCGTCTATGATGGAAGAGGGGAACCCCCACGAACAGGACAATTGTTCAGATAGATTGTGACCCCTGCAATCGGTCTGAACAAGTATCCCCACCCAAAAGGTCACCTATCCACGTTCTCCAGGGACGCTGCCTGACCCACTGTGTTACGCCAGCATTTTGTGTCTTTCCTTGGTAAGCCAGCATCTGCAGTTCCTTGTTTACATCGTTTCCCCAGGGAAGGGGAAATCAAGAACCAGAGGACATAAGTTTAAAATGAGAGGGAAAAGATTTAATGAGAACGTTTCCAGTCTTCCAACTTGGATGGAAAAAATCAAGTACTAGAAAGCATGGCTTTAAGGTGAGAGGGGCAAAGTTTGAAAGAGATGTGTAGAAAGGAACTACAGATGCTGGTTTAAACCGAAGATAGACACAGAATGCTGGAGTACCTCAGCGGGACAGGCAGTATCTCTGGAGAGAAGGAATGGGTGAGACCCTTCTTCAGACAGAGAGGAGGGGGAGGGCGAGGCAATAGACAATAGGTGCAGGAGAAGGCCATTCGGCCCTTAGAGCCAGCATCACCATTAAAAGTACCATTAGCAAATTTGCAGATGATACTAAGCTGGGGGGTAGTGTGAATTGTGTGGAAGATGCAATAAGGCTGCAGGGTGACTTGGACAGGTTGTGTGAGTGGGTGGATACATGGCAGATGCAGTTTAATGTAGATAAGTGTGAGGTTATTCACTTTGGAAGTAAGAATAGAAAGGCAGATTATTATCTGAATGGTGTCAAGTTAGGAAGAGGGGATGTTCAACGAGATCTGGGTGTCCTAGTGCATCAGTCACTGAAAGGAAGCATGCAGGTACAGCAGGCAGTGAAGAAAGCCAATGGAATGTTGTCCTTCATAACAAGAGGAGTTGAGTATAGGAGCAAAGAGGTCCTTCTACAGTTGTACCGGGCCCTGGTGAGACCGCACCTGGAGTACTGTGTGCAGTTTTGGTCTCCAAATTTGAGGAAGGATATTCTTGCTATGGTGGGCGTGCAGCGTAGGTTCACTAGGTTAATTCCCGGAATGGCGGGACTGTCGTATGTTGAAAGGCTGGAGCAATTAGGCTTGTATACACTGGAATTTAGAAGGATGAGGGGGGATCTTATTGAAACATATAAGATAATTAGGGGATTGGACACATTAGAGGCAGGAAACATGTTCCCAATGTTGGGGGAGTCCAGAACAAGGGGCCACAGTTTAAGAATAAGGGGTAGGCCATTTAGAAAAGAGATGAGGAAGAACTTTTTCAGTCAGAGAGTGGTGAAGGTGTGGAATTCTCTGCCTCAGAAGGCAGTGGAGGCCAGTTCGTTGGATGCTTTCAAGAGAGAGCTGGATAGACCTCTTAAGGATAGCGGAGTGAGGGGGTATGGGGAGAAGGCAGGAACGGGGTACTGATTGAGAGTGATCAGCCATGATCGCATTGAATGGCGGTGCTGGCTTGAAGGGCTGAATGGCCTACTCCTGCACCTATTGTCTATTGTCTATTGTCTATTGTCAATGTGATCATGGCTGATCATTCTCAATCAGTACCCCGTTCCTGCCTTCTCCCCATACCCCCTGACTCCGCTATCCTTAAGAACTCTATCTAGCTCTCTCTTGAATGCATTCAGAGAATTGGCCTCCACTGCCTTCTGAGACAGAGAATTCCACAGATTCACAACTCTCTGACTGAAATTTTTTTTCCTCATCTCAGTTCTAAATGGCTTACCCCTTATTCTTAAACTGTAGCCCCTGGTTCTGGACTCCCCCAACATTGGGAACATGTTTCCTGCCTCTATAGTGTCCAACCCCTTAATAATCTTATACGTTTCGATAAGATCTCCTCTCATCCTTCTAAATTCCAGTGTATACAAGCCTAGTCACTCGGAGGCACGGAGGCCTAGAGGCACGGAGATAAGGAAATGAGAACGGGACATCAAAGGGGGTGGAGATCACAAAAAATGTGGAATAAATAATTGTTAGGAGAAGATAACAAGAAAGCAAACAGATAAAATGTAATCAGGGACAGTCAGACTGCTCGGGGAACTGGGAAGGGATGGAGAGAGAGGGAAAGCAAGGGTGACTTGAAGTTAGGGAAATTAATATTCATACCGCTGGGCTGTAAGCTGCCCAGGCGAAATATGAGGTGCTGATCTACCAATTTGGGTTGGGGCTTCCTCTGACAATTGGAGGAGGCCCAGGACAGAAGGGTCTGCGTGGGAATGGGAGGGGGAGTTAATGTGTTGTGCAGGGCAAGTTTTCTGTTCACATAGAGCACATGTGTCAAACACAAGGCCCGCGGGCCGAATGCGGCCCGCCACGTCATTTTATGTGGCCCGCGAGAGCTTAATTGTCATTGGTCGAATATCTTTTAAGTTACAGACATTTTTAACTTTCAAACTCTCATTTCTAAACACATTTTTCCCACGTGCTGTGCGTCTGACGTCACCACGCACGGCCTCTCCTCACTCGCACACACAAGATGGACGCCGTTAGTGGAGCCGCCCGCCCGCAATCACCGCCTGCACTCTCCTCACTCTCCCTGCTCTCCCACACCCGGGGGGACACTCCTGAGCAGGAGGGAGATGGTCGGACTGATGGTCCGCTCATCCTTCCCTTCAACCCACGCCACGGCGTCGTCGAGTCCCCCCCCCCTCCCGCCCGGGCCCAGCACCGTTACCGCACACAGGCCGCAGCGCAGCGGGCAGCTTCTCCTCCTCCTCCTCCTCCTCCTCCCTCAGCGGGCCGCTTCCAACGATGGCGGCGTCGACGTGGGCCGCTTCCAACGATGGCGGCGTCGACGAGGGCCGCTGCCACCGATGGCGGCGTCGACGAGGGCCGCTGCCACCGACGGGCCGTCGCCACTTCACAAAGATGGCGGCCTCCTCACGCTCCGCCATCTTGTGCGCGCCCTCCCGCAGCGCCTCTCTCCTCTCTCACCTCCCCAACTCCCAGATCCGCCGCCGCCGCCGCCCGACTCGAGTAGTCCGGAGCTCCCTGCACGATCGGTAAGTGCCTTTCGCCGCCATCGGCTCCACGGGAGGGGAGTGGACGTGGGGGGCGAGTGGGTGGAGGGAAGGGTGGGGGGTGAAGGTGGGGGGGGGAGAGAGAGAGGGAGTGGGTGAGGAGAGAGTGGGACTGGGGAGGGGGGAGGTGGTGGTGGGGGGGAAGAGAGAGTGGGGGTGGGGGGAAGGGGGACAGTGGGGGTCAGTGAAGAGTGGGGGGAAGGAAAGGGGGAGAAGGTGGGTGGGGGAAGGGGACAGTGAGAGTGAAAGGGGAGGGGGTGAGGGAGGAGAGGTGGGGGGAGGGGGTTGGTGGTGGGGGGAAAAGTGGGGGTGGGCGGGAAGGGGGACAGGGGTGGGGGGGGGCAGTGAGAATGGGGGTGGGGCGAGTGTGTAGAGGTGGGGGTAGGAGGGGGAGGAGAGGAGTGGGGGAGAGAGGTGGAAAGGAGGGTGGTGGGGAAAGGGGGGGTGGGGGAGAGTGGGGCTGGGGAGGAGAGAATGAGAGGGTGGGGGGAGGAGAGAGTGGTGGAGGGGGGAAGGGGGTCAGGGGAGAGTGGGGAGAAGGGGATTGGGAGGAGCAGAGAGTGGGGGTGGGAGGGAGACAGTGGGGAGGGGGGCTGGTGGTGGGGGGGAAGAGAGAGTGGGGGTGGGAGGGAAGGGGACCATGAGGGTCAGGGAAGAGGGGAGAGTGCGGGAAGGGAGGAAAAGGTGGGTGAGGGGGAAGGTTTGACAGAGAGTGAAAGGAGGGGAGGGTGGGGGGAGGAAAGAGGGAGTGGGGGGAAGGGGGTCAGTGGAGTGGGGGTGGGGGGAGGGGGACAGTGAGAATGCAGGTGTGGCGAGTGGGTGGAAGGGAAGGTAGGGGTGGGAGGGGGGTGAGGGGAGGAGAGAGTGGGGAAGGCAGGGGTGGGTGAGGAGGGGTGGATGAGAGAGTGGATGGGGGAGAGTGAGAGGGGCTGGAGGAGGAGAGAGTGGTGGAAAGGGTGTGGGGAATGGGAGGGTGGAGGAGAGTGCTACTGGAGAGGAGGGTGGGGTGGGGAGGAGGGAAGAGTGGGGGTGGAGGAGAAGGGGGACAGTGGGGGTCAGGGAAGATGGGAGAGTGGGGGGTAGGGAGGGAGGGATAAGGGGGATTGAGTAGGGGGTTGAGGATGCTACACCAATACAGGAGAGGCTTTGGGTCCAGGGCTCCTCGGTCACACCCTCTCCCCTTCCCTGTACCGCCTTTAATTGCGCTCCCCCTCCCTGGAGGAGCACGGCACCACAGTGAAGGAGAAAGAAGATGGCCGCTGGCAGGACGGTGTCAGAGGCTCCCTTCCATTTCCCCTCCTCACCCACCCCTCCCCTCCCCCCCCCCCCCCCCCCCCTCCCCTCTCCCCCCCCCCCCCCCCCCCCCCCCCCCCCCCCCCCATTGAGATTCATTTTTTTTTTTTTTAAGAGACAATTTATTTTAAAGAAAAAACGCGATTTCCCCAGGTCGCAATGGAAACCCTACGAGGAACGGGCCCAATTTGTCAATGTACTTACATATATTTTTACATTTATGTTAATGCATGTACAATATTTGTACATTTCAATAAATAATAATCAAATGCAGAGACAGTTATTTAACAATATGTTAAGGATTAGTTACATTTATACAGTCTTACAGTTACAACCGGCCCTTTGAGGGCAACCATAATGCTGATGTGGCCCGGGGTGAAAATGAGTTTGACACCCCTGACATAGAGGGTGGTAAGTGCCTGGAACATGCTGCCAAGGGTGTTGGTTGTAGTTGATACAATAATGGCATTTAAAAGTCACTATATACAGAACCAGGCATCACAGTTTGAGAATAATGGGTAGGCCATTTAGGATTGAGATGAGGAAAACGTTTTTCACCCAGAGGGTTGTGAATCTGTGGAATTCTCTGCCACAGAAGGCAGTGGAGGCCTATTCACTGGATGTTTTCAAGAGACTCTTAGATTTAGCTCTTCGGGCTAACGGAATCAAGGGATATGGGGGGAAAGCAGGAACGGGGTACTGATTTTGAATGATCAGACATGATCGTATTGAATGGCGGGTGCTGGCTCGAAGGGCCGACTGGCCTCCTGCACCTATTTTTTCTGCTTCTGTTTCTATGTGGACATGCAGGGAATGGAGGGATATGGGTTATGTGCAGATACACAGATGGTCTTGGCTACATGTTTGACACAGACATTGTGGGCCGAAGGGTTTGTTCTTGTGCTGTACTTTTCTATATTCCATGTTCTCTCCCTACTGCTCAGGCCATCGTGTCCTGGCAACATCCTTAAGTCTTCTCTGCACTCCTTTCAGCTTAATGACCTCTGTAGCATGATATAGTAAAAGGCCTCCAGTCATACAATGTGGAAACAGGCCCTTTGGCCCAACTTAGTTTAGTTTAGAGATACAGCGTGGAAACAGTCCTACGCTGACCAGCGATCCCCGCACATTAACGCTATCCTACACACACAAGGGACAATTTTTACATTTACCAAGCCAATTTACCTACGTACCTGCACGTCTTTGGAGTGTGGGAGGAAACCGAAGATCTCGGAGAAAACCCACGCAGGTCACGGGGGAGAACGTACAAACTCCGTACAGACAGCGCCTGTTGTTGGGATCGAACCCGGGTCTCTGGCGCTGCATTCGCTGTAAGGCAGCGACTCTACCGCTGCGCCACCGTAGCCGCCCAAAACTTGCCTTCACTGACAAACACTACTCCCACCTGCCCCATATATCCCTCTAAACCTGTCCTATCCATGTACCAGTCTAAATGTTTCTTAAACATTGTGACAATTCCTTCCTCAACTACCTCTGGCAGCTCGTTCCATACACCTACCAACCTATTTTGTGAAAAAAAGTTTACCCCTTGGGTTCCTGTTAACTCTTTCCCCCCGCTACCTTAAACCTATGTCCTTTGGCGCTCGATTCTCCTCCTCTGGGCAAGAGTCTTTGAGTTTACACGATCTATTCATCTCATGATTTTGTACACCTCTATAAGATCACCCCTCATCCTCCTGCGCTCCAAGGAATAAAGTCCTAGCCTGCTCAACCTCTCCCTATCGCTCAGGCCCTCGAGTCCTGGCAACAACCTTTCTGCACCCTTTTCCACAATGGACACAAGGTACTTTTCAACAAATGCCCTGAGAGTGTCGCTGATGAGCTAACTGTGAGACAACTGAAGACACAAAAGACTGCAGATGCTGGAATCTGCCACAAATCCTCCAGTGGTTTGTCTTTTGCTATTGTTCCCTGTGGGCTTCTCAGCATCGCCACCATCTGGCAACCAGTAGTACTGCTTCCACTTTAAGACTAGTTCCATCAGTTCATAATTTCTAGGAACAGAATTAGGCAATTCGGCCCATCGAGTCTACTCCGCCATCCCATCACGGTTGTTCTATCTTTCCCTCTCAACCCCATTCTCCTGCCTTCTGAATATATTGAAATGGTATTTATTTCAAGAGGGCTAGAATAGAAAAACAGGTATGTACACAATAGACAATAGGTGTAGGAGTAGGCTATTCGGCCCTTCAAGCCAGCACCGCCATTCAATGTGATCATGGCTGATCATTTACAATCAGTACCCCGTTCCTGCCTTCTCCCCATACCCCCTGACTCCGCTATCCTTAAGAGCTCTATCGAGCTCTCTCTTGAAAGCATCCAGAGAATTGGCCTCCACTGCCCTCTGAGGCAGAGAATTCCACTGATTTACAACTCTCTGAGTGAAAAAGTTTCTCCTCATCTCCGTTCTAAATGGCCTACCCCTTATTCTTAAACTGTGGCCCCTGGTTCTGGACTCCCCCAACATCGGGAACATGTTTCCTGCCTCTAACGTGTCCAATCCCTTAATAATCTTATATGTTTCAATAAGATCCCCTCACATCCTTCTAAATTCCAGTGTATACAAGCCCAGTCGCTCCAGTCATTCAACATACGACTGTCTCGCCATGTAATGTTGAGGCTGCATTTGGAGTATTGTGAACAATTTTGGGCACCATATCTGAGGAAGGATGTGCTGGCTCTGGAGAGGGACTGAGAAGAAGTTTACAAGAATGATCCCAGGAATGAGTGGGTTAATGTATGATGAGCGTTTGACGGCACTGGGCCTGTACTCGCTGGAGTTTAGAAGTATGAGGGGGGACCTCTTTGAAACTTACCGAATAGTGAAAGGCTTGGATAGAGTGGATGTGGAGAGGATGGTGGGAGAGTCATAGCCTCAGAATTAAAGGAAGTTCTTTTAGGAAGGAGATGAGGAGGAATTTCTTTCTTCAGAGGGTGGTGAATCTGTGGAACCCTTTGCCACAGAAGGCTGTGGATGCAAAGTCAGTGGATATATTTAAGGCAGAGATAGATAGAGTTTTGATTAGTTCGGGTGTCCGGGGTTATGGGGAGAAGGCAGGAGAATGGGGTTAGGTGGGAAAGATAGATCAGTCATGATTGACAATAGACAATAGGTGCAGGAGTAGGCCATTTAGCCCTTCGAGCCAGCACCGCCATTCAATGTTATCATGGCTGATCATTCTCAATCAGTACCCCATTCCTTCCTTCTCCCCATACCCCCTGACTCCACTATCCTTAAGATTGAATGGCGGAGTAGACTTGATGGGCTTAAGATTGAATGGCGGAGTAGACTTGATGGGCCAAATGCCCTAATTCTGCTCCTATCACTTTATGACCATATGACCTTCTTCCCAAGACCTGACACCCCTCTAAATGTCACATTTAAAAAAACATTTGGGCAGGTTTCAGCATCAATTGGACAAATTTTCTTGAGAAAAACATAAAGTGCTGGAGTAACTGAGCAGGTTAGGCAGCATCTGTGGAAGGAATGGATAGACAACGTTTGGGTCAGTCAGGACCCTTCTTCAGACTGATTTTTTTTTTAAATTTCAAAATATACTTTATTTGAGAAATAAATATATACAAAACATGTTCCTTCTAAAACTCCATCCTACGTTCTCGAAGGCTATATATACATTCAATATATGTTCTATTCAATACACCAATTACACAAAATTATCCCCCCCACGGATGAAAATGACAGATGAAGACGTGAGAGAGTGTGGAGCTGGTGAAGGCCAGAAAGTGCATCCATAATGGATGTGTCCCTGTAGCGACCAGGCTGAGATATTCCAACCTTGCAGTAGAGGCAGAGGAGCAAGGTTGGAGTGTAAGGGTGCGTCCAGTGGAGGTGGGGTGCAGGGGCATTGTAGCCAGTTCCACTGCAAGGCTCCTGAGGGAAGTTGGAGTCAGAGGGCAGGCCCAAAGGAGGGCAATCAAAGAACTTGTAAATGCCGCCGAACGGAGCAGTCACTGGCTGTGGCTGAAAAGAAGAGATACTGTCTGGGCTGCCTCGTGACCATCTAGAGGCTAACCATAAGTCACACACCCATGTCTGATCACCCTGTGGTGGGACTGCCTTGACTGAGGGTGTCTTGTGATAAAAGGCCGAAACACCCAGTGACGTTGAGGTACACAACTGAAGATGTGTCTGAATGGTCACCTAGTGGTCACCCCCAAGAACAACACCTGTCAATTGTAGTGCAAACCTTAGGGATTGTAACATCTAGTCCTACTGATCAATCTAACCAAAAATAATTTGATTATTTACAATAATGTGTGCAATACGAAATAATTCAAAACAAAGCCCACCACCATAATACGTCAAACAAATATTCTTCAATATCAAATATATTATTGAACAATTATCTCCCCATTCTTATTGAGGATGTATTCCACCCCCAGCGGTCCCGGATATCCCCCAGGGTGCCCGTGGGCAGCGCTCGGTCCCTCTCCGACACCACCCGGGCGCGGGCGGACGTAACCCCGGTAAAGGGGCAGGCAGCCGGCTCGGGCAGAGCCCCTCTTCCGCCTGGCGCCGTGACTGGCGGATGGCCAGCTTGGCCAGGCCCAGGAGCAACCCGACCAGGACATCTTCGGCCCTGCCCTCTCCCCTACGCACACAGATGAGGACGGTGGGTGTGAAGTGCAGCCAGAAGCCAAGGAGCCTTTAATTTATCGTGTTCGTTGATGCTGCCGATTCTACACCCTCCTTTCCCCCCCCCTCCCCCCCCCCCCCCCCATCAGTACGTCGGACCACTCCCACTGAGCCTGGCCTCCCCCACATGGTCTACGTGATGTAGCCCCGCTCATCTAGAAATAGAAGTCATTATTCATGCTTCTGGTTCCTACAGTGCACTTCAGAAGTTGCCGAGCCTCTGAAGACAGATACTGTAACGTTCCAATTAGCCGCAGCCTCATTACTACCCCTTCCAAATAGCAGAGAGAACACCTTAATGGTGCATGTTTAAGAAGGGACTCCAGGTGCTGGTTTAAACCGAAGAGAGTATAGTAAGAAATAGTAAGCTGACTGTAACACTGCTCTGTATTTAGGCATGGCTACTGGAATAGAATGACATTTCCAGTTCCAGTAAAATTTCTTGCAGCAACAACCTGCAGCAACAACAAACAATCTTCAGGGCAGAAAGCACCTGCCGAGATCTGTTTACAAGACGTTAACTCTCAAAAAGTTCATTTGCAATCGGTAGTAAGGAAGGCGAATGCATTGCTACCATTTAATTTGTGAGGGCTATAAATACAAAAAAATGGGTTGTTATAAAGAGTAGAAAGAACTGCAGATGCTGGTTTAACATCGAAGGCAGACACAAAATGCTGGAGTAACTCAGCGGGACAGGCAGCATCTCTGGAGAGAAGGAATAGGTGATATTCCGACCTGACCTGAAGGGTCTCAAACTGAAACATCACCTGCTCCTGTTCCCCACGTTAATCGTGCATCCTCTACTTTAGACTTTACTTTAGAGATGCAGAGTGGAAATCGGCCTTTTGGCCCTCACCGAGTCCGCGCCCGGCCTGTGATCCCCGTACACTACCTACACACACTGGGGACAATTTACAATGTTACCAAAGCCAATCTAACCTACTTGTTTTTGGAATGTTGGGTAAAACCGGAGCACCCCGGAGGAAACCCACGTGATCACGAAAATTCACCTATTCTTTTTCTCCAGAAATACCTGCCTGACCCGTGGAGTTACTCCAGCATTTTGTGTCTGTCTTCAGCATCCGGGTAAACCTCTTCTGCACCTTCTCCAAAGTCTCCACATCCTTCCTGGAATGGGGCGACTAGAACTGCACTCGATACTCCAAATGCAGCCGAACCAAAGTCCTATCGAGCTGCGTTGTGACTTCCTGACTCTTATCCCCTTTAACTTCAACTTTCCCCATCACTGAGTTTCTCTTCTCCACCCTCCCACTCTCCACTTCTCAAGATCAGCTGTGGTTGGAGTGGACTTGATGGGCCGAATGGCCTAATTCTGCTGCCATCACTTATGAATTTATGACATTGTGCAATCCTTCTGAAAGGCCTGAAATGTGATCTCCATTTCACTTTCCAAAAACGACTGTAGAAACCGTTGAGTTTACCCGGCTGCTGTTTCTCTAATCTCTATTTACTTTTTAAATGACGTCTGTCTGAAAGAAACCGAAAGCCATGCTGCCTTAACCTGAAAGATAAACAATTCCTTGTCGCCTCTGATACTTAATGCATTATTTATAAAGTTGTTGCTCGATCAGATAGAGATTGCCCTCTTCGTATTTGCTGTGGTTTTCAAGAGAGAGATTTAGCTCAGGGCTAAGGGAATCGAGGGATATGTGGAAAAATACCGGAACGGGGTACTCTGATTTTGGACCGATCAGCTATGATCATATTGAATGACGGTGCTGGCTCGAACGGCCGAATGGCCGACTCCTGCACCTATTTTTCTATGTTTCTATGTGACGTTATATCTGAAGAAAGGTTTGTAGAGTGCCTCCGAGATGGATTCTTAGAGCAGCTTGTACTGGAGCCCTACCAGTACATTATCTGAATGGTGTCAGGTGAGGAAAAGGGGAAGTACAACGAGACCTGGGTGTCCTTCTACCAGGAAGAAGGCAATTCTGGATTTAGTGTTGTGTAATGAAACCGGATTTGATAAAGGAACTCAAGGTAAAGGAACCACTAGGGGGTAATGACCATATAATGATAAAGTTTTAATCTGCAATTTGAGAGGAAGAGTCAGTATTCCAGTTGAACAAAGGGGACTATGGAGGCATGAGGGAGGAGCTGGCCAAAGTTGACTGGAAAGAGACCCTAGCAGGGAAGACGGTGGAACAGCAATGGCAGGTGTTTCCGGGAATAATTCCAGAAGATGCAGGATCTTTTCATTCCGAAGAGGAAGAAAGATTCTAAGGGGAGTAAGAGGCGACCATGGCTGACAAGGGAAGTCAAGGACAGTATTAAAAATAAAAGAGAAGTATAACATAGCAAAGATGAGCAGGAAGCCAGAGGATTGGGACCCTTTTAAAAGAGCAACAGAAGATAACTAAAAAGGCAATACGGGGAGGAAAGATGAAGTACGAACGTAAGCTAGCCAATAATATAAAAGGAGGATAGTAAAAGATTCTTTCGGTGTGTCAAGAGGAAAAATATAGTTAAGACAAATTGTGGGTCCCCTTGAAGACAGAAACAGGTGAATTTATTACGGGCAACAAGGAAATGGCAGACGAGTTGAACCGGTACTTTGGTTCACACAAAATGCTGCAGTAACTCAGCGGGACAGGCAGCATCAATAAAGGACGACACAAACAATCTACAAGATGTACGGAGGGGGACAGAGGACCTAGGATGACGGAGGAACTGAAAGAAGTTCACATGAGTCAGGAAATGGTGTTGGGGTAGACTGATGGGACTGAAGGCTGATAAATCCCCAGGGCCTGATGGTCTGCATCCCAGGGTACTCAAGGAAGTGGCTCTCGAAATCGTGGACGCATTGGTGATCATTTTCCAATGTTCTATAGATTCTGGATCAGTTCCTGTGGATTGGAGGGTAGCTAATGTTGTCCCACTTTTCAAGAAAGGAGGGAGAGAGAAAGCAGGAATTAAAGACCAGTTAGTCTGACATCGGTGGTGGGGGAGATGCTGGAGTCAATTATCAAAGGTGTAATAGCGGCACATCTTGGACAGCAGTGACAGGATCGGTCCGAGTCAGCATGGATTTACGAAGGGGAAATCATGCTTGACTAATCTTCTGGAATTTTTTGAGGATGTGACAAGTAAAATGGATAAGGGAGAGCCAGTGGATGTAACGCACCTGGACTTTCAGAAAGCCTTTAATAAGGTCCCACATAGGAGGTTAATGGGCAAAATTAGAGCACATGGTATTGGGGGTGGGGTGAAATGGATAGAAAATTGGTTGGCAGACAGGAAACAAAGAGTAGGGATTAATGGGTCCCTTTCAGAATGGCAGGATGCTATGAGGATCGAGGGGGGAAGATTGAGGGGGGATCTTATAGAAACTTACAAAATTCTTAAGGGGTTGGACAGGCTAGATGCAGGAAGATTGTTCCCGATGTTGGGGAAGTCCAGAACAAGGGGGTACAGTTTAAGGATAAGGGGGAAGTCTTTTAGGACCAAGATGAGATTTATTTTTTTCACACAGAGTGGTGAATCTGTGGAATTCTCTGCCACAGAAGGTAGTTAAGGCCAGTTCATTGGCTATATTTAAGAGGGAGTTAGATGTGGCCCTTGTGGCTAAAGGGATCAGGGGGTATGGAGAGAAGGCAGGTACGGGATACTGAGTTGGACGATCAGCCATGATCATATTGAATGGCGGTGCAGGCTCGAATGGCCTACTCCTGCACCTATTTTCTATGTTTCTAGGATGCAGGGTGATTTGGACAGGTTGGGTGAGTGGGCAAATGCATAGCAGATGCAGTATAATGTGGATAAATGTGAGGTTATCCAATTTGGTGGCAAGGACGAGAAGGCAGATTATTATCTGAATGGTATCAGGTGAGGAAAAGGGGAAGTACAACGAGACCTGTGTGTCCTTGTACACCAGTCACTGAAAGTAAGCATGCAGGTACAACAGGCAGTGAAGAGGCAGTAACGAGAGGAGTTGAGTATAGGAGCAAAGATGTCCTTCTGCAGTTGTACAGGGCCCTAGTGAGACCACACCTGGAGTACTGTGTGCAATTTTGGTCTCCTAATTTGAGGAAGGACATTCGTGCTCTATTGAGGGAATGCAGCGCAGGTTTACTAGGTTAATTCCCGGGATGGCGGGACTGTCATATGATGAAAGAATGGAGGGACTGGGCTTGTATACACTGGAATTTAGAAGGGTGAGAGGGGATCTTATAGAAACATATAAAATTAATAAGGGGTTGGACACGCTAGATGCAGGAAACATATTCCCGATGTTGGGGGTGTCCTGAACCAGGGGCCACAGTTTAAGAATAAGGGGTAGGCCATTTAGAACTGAGATTAGGAAAACCCTTTTCTCACAGAGAGTTGTGGATTTGTGGAATTCTCTACCTCAGGAGGCAGTGGAGGCCAATTCACTGGATGCATTCAAAAAAGAGTTAGATAGAGCTTTTAGGGCTAGCGGAATCAAGGGATATCGGGAGAAGGCAGGAACGGGGTACTGTGGATGATCAGCCATGATCACATTGAATGGTGGTGCTGGCTCGAAGGGCCGAATGGCTTACTCCTGCACCTATTGCCTATGTATCTATGTATCTAGGTATATATGTATGTATCTCTCCCACTGGGAGTATTATAATCGAAATGGAGTGATGGATTTAATGTCGGGGGCTTGCTTTCCTAACCTTACCTTCCTGTGGAGCCCAGTACTTGCAATGGCCCCTGTAGTTTGGATTCTCAGAGTGACAAAGTTCACTGCACACAAACAGCCCAGTTAGCCCAAGGGTTCATCAGTTGCAGGAGCAGAATTAGGCCATTCGGCCCATCAAGTCTACGCCGCCAATCAAACATGGCTGACCTATCGTGTAGGAAGGAACTGTAGATGCCGGTTTAAACCGAAGATAGACACAAAAACCCGGAGTAACTGAGCGGGGCAGGCAGCATCCCTGGAGAGATGGAATGGGTGACGTTTTGGGTGGAGACCAGACTGGTTAGGGATAAGGGAAACAAGAGATATAGACGATGATGTGGAGAGATGAAGAACAATGAATGAAAGATATGCAAAAAAGTAACGATGATAAAAGAAACAGGCCATTGTAAGCTGTTTGGTGAAAACGAGAAGCTGGTGCGACTTGGGTGGGGGAGGGATGGAGAGAGAGGGAATGCCGGGGTTACTTGAAGTTAGAGAGATCAATAGTCATACCTCTGGGCTGTGAGCTGCCCAAGCGAAATATGAGATGCTGTTCCTCCAATTTGCGTTTAGCCTCACTCTGACAATGGAGGAGACCGAGGACAGAAAAGTCAGTGTGGGAATGGGAAAGTGTTTAGCAACCGGGAGATCAGGTAGGTCCAGGTGGACTGAAGGAAGGTGTTTAGCGAAACGATCGCCCAGTTTACGTTTGGTCACACCGATGTATGAGTTCACATCTTGAACAGCGGACACAGTAGATGAGATTGGAGGAGGTGCAAGTGAACCTCTGCCTAACCTGAAAGGACTGTCGGGGTCCCTGGACAGAGTCGAGTCCTGAACTACTATCTACCTCTTTGGAGACCCTTGAACTATCGTTGATTGGACTTTACTGGCTTCATCTTGTACTAAACGTTATTCACGTTATTCCCTTGACTCGGTACCTCTGTACACTGTGGATGGCAAGATTTTAAACATGTGTTGTCTTTCCGCTAACTGGTTAGCACGCAACAAAAGCTTTTCACTGTACCTCGGTACACGTGACAATAAACTAAACACAAACTCTAACTCTATCTGTAAGCTCTACTACGATCTACCTCGTTGGAGACCCTCAGACTATCTTATAGACAACAGACAATAGGTGCAGGAGGAGGCCATTCGGCCCTTTGAGCCAGCACCGCCATTCAATGTGATCATGGCAGATCATTCTCAATCAGTACCCCGTTCCTGCCTTCAATAGTCAATAGTCGTTTATTTGTCACATACACATAAATGTGTAGTGAAATGAAACATTACCCGCAGTTGAAACACTAAGACCAATAAGAATAATCAATAAAAATGCAATAACACATACAATCATACACTAACACCAAACAAAAGAAACATCCATCACAGTGAGTCTCCTCCAGTCCCTTCTCACTGTGATGGAAGGCCAACATGTCTTTTCTCTTCCCTGCCGTCTTCTCCCGAGGTCAGGCTGTTGAACTTGCCACGTCCCATACCCCCTGACTCCGCTATCCTTAAGAGCTCTATCTAGCTCTCTCTTGAATGCATTCAGAGAATCGGCCTCCACTGCCTTCTGAGGCAGAGAATTCCACAGATTCACAACTCTCTGACTGAAAAAGTTTTTCCTCATCTCAGTTCTAATCAGACTTTATCTTGCACTAAATCTTATTCCCTTTATCCTATATCTGTACACTGTGGACAGCTCGATTGTAATCATGTATTGTCTTTCCGCTGACCATTTAGCATGCACCAAAAGCTTTTCACTGTACCTCGGTGCACATGATAACAAATTAAACTCAAACTCAAACTATCCAAATGTTTCTTTGCAGACTCCAGCAAGGAGAAACCTTCTTATTCCATTCACACAATTAAACCTTTATACATGTATTTTATGCATAGTTTATTCTCTTAGTTTGCATTTTATCTTATCTATTTATTCAAGGGTATCATCCCACTGTTAGCCAGTAGAATAAATTTCTCCTCAACTCTAGTGATGACCTTTTGCATTTTCTCCACCTTGGTTTCATGAATATTCATTTCGGCTTGAGATAGATATCAGTTTTATTGGCTAGATGCATCATGATGGCATGTTCCCTTGTTCTAATCTTCTTTGATGGAGCTAGCTATATACTAAAACTCTTGTTTGTTTGTTCCTGAACTACAGCCAAAATGGTACACGATAGCGCGACAATTTTAGGCCCACCTTACTCACCGTCGTCCCTTTGGTGCTAATGGAAGAAGTTTCATTGAAATCGGTGTTATATGTTTAAAGTTATTCACATTTTAAAGTTTAAAACTATCTCCTAGGGAGGGAGGGGGAGAGAGGGAGGGAGGGGGGAGGGAGGGAGGAGGGAGGATAAGGGGGGTTGAGTGGGATGGAGTAGGGGGAGGGGAAGGAGAGGGGAAGGGGGGAGGGGAAGGGGGAGGAGGGGAGGAGGACAATAGACAATAGACAATAGGTGCAGGAGGAGGCCATTCGGCCCTTCGAGCCAGCACCGCCATTCAATGTGATCATGGCAGATCATTCATAATCAGTACCCCGTTCCTGCCTTCTCCCCATACCCCCTGACTCCGCTATCCTTAAGAGCTCTATCTAGCTCTCTCTTGAAAGCATTCAGAGAATTGGCCTCCACTGCCTTCTGAGGCAGGGAATTCCACAGATTTACAACTCTCTGACTGAAAAGGTTTTTTGCTCATCTCCGTTCTAAATGGCCGACCCCTTATTCTTAAACTGTGGCCCCTGGTTCTGGACTCCCCCAACATTGGGAACATGTTTCCTGCCTCTAACGTGTCCAATCCCTTAATAATCTTATATGTTTCAAACATATAATGTTGGAGGATGGGGGGATGGAGTGGGGTGGAGGGAGGGGGAAGGGAGAAGGGGGAGGGGAGGGGGGAGGGGGGAAGGGGTAGAGGGAGGGGGAGGGGGTAGGGTGGCAGGGAGGGGGGAGTGGGGGAGGGGAGGGGGTGGGGGGGGGGGTGGGGAGGGAGGGGGGTGGGGAGGTGAGGGGGGAGAGGTGGGGGAGGAGGGGGGGGGGGAGAAGGAGGAGGGGGGAGTTCAGGAGGGGGGTAGAGAGGGAGGGGGAAGGAGGGGAGGGGGGAGGAGAGGGTGCTGCACCGATGCAGGAGAGGTTTGGGCCCAACTTGGTCTAGTTTACCTTAAATGGTGAAATGGCTGGTCCCAGCAGTGGATCTGCAATCATTCATGATGATCCCTCCACTCCTTTATTCACAAAATGCTGGAGTAACTCAGCAGGTCAGGCAGCATCCCAGGAGAGAAGGAATGGGTGGCGTTTCGGGTCGAGGCCCTCCTTCAGACTAAGGGTCTCGACCCGAAACGTCACCCATTCCTTCTCTCCTGAGATGCTGCCTGACCTGCTGAGTTACTCCAGCATTTTGTGAATAAATACCTTCGATTTGTACCAGCATCTGCAGTTATTTTCTTAAACCTCCACTCCTTTAAACCTCTTCTCCAACAGCTGCATTTCTCACTCTAACTATGCACTTCTTAATCTTCCTCAAGATGCAGGGACCGTTTCTTCCCAGATGTTATCGGGCAATTGAACCATCCTCCCACCGGCTAGACTGTGGTCCTGACCCATCATCTACCTTGTTGGAGACCCTCGGACTACACTTAATTGGACTGTACAGAGTTTATACGTTCTTCCCGTGATCTGCGTGGGTTTTCTTCAAGACCTTCAGTTTCCAACTACATCCCAAAGAGGTACAGGTATGTAGGTTAATTGGCTTGGTGTAATTAGGGTCATAAGGTCATAAGGAATAGGAGTAGAATTAGGCCATTCGGCCCATCAAGTCCACTCCGCCATTCACTCATGGTTGATTGATCTCTCTCTGTTCTCCTGCCTTCTCCCCATAACCTCTGACACCTGTACTAATCAAGAATTTATCTATCTCCGCCTTAAAAATATCCACTCAAATTTAATTGTAAATTGTCCCAGTGTGTGTAGGATAGTGTTAGTGTACGGGGTTCGCTGGACGGCACGCACTCGGTGGGCCGATGGGCCTGCTTCCCCACTGTATCTCTCAACTGAACTGAACTAAAGGAAACAAAAAAGCTTTTCACTGTACCTCAGTACATATGACAATAATCTAAATTAAAGTCATCTAAATTAAACTAGTGACCGAACATTCTACAGGAATGTGAAGATATTTGACATAGAAACATAGAAAATAGGTGCCATTCGGCACCTAGTAGGCTATTCGGCCCTTCGAGCCAGCACTGCCATTCAATGTGATCATGGCTGATCATCCACAATCAGTACCCCGTTCCTGCTTTTTCCCCCCCCATATCCCTTGATTCCGTTATCCCTCGGAGCTAAATCTAACTCCCTCTGAAAACATCTTAATTCTAAATGTATGCCTACTTTTTTTTTTTCTAGAGATACAGCGCGGAAACAGGCCCTTCGGCCCACCGGGTCCGCGCCGCCCAGCGATCCCCGCACTTTAACACTATCCTACACCCACTAGGGTCAATTTTTTACATTTGCCCGGCCAATTAACCCACATACCTGTACGTCTTTGACGTGTGGGAGGAAACCGAAGATCTCGGAGAAAACCCACGCAGGTCACGGGGAGAACGTACAAACTCCATACAGACGGCGCCCGTAGTCAGGATCGAACCTGAGTCTCCGGCGCTGCATTCGCTGTAAGGCAGCAACTCTACCCCTGCGCCACCGTGATCCCATATTGCCTCCATTCCGGTCGTCCCGCGAACCGTCGTCACTCTCCTCGCCCGGCCCCCCTTCACCCCTCGTTCCCCAGGGGTGTGGGGCGCCTCCTTGAGGGCGCAGGATGTAAGACACCCCCCCTCCTCCCCCCCTCCCCCTCTCCTCCTTCTTACTGGCCCCTTTGTCCAGTGTTTGCTGCAACTCTACCGCTGCGCCACCTTGTGCCCATCTTGTGGTGGTATAAAGCCTCCCCTCCACCCCGCTGCACAAAATAAGGCACAAAGAAAGTGCTGGAGTAACTCAGCGGGTCAGCCAGCATCTCTTGGAGAAAGGATAAGTGAACCTTTGATGCGCGACACATGATGAGCGTTTGCCGGCATTGGGCCTGGACTCGCTGGAGTTTAGAAGGACCTCGTTGAAACGTACAGAACAGTGAAAGGCCTGGAGAGAGTGGATGTGGAGAGGATGTTTCCACCAGTGGGAGAGTCCAGGACCAGAGGTCACAGTCTCAGAATGAAAGGACGTACCTTTAGAAAGGAGGAGGAAGAATTTCTTTAGTCAGAGGGTGGTGAATCTGTGGAATTTACTGCCACAGATGGCTCGACTGGACTGTCAGTAAGAAAACAATTTCACGGTGCGTTTGCCCTTCACACATATGACATTATAAGCTCTATTGAAATAAATCTAATCGGTGTGGTGGCGCAGTGGTAGAGCTGCTGCCTCACAGCGCCAGAGACCCGGGTTCGATCCTGACTACGGGTGCTGTCTGTTTGTACGTTCTCCCTGCGGCTGCATAGGTTTTCTCCGGGTGCTCCGGTTTCAAGGGATACGGGGATATGGGGAAAAAGCCGGAAACGGGGTACTGACTTTGGATGATCAGCCACGATCACATTGAATGGCAGTGCTGACTCGAAGGGCCGAACTATGTTTCCTCCCGCACTCCAAAGACAATAGACAATAGACAATAGGTGCAGGAGTAGGCCATTCAGCCCTTCGACCCAGCACCGTCATTCAATGCGTTCATGGCTGATCACTCTCAATCAGTACCCCGTTCCTGCCTTCTCCCCATACCCCCTCACTCCGCTATCCTTAAGAGCTCTATCCAGCTCTCTCTTGAAAGCATCCAACGAACTGGCCTCCACTGCCTTCTGAGGCAGAGAATTCCACACCTTCACCACTCTCTGACTGAAAAAGTTCTTCCTCATCTCCGTTCTAAATGGCCTACCCCTTATTCTTAAACTGTGGCCCCTTGTTCTGGACTCCCCCAACATTGGGAACTTGTTTCCTGCCTCTAATGTGTCCAATCCCATAATTATCTTATATGTTTCAATAAGATCCCCCCTCATCCTTCTAAATTCCAGTGTATACAAGCCCAATCGCTCCAGCCTTTCAACATACGACAGTCCCGCCATTCTGGGAATTAACCTAGTGAACCTTCGCTGCACGCCCTCCATAGCAAGAATATCCTTCCTCAAATTTGGAGACCAAAACTGCACACAGTACTCCAGGTGCGGTCTCACCAGGGCCCGGTACAACTGTAGAAGGACCTCTTTGCTCCTATACTCATATAGGTTTGTAGGTTAATTGGCTTCGGTAAGCTGTAAAATTGTCCCTAGTGTGCGTGGGATAGTGCTAGTGATAGACAATAGACAATAGACAATAGGTGCAGGAGGAGGCCATTCGGCCCTTCAAGCCAGCACCGCCATTCAATGTGATCATGGCTGATCATTCCCAATCAGTACCCAATTCCTGCCTTCTCCCCATACCCCCTGACTCCGCTATCCTTAAGAGATGAAAGGGGTGATCGTTGGTCGGCACGGGCTCAGTGGGCCGAAGGGCCTGGCGCCGCCATGCATCTCCAAAGTCTAAACCTAAACGAAACAATGAAACAGAAGTTTTTGATCAACGTGGAAGCTTGCGAGATGGCTTTGGGCGACGTGAAACAATGTTAAAACGTCAACGGAAACGGTTGCAAAACTTGGTCCTGCTATGTTTATCCTTCCTGCCTGACACCAGTTATTTCTGATGCTTCCTGCAACCACTCATGCGCACCTCCAATGCTCAGTCTGCTTATCCTCTTACCCCCAACCGAGCCCATTACATCCACAACCATCGTTCAAGGGTAATTAGGGAGGGCTGCTAATTGCTGCCCTTGCCAGCACTGCCCACCTCCTGCGTGTGAATAACGAGTCGAAGGATTCTTCGTCTCACCAGTGACACATGCGAGCGTTTACATAATTACGGTAGGCACGGTGGCGCAGCGGCAGAACTGCTGCCTTACAGCACCAGAGACCCCGGTTCGATCCCGACTACGGGCGCTGTCCGCACGGAGTTTGTGCGTTCCCCCCGTGACCTGCGTGGGTTTTCTCAGAGATCTTCGGTTTCCCCCCCCACACTCCAAAGACGTACGGATTTGAAGGTTCATTGATTTGGTATAAATGTAAATTGTCCCTAGTGTGTTGTGTGGGGTAATCATCCAGGCATTCATTTCCTCCCGCCTAGACTACTGCAACTCCCTATACACTGGGATCAGGCAATCATCCCTGTCCCGCCTGCAATTGGTCCAAAACGCCGCAGCGAGACTCCTGACGGGTACCCGTAAAAGGGACCACATCACCCCGATTCTGGCCTCTCTCCACTGGCTCCCAGTACGGTACAGAATCAACTTCAAGCTCCTCCTATTCACATACAAAGCCCTAAACGGGCTTGCCCCCCCCCCCCATATCAAAAATCGTCTAACCCACCACTCTATATTCAGGTCCCTCAGGTCGGCCGACTTGGGGCTACTGACTATCCCGCGGTCTAGGCTTAAGCTCAGGAGTGACCGCGCTTTTGCAGTTGCAGCTCCTAGACTGTGGAACAGCATCCCTCTCCCCATCAGAACTGCCCCCTCCATCGACTCCTTTAAGTCCAGGCTCAAAACCTATTTCTACTCCCTAGCGTTTGAGGCCCTCTGAGGAGGCGCTGTGAACTGTTTATGTATGTGCTGTTATGTTTGTGTGCCATTGTAAGTTCGTTCTTAGTACCTGAACTGATGTACAGCACTTTAGTCAACGTGGGTTATTTTTAAATGAGCTATACAAATAAAATTGACTTGGCTTGACTTGACTTGACTAGACTAGGGTGGTGCTAATAGAAACATAGAAACATAGAAAATAGATGCAGGAGTAGGCCATTCGTCCCTTCGAGCCTGCACCGCCATTCAATATGATCATGGCTGATCATCCAACTCAGTATCCCGTACCTGCCTTCTCTCCATACCCCCTGATCCCTTTAGCCACAAGGACCACATCTAACTCCCTCTTGAATATAGCCAATGAACTGGCCTCAACTACCTTCTGTGGCAGAGAATTCCACAGATTCACCACTCTCTGTGTGAAAAAACCCCTTCTCTTCTCGGTCCTAAAAGACTTCCCCCTTATTCCTAAACTGTGACCCCTTGTTCTGGACTTCCTCAACATCGGGAACAATCTTCCTGCATCTAGCCTGTCCAACCCCTTAAGAATTTTGTAAGTTTCTATAAGATTCCCCCCTCAATCTTCTAAATTCCAGCGAGTACAAGCCGAGTCTATCCAGTCTTTCTTCATATGGAAGTCCTGCCATCCCAGGAATCAATCAGGTGAACCTTCTCTGTACTCCCTCTATGGCAAGAATATCTTTCCTCAGATTAGGAGACCAAAACTGTACGCAATACTCCAGGTGTGGTCTCACCAATGCCCTGTACAACTGCAGCAGAACCTCCCTGCTCCTGTACTCAAATTCCCTCGCTATGAATGCTAACATACCATTCGCTTTCTTCACTGCCTGCTGCACCTGCATGCCTACTTTCAATGTGCAAGGATCGCTGGTCAGCGCGGAATCGGTGGGCCGAAGGGCCTGTTTGCATGCTGCATCTCTAAACTAAAGTAAACCAAGTATTCCCCTGGCATGTAAGTACATTCTCAGTGTGGTCACTAACGTACTGCAGGGTACAAAACGACTTGTTTTCACAAGGGGAACCATCCACAAAATCAATGGGCAGATAATTTAGTTGACACAGATGGTACAATGTACCACCCTCGTCCCTGCATGAGTACACCCAAGACATCATCAACAGCAGCAAATAAATACACAAGTGCCGTTGGAAAACATTGCATTCAGTAGGAATCACTTCACCAATTGAGCCGCAGGAGATTGATCAATACTTAACCTTGGAGAGATGATGAATTTGTGACAGGCAAATTATTTGCTTATTGGATATTTTGCCGTCTGTGATCACAATAAGTTGGCAAGTCACGAGGGGGGAGAAAATGATTCGGTATTCAGCTGCCTGCCATTAACATAATGTATATAACACGTTGGGAAGCGGGGGATTCTGTTCCTATTGTGTAGCTGCCCCAGGGGAGGCTTCACTCAACAAAGGCACTCTATTTAAAAAGACTTATTTTGGCAGGGCTGCTGGAGGAAGTATTTTGTAGATAGACATAAAAGGATGGAGTAACTCAGCGGGCCAGACAGCATCTCTGGAGAAAAGGGGTAGGTGAGGCCTGTTTCGGGTCGAGACCCCTCTTCAGACTGATTCAGCGGTGAGGGACACGAGAGATATGGGCGGTGATACAGGGAGATATATTAAACAAGTGAAAGTGTAAGAAAATAACTGCAGATGGTGGTACAAATCGAAGGTATTTATTCACAAAATGCTGGAGTAACTCAGCGGGTCAGGCAGCACCTCAGGAGAGAAGGAATGGGTGACGTTTCGGGTCGAGACCTTTCTTCAGACTGATGTCAGTGGGGCGGGACAAAGAAAGGATATAGGTGGAGACAGGAAGATAGAGGGCGATCTGGGAAGGGGGAGGGGAAGAGAGGGACAGAGGAACTATCTAAAGTTGGAGAAGTCAATGTTCATACCACTGGGCTGCAAGCTGCCCAGGCGAAATATGAGGTGCTGTTCCTCCAATTTCCGGTGGGACTCACTGTGGCATTGGATGAGGCCCATGACAGAAAGGTCAGACTGGGAGTGGGAGGGGGAGTTGAAGTGCTCAGCCACCGGGAGATCAGATTGGTTAAGGCGGACTGAGCAAAGGTGTTGAGCGAAGCGATCGCCGAGCCTGCGCTTGGTTTCGCCGATGTAAATAAGTTGACATCTAGAGCAGCGGATACAATAGATGAGGTTGGAGGAGGTGCAGGTGAGCCGCTGTGTCACCTGGAAAGACTGTTTGGGTCCTTGGATGGAGTTGAGGGGGGAGGTAAAGGGACAGGTGTTGCATCTCGTGCAGTTGCAGAGGAAAGTGCCCGGGGAACAAATGAAAGATATGCAAAAATAGTAACCATGATCATAAGAGCAGAATTAGGCCATTCGGCCCATCAAGTTTACTCCATTCAATCTTGGCTGATCTATCTCTCCCTCCTAACTCCATTCTCCTGCCTTCTTCCCATCACCTCTGATACCCGAACTCATCAAGAATCTATCTATCTCTGCCTTAAAAATATCCACCGACTTGGCCTCCACAGCCTTCTGTGGCAAAGAATTCCACAGATTAAGAATAAGGGGTAGGCCATTTAGAACGGAGGTGAGGAAAAACCTTTTTCAGTCAGAGAGTTGTGAAGCTGTGGAATTCTCTGCCTCAGAAGGCAGTGGAGGCCAATTCTCTGAATGGATTCAAGAGAGAGCTGGATAGAGCTCTTAAGGATAGCGGAGTCAGGGGGTATGGGGAGAAGACAGGAACGGGGTACTGGTTGAGAATGATCAGCCATGATCACATTAAATGACGGTGCTGGCTCGAATAGCCTACTCCTGCACCTATTGTCTGTCGTCTATTGTCTATTCACCACCCTCTGAATAAAGAAATTCCTCCTCATCTCCTTCCCAAATAAACGTCCTTTAATTCTGAAGCTATGACCTCTGGTCCTGGACTCTCCCACTGGTGGAAACATCCTCTCCACCTCCTCTCTATCCAGGCCTTTCACTATTCTGTACGTTTCAATGAGGTTCGATGATAGAGGAAACAGGCCATTGTTAGCTGTGGCCTGGGTGAAACCTAGTTACAGACAACGAGATGCAGCCAGATGACATTGAAGGTAGTACACCGACTTGGGTGGGGGAGGGACGGAGAGAGGGATTGCAAGTGTTACTTAAAGTTAGAGAAATCAATATTAATACCAATGGGTTGTAAGCTGCCCAAGCGAAATATGAAATGATTTTATTTGAGATTGATTGGTTCAGTATCTGTTGCTTTTTGAAAACAATAGTTCAGGAAGAAATGCACCAGGATTCCTGTAGCTAACTGCGAGATATTAGAGTCATAGCGTCATGGAGTGATACCGTGTGGAAACAGGCCATTCGGCCCAACCTGCCCGCACCGGCCAACGTGTCCCAGCTCCACTAGTCCCACTTGCCTGCACTTGGTCCATATCCCTCCAAACCTGTCTTATCCATGTACCTGTCGAACTGTTTCTTAAACGTTGGGATAGTCCCAGCCTCAACTACCTCCTCTGGCAGCTTGTTCCATACACCCACAACCCTTTATGTGAAATAGTTACTCCTCCGATTCCTATTAAAACTTTTTTTCTTCACCTTGAATCTAGGTCGTCTGGTCCTCGATTCCCCTACCATGGGCAAGAGGCTCTGTGCATCTACCGATCTGTTCCTCTCATGATTTTGTACACCTCTATAAGGTCACCCCTCATCCACCTGCTCCCCATGGAATAGAGACCCATCCTATTCAACCTCTCCCTATAGCTCACACCCTCTAGCCCTGGCAACATCCTGGTAAATTATTTTTCCATGTTTTTATGTTTCTATGTTTCTCTGATCCTGTGCTGAACTATTCTGTGTCCTATGATGTAAACATAGAAACATAGAAAATAGGTGCAGGGGTAGGCCATTCGGCCCTTCGAGCCAGCACTGCCTTTCAATATAATCATGGCTGATCATCCAAAATCAGTACCCCTTTCCTGCTTTTTCCCCACATCCCTTAATTTCATTAGCCTTTAGAGCTAAATCTAACTCTCACAAAAAAAAAAGCATCCAGTGAATTGGCCTCCACTGCCTTCTGGATGAAGTTTAATGCTGATGTCCCCAAAGAATCCTCTTCAAAAAGAGTGGCATGGTAGTGCAGCGGTAGAGTTGCTACTTTACAGCACCAGAGACCCGGGCTTGATCCTGACCTTGGGTGCCGTCTGTATGGAATTTGCACATTCTCCCCATGATCGCGTGGGTTTTCTCCGGGTTCTCCGGTTTCCTCCCACACTCCAAGGACGTACAGGTTTGTAGGTTAATTGGCTTCTGTAAATTTTGAAATTGTCCCTGGTGTGTAGCATAGCGCTAGTGTACGGGGTGATTTCTGGTCGGTGGGCACTAAAAGTTGTATCTCCAAAGTCTAAAGTCTAAAGTCAAGTCAAGTCAAATTTATTTGTCACATACACATACACGATGTGCAGTGAAATGAAAATGGCAATGCCTGCGGATTGTGCACAAAAAGAATTACAGTTACAGCATATAAATAAAGTTAATAAGTTACTATTAGTGTCGACAAAAATTTAGTCTCTGGGGTTATAAAAGTTGACAGTCCTGATGGCCTGTGGGAAGAAGCTCCGTCTCATCCTCTCCGTTTTCACAGCGTGACAGCGGAGGCGTTTGCTTGATCGTAGCATCTGGAACAGTCCGTTACTGGGGTGGCAGGGGTCCCTCATGATCTTGCTTGCTCTGGATCTGCACCTCCTGATGTATAGGTCCTGCAGGGGGACGAGTGTAGTACTCTCTGCAGGACCATCCTGTCCTGGGCAGAGCTGTTCCCAAACCAGACTGTAATGTTGCCGGACAGAATGCTCTCTACAGCCCCAATACAATACAAAAGTTTACCAATACAATAAAGGTACCAATACAAAGTTTAAGAAACATGTAGTCAGGTGCATGAATAAGATAGGTTTAGAGGGATATGGGTCAAACGCAGCCAGATGGGACGAGTGTTGATGGGGCATGTGGGTCGGTGTGGGCAAGTTGGGCCGATGGGTCTGTTTCCACACTCTATGACTCTATGACTGCGTGGATTTTCTCTGGGTGGTGTTTCCGGTACATCCCAAAGACGTACAGGTTTGTAGGTTCAATGGCTTCTGCAGATTGTACGTTGTCACTGGTGTATAGTGCAATGCTGGTGTACGGGGTGATCGCTGGTCGGCGTGGACTCGGTAGGCCAAAGGGCCTGTTTCCAGGCTGTATCTCTCAAATATACCATATTAAAAACAAAGCCTGAAGTCCCTAGTGTAATTAATGCGGTTAAAAATCAACCCTGCTTAAAACATATCTCTTTGTGCCTCCCCTAATATCACTTCACTTTGCTCAGTGTTAAAACTGGTTTGATAATGTGGGTGGTGAATCTGTGGAATTCATTGCCATAGAAGGCCGTGGAGGTGGCCAAGTCAATAGACAATAGACAATAGACAATGGGTGTAGGAGGAGGCCATTCGGCGTTTCGTGCCAGAACCACCATTCAATGTGATCATGGCTGATCATTCTCAATCAGTACCCAGTTCCTGCCTTCTCCCCATACCCCCTGACTCCGCTATCCTTCAGAGCTCTACCTAGCTCTCTCTTGAATGCATTTAGAGACTTGGCCTCCACTGCCTTCTGAGGCAGTGAATTCCACAGATTTACAACTCTCTGACTGAAAAGGTTTTTCCTCATCTCCGTTCTAAATGGCCTACCCCTTATTCTTAAACTGTGGCCCCTGGTTCTGGAGTCCCCTGGTCAATGGGTATTTTTTTAAGCAGAGATAGATAGATTCTTGATTTGTACGGGTGTCATAGGTTATGGGGAGAAGGCAGGAGAATGGGGTTAGGAGGGAGAGATAGACCATCCATGATTGAATGACGGAGTAGGCGTGATGGGCCGAATGGCCTGATTCTGCTCCCATCACTAATGGACTTGTGAACATAACAGAAAATCAAAACAACTGCGGCTGCTGTAAATTGAAATAAAAAGATAAAATGCTGGAAATGATCGGATCTGAGACGCTTTGTATTAGACAACTGCTTTAATGTCTCAAGGTCATTTGCAGTAGCATTGTCAAACTCGCTCTGACAAAGAGTCGCTCCTCATTAGACCTCTATAAGGTCCAGACGGATCATAGAAACTTGCAGCACAAGGAGTAGGTTGTTCAACTCCCAGTGTCCATGTAAATACTTCATTGCCTGAGGTCCAAAACATTCAAGATCATAACAATTTGCTGCATTAGGTATTCTCTCCATTCCCCTGTTTTTATTTCCCATTTATCTTAGTTTAGTTTAGTTTAGAGATACAGCGCAGAAACAGGCCCTTCGGCCCACCGAATCCGCACCGACCAGCGATCCCCGCACATTAACACCATCCTGCACTCGGGACAAGTTTTACATTTATAACCAAGCCAATTAACCTACAAACCTGTACGTCTTTGGAGTGCGGGAAGAAACCAAAGTTCTCGGGGAAAACCCACACAGGTCACGGGGAGAACGTACAAACGCCGTACAGACAGCGCCCGTGGTCGGGATCAAACCCGGATGTCTGGCACTGCAAGCGCTGTAGGGCAGCAACTCTACCGCTGCCGCGCCACCGTGCGGCAGTTGTATGCTCTGACTACTAACTCTCCCGCCGGTTTCATCAGCTCGCAAGTCATAGGAGCAGAGTTAGGCCATTCGGCCCATCGAGTCTAATCTGTCATTCACGCCATATCCTCATAATTAAAGGACGTACCTTTAGAAAGAAGACGAGGGGGAATTTCTTTAGTCAGAAGGTGGTGAATCTGTGGAATTCGTTGCCACCGACGGCTGTGGAGGCCGTCAATGGATATTTTTAAGGCTGAGTTTGACAGATTCTTGGTTAGAACGGGTGTCAGGGGTGATGGGGAGAAGGCAGGAGAATGGGGTTGGGAGGGAAAGATAGATCAGCCATGATTGATGGATTGGCAGAGTAGACTTGAATGAGCGAATGGCCTAATCCTGCTTCTATCACATGATCTTGTGAGTCTGCACCAACCATCAGGCACCCGTTCCCACTAGCTCTATGATATCCCACTTTCGCATCCACGCCGTACACACCAGGGGCAATTTACAGAGGGCCAGTTAACGTACAAACCAGCACGCCTTTAGAAAACATTAGAAAACAGGTGCAGGAGTAGGCCATTTGGCCTTTCGGGATATGGGAGGAAACCGGAGCAAGAAGGGTCTCAACCCAAAACCTCACCCATTCCTTCTCTCCAGAGACGCTGCCTGTCCCGCTCCAGTTACTCCAGCTTTTTGTCTGCACCTGGACGAAACGCACGCGGTCGCAGGGAGAACTTGCAAACTCCACACAGACAGCACCCGCGGTCAGGATCGAACCCGGGTCCCAGGCGCTGTGAGGCAGCTGCTCTACCCGCTGCGCTACCATGAGAGTAGATGAATGTGTGATCGCTGAGCCACAAGTTGCCGAATTGGTACATGCATTGCAACAATAGTTCACTCAGCCACTTTCACATGACTCATTGTCAAAATGACTCATTGCCGACACGTTATTAACCTGGAATGGGAACCATATTTCACTGGCCACAGCTGCTCATTGATTCTGGGCCCATCACACATTTTCTACTTTCAGCATTCCTAATATTTTGCAAAGATGTCCTTTGTGTTGGTGTCATAGACACATTGCGTCACACAGCCAGTGGAAACAGACCCTTCTTGTCCAACTTGCCCACACTGAGCAACATGCCCCCATCTACACTAGGCCCACCTGCCTGCACTTGGTCCATATCCCTCCAAACCTGCACTGTCCATGTACCTGTCCATGGTTTCATTTAAAGGGAAAAGTCGGTGGTCTTATGGTTTCCCCCAAGTTCATAAGTTGAAGAGCAAATTATGTTCAGAACAGATTTGGGATATTTGGGGGGAGGAGGGGGGAGGGGGGGGGGAGGTTGTTTGTAGATTAGTTACCTAAAATTGGAGAATTCAATGTTCATACTGTAATTAAATTAAGATGGACCAATGCCCGCGTATACTCCATATCCCTCCATTCCTACATATCCACATGCCTATCTAAAAGCCTCTCAAACACAACTATCGTATCTGCTTCAATTATCAACATTGGCCACACGTTCATAAATTCATAAGTTCTAGGAACAGAATTTGCCCATTCGGCCCATCAAGTTTACTCCACCATCCAATCATGGCTGATCTATCTTTCCCACTCAACCCCATTCTCCTGCCTTCTCCTCATAACATAGAAAATAGGTGCAGGAGGAGGCCATTCAAGCCAGCACCGCCATTCATTGTGATCATGGTTGATCATCCAATATCAGTAACCCGTGCCTGCCCTCTCCCCATAATCCCTTGATTCCACTAGCCCCTAGAGCTATCTAACTCTCTCTTAAATTCATCCAGTGATTTGGCCTCCACTGCCCTCTGTGGCAGAAAATTCCACAAATTCACAACTCTCTGGGTGAAAAAGCTCCTTCTCACCTCAGTCAGGCAGCAACTCTGGAGAAAAAGGTCATAAGGTGATAAGTGATAGGAGTAGAATTAGGCCATTCGACCCATCGAGTCTACTCCGCCATTCAATCATGGCTGATCTATCTCTCCCTCCTAACCCCATTCTCCTGCCTTCTCCCCATAACCGCCGGAGCCCGTACTAATCAAGAATCTGTCAATCCCCGCCTCAAAAATATCCATTGACTTGGCCTCCAAATATCCATTGATTTGGCCTCCAAATATCCATTGACTTGGCCTCCAAATATCGATTGACTTGGCCTCCAAATAGCCATTGACTTGGCCTCCAAATGTCCATTGACTTGGCCTCCAAATATCCATTGCCTTGGCCTCCAAATATCCATTGACTTGGCCTCCAAATATCCATTGACTTGGCCTCCAAATGTCCATTGACTTGGCCTCCAAATATCCATTGACTTGCCGTCAAACGCTCATCATATTTTCACCCATTCAGTCCTGGGATCATTCTCGTAAATCTAATCTACCGCTGACCGCGGGTCGAACGGCAAGACTTCACCGTGGCCGCCGAGGCCCCGTGAGGCCCCAAGACTTGCTAAGTCTTTCTATATATTTTTTGAGCCGCAGCTATCTTGCACTCTGAGAGGTGAACGTAAAAGGAGTGCCCTGAAAGTCACAGGAGAGTTCAAGTATGAAAAACAATTATTCAGCTAGATGGAGACAGACAGATTGAGAAAGTAGCAGGATGGATCAGAGGGTTTTGTTAAAGTCCCACACGTTAGGCTGGTTCAGAAGATTAAGTCACTTGGGAGCCAAGGTTAATTGGATCCAAAATTGGCTTGTTGATAGGAGGCAGTGGTGGAAGGAAGCCTGTGCCGAGTGTTTAGTTTAGTTTAGACATACAGCGCAGAAACAGGCCCTTTGCCCCACCGAGTCCGCGCCGACCAGCGATCCCCGCACATTAACACTATCCTACATACACTAAGGACAATTTGCAATTTTACAAAGCCAATTTAACCTACAAACCTCCAACCTCCGACCCGCGGGTCCTCCGGCCTCAGCTGCTCTCACCGGGAGGCGTCTACCACAGCAGCCCGCTGGGCCATACTCTAACTGGGGCCTCACCAACATCTTATACAACTGTAACATGACCTCCCAACTTCTATACTCAAAACTCTGGCTGATGAAGGCCAAGGTGCCAAAAGTCTTTTTAACCACCCAATCCATATACTGTGTTTATGGTGTGGAACGAGCTGCTGGAGGAGGTAGTTGACGCAGGGACTATTGCAATGTTTAAGGAACAATTAGGCAGGTACATGGATAGGACAGGTTTGGAGGGATACGGGCCAAATGCGGGCAGGTGGGACTAGTGTAGCTGGGACATGTTGGCTGGTGTGGGCAAGTTGGGCCGAAGGGCCTGTTTCCACGCTGTGTGACTCTATGACTCTATAAACTGTTGTGCTGCTGCAAGTAAGAATTTCATTGTTCAGTTTCGGTACATATGGAATTTTAAAAAAAAAATCCTTTCTTGATGTTTAACTCCTGAAGTTAGAATCATAGTTATACTGCACAAAAACAGACCCTTCAGCTCAACTTACCCATGCTGACCAAGTTGCCCCATCTACACCAGTCACACCTGCCTGCATTTGGCCCAATTCCTGTAAACCCACCCTATCCATGTACCTGCCTAAAAGTTCAGTTTTTGGTTAGTTCAGAGATACAGCACGGAAACAGGCCCATCGGCCCACCGAGTCCACACCGACCAGCGATCCCCGCACATTAACACCATCCTTCACACACTAGTGACAAAATACATTTACACCAAGCCAATTAACCTACAAACCTGAACGTCTTTGGCGTGTGGGAGGAAACCGGAGCATCCGGAAAGGTTCACGCAGGTCACGGGGAGAACGTACAAACTCCGTACAGACAGCACCCGTAGTCAGGATCGAACCTGGGTCTCTTGCGTTGCAAGCGCTGTAAATGTCTTTTAAATGTTGTTATAGTACGTGCCTCATCCACCTCCTCAGGCAACTCATTCCTTACATCCACCACTCTTTGTGTCTAAATGTTGTCCCTCAGGTTCTGATTAATTCTTTCCTACCTCATCTTGAACCTATGTTCTCTGGTTCAGATTCCCCATCTCTGGGCAGTTCTGTGCGTCTACCCGATCTATTCCTCTCATGATTTTTGCACACCTGTGCAAGATCACCCCTCGTCCTCCTGCACTTCAAGGAATAGAGCCCTAGCCTGCTCAACCTCTCCCTGTAGCTCAGAGCCTCAAGTCCTGGCAACATCCACGTAAATCTACTTTGAACCCTTTCCAGCTTGACAACATCGTTCCGATGGCGGCGCCTAACGGCAGCGGCTGACTAGCAGTCTGTCCGTCTTTTTTTTGTTGAGTGTCGGTGTTGGGATGATTTTTATATATATTTTTTTGGTTGTGTATGTGTGGGAGGGGGTGGTGGTGTGTGGGGGGTGGGTGTGGGTGGGTGGGTGTGGGGAACTTTTCTCTTCCTCACGGCGCGGGGTGCGGCTCGGCTGCGGGGCCTAACATCCCCCGGTGCGGCTCGGCCGCTGGACTTTACATCCCGGTGCGGCTTGGCCGCTGGACTTTACATCCCGGTGCGGCTTGGCCGCTGGACTTTACATCCCGGTGCGGCTTGGCCGCTGGACTTTACATCCCGGTGCGGCTTGGCCGCTGGACTTACATCGCCCGGTGCAGCTCGGCTGCGGGGCTTAACACCGCCCGGTGCAACTTGGCTGCGGGACTTAACACCGCCCGGTGCGGCTCGGCTGCGGGACTTTTCACCGCTGGTGCGGCTCGGCTGCGGGACTTAGCTGCGCAAGGCTTGGTCGCGGGCCTTTCATCGCCCGGTTCGGCCGCGAGACGTTTCAGCGCCCGGTGCGGGGACTGTGCGGGTCGGTCGGGGACGAGCTGTCTGTCCGTGGGCGTGGGGAAGAGAGGGGAAGTTTTGTTGCCTCCATCACAGTGAGGGGGTGTTTGGAGTCACTGTGATGGACGTTTGTGTTGGGGTCATGTGTCTTGTGTTCTTTTTTTTTTTCTTTCTATGACTGCTATGTAGTTTCGTTCGGTACTTCGGTACCGAACGACAAATAAAGCTCTGTTATACCTGTTATACCTGTTATATAACATGGTGTCCAAAACCGAGCACAATACTCTAAATGTGACCTCACTAACATCTCACATAACTGCAGCATGACCTCCCAACGCCTGTATCATATCATATATATACAGCCGGAAACAGGCCTTTTCGGCCCTCCAAGTCCGTGCCGCCCAGCGATCCCCATACATTAACACTATCCTACACCCACTAGGGACAATTTTTACATTTACCCAGCCAATTAACCTACATACCTGTACGTCTTTGGAGTACGTCACTGTACTCAGTGCTCTGACCGATGAAGGCCAATGTGCCGAAAGCCTTTTTCACCACCCAATCTATCTGGGACACCACTTTCAAAGAGCTATGTTCCTGCGCTCCTAGATCCCTGTGCTCTCCAACATTCCCCAGAGCACTACTGTTCACAGTGCAAGTCCTGCCCATTTAGTTAGACTTCCAAAAATGCAACACCTCACATTTCTCTGTGTGATAGACAATAGGCGCAGGAGTAGGCCATTCGGCCCTTTGAGCTAGCACCGCCATTCAATGTGATCATGAGTGATCATTCTCAATAAGTACCCTGTTCCTGCCCTCTCCCCATATCCCCTGACTCCGCTATCATTAAGAGCTCTATCTAGCTCTCTCTTGAAAGCATCCAGAGAATTGGCCTCCACTGCTTTCTGAGGCAGAGAATTCCACAGATTTACAACACTCTGAGTGAACAAGTCACAGTGAAATTCTTTGCTTGCATACCCACGTAAAGGGTGCTGACAAAGTTACAAAGTATTAAATTCCATCAACCATTGCTCAGCCCACCTAACAAACCACAAAATCCTGCTGCTATTTTCACTATCTGCGATCCAACCAATTTTGTAACATCTGCAAATTTGCTAATCTTGCTTGCCATGTATGTTCTCATCCAAATCATTGACGTAGATAACAAACAGTAACGGGCCCAGCACCGACCCCTAGTCTCAGGCCTCCCGTCTGAGAAGCAACCTTCCACCATCACCCACTGCTTCCGTCCATGGAGCCAATTTTATCTATCCATTCGGCTATCTCTCCTCGGATCCCATGCGATCTAACCTTCCAGAGCAGCCTACCATGTGGAACATTGTCGAATGCCTTACTGAAGTCCATGTACACAACATCTACAGCTCTGCCCTCATCAACCTTTTTGGTCACGTCTTCAAAAAACTCAATCAGATTTGTCAGACACAACCTCCCATGTACAAAACCATGCTGACTGTTCCTAATCAGCCCTTGGCTGTCCAAATGGATATCTTATTCCCCAGAATACTCACTAGCAATATTCCAACCACAAATAAGTTCACTGACCTGCAGTTTTAGAGATGGAAACAGGCCCTTCGGCCCACTGGGTCCGTGCCGACCAGCGATCCCCGCACATTGACACTATCTTACACGGACTAGGGACATTTTTTACATTTACCAAGCCAATTAACCTATGTTTTTGGAGTGTGGAAGGAAAAAGCAATAGACAATAGACAATAGGTGCAGGAGTAGGCCATTCGGCCCCACGAACCAGCACTGCCATTCAATGTGATCATGGCTGATCATCCACAATCAGTACCCCGTACCTGCCCTCTCCCAGGGAAGTAGTTCCCAGGGAAAACCCACACGGTCACGGGGAGAACGTACAGCCTCCATACAGACAGCACCTGTAGTCAGGATCGAACCCGGGTCTCTGGCATCGTCAAGCAGTGGCTCTACCGCTGCGCCACCATGTCGCATCAATGGTGTACTGCAAGGAATGGTACTGTTTGTGGCAGAAGGCAGTGGAGGCCAATTCTCTGAATGCATTCAAGAGAGAGCTAGATAGAGCTCTTAAGGATAGCAGAGTCAGGGGGTATGGGGAGAAGGCAGGAACGGGGTACTGATTGAGAATGATCAGCCATTATCACATTGAATAGCGGTGCTGGCTCGAAGGGCCGAATGACCTCCTCCTGCACCTATTGTCTATTGTCTATTGTGGTGTACACTATTGGCTTGGATGTGAGTGTAGGAGGTCGGTAACAGGCACAAAATGAGTGGCATTGTGGTGCACTGGTTCAATGGTGTTTGTACAGTCGGAATGGAACCCGGGTCTCCGACGCTGCAAGGGCTGTAAGGCAGCAACTCTGCTGCTGCGCCACCGTGCCGCCCTAAACGCTTCCATTGACACTTTGCGTCCATCTTGTGAGCGGCAGTGAGTCATAATTTCCTGAGGATGGAAGGTCTGTTGAAGTGCCGAGTCGAGCAGATTTGGTTTTGCCATTAGATGACAGCTGACACTTTGCATGATACACTTGAACAACAGAGGAAACCATCGGGAAGATTGCAAAGCTGTGCACAGGCGGCTTTTTATGCAGATTGAACTGAGTCACCAACCAGAGAAAAAAAATTGAGGAAGAAAGGCATTTGAGTTGTGAATCTGTGGAATTGTCCAAGATAGACTGGCAATTGATACTTAAAGGGTTGACGGTGGACATGCAATGGAAGGCATTTAAAGATTGCATGGATGAACTACAACAATTGTTCATCCCAGTTTGGCAAAAGAATAAATCAGGGAAGGTAGTGCATCCGTGGCTAACAAGGGAAATCAAGGATAGTATTAAAACAAAAGATGAAGCATATAAATTAGCCAGAAAAAGTAGCATACCAGAGGACTGGGAGAAATTCCTGGGAGTCCAGCAGAGGAGGACAAAGGGCTTAATTAGGAAAAGGAAAATAGATTATGAGAGAAAACTGGCAGGGAACATAAAAACTGACTGCAAAAGCTTTTATAGATATGTGAAGAGAAAAAGACTAGTTAAGACAAATGTAGGTCCCTTGCAGTTGGAAACAGGTGAATTGATCATAGGGAACAAGGAGATGGCAGACCAATTGAACAACTACTTTGGTTCTGTCTTCACTAAGGAAGACATAAACAATCTGCCGGAAATAGCAGGGGACCGGGGGTCTAATGAGATGGAGGAACTGAGGGTAATCTAGGTTAGTCGAGAAGTGGTGTTAGGTAAATTAAATGGATTAAAGGCCGATAAATCCCCAGGGCCAGATAGGCTGCATCCCAGAGTGCTTAAGGAAGTAGCCTCAGAAATAGTGGATGCATTAGTGATAATTTTTCAAAACTCTTTATATTCTGGAGTAGTTCCTGAGGATTGGAGGGTAGCAAATGTAACCCCACATTTTAAAAAGGGAGGGAGAGAGAAAACGGGGAATTATAGACCAGTTAGCCTAACATCGGTAGTGGGGAAAATGCTACAGTCAGTTATTAAAGATGTGATAGCATCACATTTGGAAAGTGGTGAAATCATCGGACAAAGTCAGCATGGACTTATGAAAGGCAAATCATGTCTGACGAATCTTATAGAATTTTTCGAGGATGTAACTAGTAGAGTGGATAAGGGAGAACCAGTCGATATGTTATATCTGGACTTTCAGAAGGCCTTCGACAAGGTCCCACATAGGAGATTGGTGTATAAAGCACACGGAATTGGGGGTTCAGTGTTGAGGTGGATAGAGAATAGGTTGGCAGACAGGAAGCAAAGAGTAGGAATAAACGGGTCCTTTTCGAAATGGCAGGCAGTGACTAGTGGGGTACCGCAAGGCTCAGTGCTGGGACCCCAGTTATTTACAATATATATTAATGATTTGGACGAGGGAATTGAATGCAACATCTCTAAGTTTTGCAGATGACACGAAGCTGGGTGGCAGTGTTAGCTGCGAGGAGGATGCTAGGAGGCTGCAGAGTGACTTGGATAGATTAGGCGAGTGGGCAAATGCAATATAATGTGGATAAATGTGAGGTTATCCACTTTGGCGGCAAGAACAGGAAAGCAGAGTATTACCTGAATGGTGGCCAATTGGGAAAAGGGGAGATGCAACGTGACCTGGGTGTCATGGTGCACCAGTCATTGAAAGCAAGCGTGCAGGTGCAGCAGGCAGTGAAGAAAGCGAATGGTATGTTAGCATTCATAGCAAGAGGATTTGAGTATAGGAGCAGGGAGGTTCTGCTGCAATTGTACAGGGCCTTGGTGAGACCGCACCTGGAGTATTGTGTACAGTTTTGGTCTCCTAATCTGAGGAAAGACATTCTAGCCTTAGAGGGAGTACAGAGAAGGTTCACCAGATTGATCCCTGGGATGGCAGGACTTTCATATGAAGAAAGACTGGATAGACTAGGCAGGAGCCAGCGCTGCCGTCGCAGCTGCGGCTTGCCTGCAGTCCGTCTGTCTTTTGTGTTTGTTGTTGTTTTTGTATGAATTGTAGTTTTAATATGGTGTAGTGTTTGTATGTTATGTGTGTGTGGGGGGGGGGGGGGGGGAATGGGAACTGTAAAATTCTCTCTCCCGAACGGAAACGCGACCTTTGTTTCTGTGTCGTGTCCCCATTCCCGTTGCGGCCTACCATCGGCCATGCACCTGGGACCACCTGGGGCTCTGGTTCGCAGAGCCCGCGGCCAGGACTCACCACCTGCGGCGCTGGCTGCCTGCGGATGCTGCGGGAGCGGCTGCGACTCGTCTCCGGAGGCTCCGGCGCGGGCCGCCTGGACGTGGGAAGCCCGCAGGCCCCTGGATGGGGGCCGACATCGGGAGCACCGGCAGCGGCAGAGGCAGCGTGTTCGCCCGCCCCGAATCGCGGGGCTTGGGTCGGCCCGCCGCGGACCTTTCACCGTCCGGCGCGGCCTGCAATAGGCCGCGGGATTTTCACCGCCCAGCGGGGGCTTCAATGTCGGGAGCCCCGACCGCCCCGACGTGGCAACGACAACAGCCTGACCGCAGGAGAAGACGGCAGGGGAAGAGAAAAAGACATTGTGGCCTTCCATCACAGTGAGGAGGGACTGGAGGAGACTCACTGTGATGGATGTTTCTTTTTGTTTGGTGTTAGTTTGTGATTGTATGTGTTATTGCATTTTTATTGATTATTCTTATTGGTCTTATTGTTCAACTGCGGGAAATGTTTCATTTCACTACACATTTATGTGTATGTGACAAATAAACGACTATTGACTATTGACTATACTCGCTGGAATTTAGAAGACTGAGGGGGGATCTTATAGAAACATATAAAATTCTTAAAGGTTTGGAGAGGCTAGATGCGGGAAGATTGTTCCCGATGTTGGGGGAGTCCAGAACCAGGGGTCACAGCTTAAGGATAAGGAGGAAGTCTTTTAGGACTGAGATGAGAAAACATTTCTTCACACAGAGAGTGGTGAGTCTGTGGAATTCTCTGCCACGGAAGGTAGTTGAGGCCAGTTCATTGGCTATATTTAAGAGGGAGTTAGATGTGGCCCTTGTGGCTAAAGGGATCAGGGGGTATGGAGAGAAGGCAGGTACAGGTTACTGAGCTGGATGATCAGCCATGATCATATTGAATGGCGGTGCAGGCTCGAAGGGCCGAATGGCCTACTCTTGCACCTATTTTCTATGTTTCTATGTTTCTATGAATTCTCCGCCACACAAGGCAGTGGAGGCCAATTCACTGGATGTATTCAAGAGAAAGATACACCGATGAGCCAAAACATTATGGCCACTGACAGGCGAAGAGAATAACATTGATTATCTTGTTACAATGGCACCTGTCAAGGGGTGGGATATATTAGGCAGCAAGTGAACAGTCAGTTCTTGAAGTTGACGTGTTTGATGCAGGAGAAATGGGCAGGAGTAAAGACCTGAGCGACTTAGTCTGAAGAAGGGTCTCGACGGTCTCGACCCGAAACGTCACCCATTCCCTCTCTCCTAGATGCTGCCTGACCTGCTGAGTTACTCCAGCATTTTGTGATACCTTCCATTTGTACCAGAATCTGCAGTTATTTTCCTACACAACTTGACAAGGGCCAAATTGTTATGGCCAGATGACTGGGTCAGAGCATCTCTGAAACGGCAAGGCTTGTGGGGTGCTCCCGGTCAGCAGTGGTGAGTACCTACCGACAGTGGTCCGAGGAGGGACAAACCACAAACCAGCGACAGGGTGTTGGGCACCCAAGGCTCATTGATGCGCGAGGGCAACGAAGGCTATCCCATCTGGTCCGAACCGACAGAAGGTCGACTGTGGCACAAGTCACAGAAAGTTTTAATGGTGGTCACGGGCGGAATGTGTCACAATACACAGTGCATCGCACCCTGCTGCATATGGGGCTGCACACGGAGGACCAACAGCATATTAGGCAGGCGGTCTTAATGTTTTGGCTCATCAGGTCATAATGTTTTGGCTGATCGGTGTTTAGCTCTTCGGGCTAACGGAATCGATATGGGGAGAAAGCAGGAAAGGGATACTGTTTTAGAATGATCAGCCATGATCATATTGAATCACTGTGCTGGATCGAAGGGCCGAATGGCCTAACCCTGCACTTATATTCTATGTTTCTATTTCCAGTCATAACATTTCTTCCAGGTATAAAATGTTCCGGATGAACTTCTAGCCACAAATTATTATTCCCTTGTGTTTTTGCAGTCAGATAGTTTGACTTTTGAGAGAGCTGGCCTTTTTTGTTGTACTCGTTATCCGTTGGATAACAAGTCAAAGATTTTCAGGTCAAGGCTTCCAGCACTGTGGAACATTGAACAAGACTTTCAAGGGTCATGGTGTCTTGGAGTGATTCAGCGTGGAAACAGGCCCTTTGGCCCAACTTGTTCACACCAGCCAACATGTCCCAGGTACACTAGTCCCACCTGTCTGCGTTTGGTCCATATCCCTCCAAACCACTACCTCCTCTGGCAGCTCGTTCCATACACCCACCACCCTTTGTGTGAGAAGGTTACCCTTCAGATTCCTATTAGAAATCTATTAAGATGGAGGGTAAAGTATTCCACACGGGTGCAGAGGAGGTTTACCAGAATGCTCACGTCATAGAGAGCATCCTAACGCATGGCATCCCTGTGTGGTACCTCAGCTGCACGAAGGCAGAAAGGAAAGCTCTACAGCGGGTAGTCCATAGAGCTCAGAGGGCCATCGGAACACAGCTACCAGACTTGGAGGGCATCTACAACACACGATGCCTCAGAAAAGCCACCAGCATCCACAAAGACTCTTCACACCCCTGCAACAGTCTGTTCGAACTTCTGCCATCGGGCAGACGATACAAGGCCTTCTACGCCCGCACCTCCAGACTCAGGAACAGCTTCATCCCCAGGGCCATAGCTGCTATGATAATAATAATAATAATAATTCATTTATTTTATATAGCGCCTTATCACATGCTCAAAGCGCTTTACAAAAACAATTAACATAGAAACAAACAGACAAACTATCCTGACGGAAAAGCGGCGAATACACAACGCCAGCGTCCTCTCACGTCAGGGTCCGGCAGTAGACATTTAAAAAGCACAAGACACACAGATATAATTTTTTACACAAAACAGCCATCACAGTGATTGCTCTAGGCACACCCTCACTGTGATGGAAGGTAAAGTCTTATCTCCTCCTCATTCTTCTCCCGTGGTGCCACGAGGTGATCGAGGCTCCCACTTTTTGAAGTCCCCACCGGGCGATGGAAAGTCCCAGGGCCGAGCCGAGCCGAGCAGGCCGATGAAGGTCCTGAGCCCCCACCGGGCGATGGAAAGTCCCAGGGCCGAGCCGAGCAGGCCGATGAAAGTCCTGAGCCCCCACCGGGCGATGGAAAGTGCTGCGGCCGAGCCACGCAGGGCGATGAAGGGCCTGCGGGCGGGTCGATCGTACCTCGCGCTTCGGGGCGGTCGAAGCTGCTACGGCTGGAGCTCCCAAAAGCCGGTCGCCAGCCAGGGACCTGCGAACTCCCGATGTTGCGGTCTGCAGGGCCCACGGCCGAAGCCTCCGAGATGGTAAGTCCAGGCCCTGCGACCAGAGTCTTTGAGGTCGATCCCAGCTGGAGGCCGCCGACTCCACGATGTTAGGCCGTAGCGCGAACGGAGATACGACACGGTAAAGGTCGCATCTCCGTTGAGGAGGAGATTTGAAAAAAGGTTTCCCCCAACCCCCCCACCACCCCCCCCCCCCCCCCCCCCCCCCCCCACATATACAGAGTTAAAAATAAAACAAAACGTACATTTAACGACGACAATGACAAAAAACAACAAAAAAAAAAACAGAGAGACTGCCGGTGAGCCGCAGCTGCAGAACACAGCCACGCCCCCTAGAACCTATGAACGCTATGAACCGGTCCTGCTGAGACGGATGGCCACAACGCATAGATCAACTTGCACTTTACCCTGTCTAAAACTGTTACAATTGTTTCGTTTCGTTGGGTTGCTGTTGTCTAAATTACTTAAATTATTGCATCGTATGGGAGGCGCATTCCCAATCTCGTTGTACCCCTGGGTACAATGACAATAAAGATATATTGTATTGTATTGTATTGTAAGAGTCCATGAGATTAAAATTGGGTGGCACGGTGGTGCAGCGGTAGAGTTGCTGCCTTACCTGGGTTCGAACCTGACTACGGGCGCTGCCAGTACGGAGTTTGTACATTTTCCTTGTGACCTGCGTGGGTTTTCTCCGAGATCTTCGGTTTCCTCCCACACTCCAAAGTGCTGGTTTATAGGTTAATTAGCTTGGTATGAATGTAAACTGGCCCCAGTGTGTGTAGGGTAGTGTTAGTGTGCAGGGATCTCTGGTCGGTGTGAACTCGGTGGGCCGAAGGGCCCGTTTCCGTACTGTATCTCTAAACTAAACTAAACTAAACTAAACTAAAGTCTGATGAAGGATCTCAACTTGAAACGTCACCTAATGCATTTCTCCAGAGATGCTGCCTGTACCACTGAGTTACTCCAGATTAGAGGGTTTCAGCTGCAGAGAGAGTTCATATGTTCTAGGAGCAGAAATAAGCCATTCGGCCCATCAAGTCTACTCCTCCATTCAATTAGACACATAGCAAAATAGAAAATAGGTGCAGGAGTAGGCCATTTGGCCTATCGAGCCAGCACCGCCATTCAATATAATCATGGCTGATCATCCAAAATCAGTACCTCCCCACATCCCTTGATTCCGTTAGCCCTAAGAGCTCTATCAAACTCTCTCTTGAAAACATCCAGTGAATTGGCCTCCACTGCCTTCTGAGGCAGAGAATTCCACAGATTCACAATTCTCTGGGTGAAAAAGTTTTTCCTCATCTCAGTCCTAAATGGCCTACCCCTTATTCTTAAACTGTGACCCAAGGATCTGGACTCCCCCAACATGGGGAACACTTTTCCTGCATCTCGCCTGTCCAATCCCTTAAGAATTTTACACGTTTCTATAAGATCCCCTCTCATAGAAACATAGAAAATAGGTGCAGGTGTAGGCCATTCGGCCCTTCGAGCCTGCACCGCCATTCAATATGATCATGGCTGACCATCCAGCACAGTAGCCTGTACCTGCCTTCTCTCCATACCCCCTGATCCCTTTAGCAAAAAGGGCCACATCTAACTCCCTCTTAAATATAGCCAATGAACTGGCCTCAACTACCTTCTGTGGCAGAGAATTCCACAGACTCACCACTCTGTGTGAAGAAATGTTTTCTCATCCTGCTAAATTCCAGTGAACATAAGCCCAGTCGGTCCACTCTTTCATTATATGTCAGTCGCGCCATATGATGGCTGATCTCTCTTTCCCTTTCAACCCTATTCTCCTGCCAAATTGTACATTGTCTAAGTTGTTAGGGTTGTGCAGTGTGGTTCAAGAGCTGGATCGTTGATGGGGAGAAGCAGTTGATGTACCTGGAGGGTAAGGTTTCTGAAGGTCCTATACCTCCTTCCCAATGGTAGCGGTGAGATGGGAATCTGGATAGGGAGGTGTGGGTCTTTGCGGATGTTAACCATCTTCTGGAGACAGTGCTCACTGTAGATCCACACAATGGTATGGAGGTTAATACCCATGAAAGACCAGGCAATGTACACCACTTCCTTCAGCCCCTTCTGTGTTCAAATGACTAAACTGGTCAGTCTGCTTTAGATATTTACTTTAGACATACAGAGTGGGAACAGGCCCTTCGGCCCACGCCGACCAGCGATCATCCTGTACACCAGCACCAGCTCCGTCCTACACACACAATTTGCAGAAGCACAGTGGCGCAGCGGTAGAGTTGCTGCCTTACAGCGAATGCAGCGCCAGAGACCCGGGTTCAATCCCGACTACGGGCGCTGTCTGTACGGAGTTTGTACGTTCTCCCCGTGACTTGCGTGGGTTTTCTCTGAGATCTTTGGTTTCCTCTCACACTCCAAAGACGCACAGGTTTGTAGGTTGATTGACTTGCTAAATGTAAACAATTGTCCCTAGTGGGTGTAGGGTAGTGTTGAAGTGCGGGGATCGCTGGGCGGCACGGACTCGCTGGGCCGAAGGGCCTGTTTCCGCGCTGTATCTCTGAACTAAATTAAACTAAGCCTACATACCTGTACGTCTTTGGAGTGTGGGGACGAAACCGGCGATCTTGGAGAAAACCCACGCAGGTCACGGGGAGAACGTACAAACTCCATAAAGACAGCACCACGTAGTCAGGATCGAACCCGGGTCTCTTAAGCTGTGAGGCAGTAACTCTACCGCTGCGCCTTCGTGCCGCCATCCACCGTATACACGTGGAAGTTCACCAGAGTATTCGGCAACGTCTTCGGAAATTGAGGCGTTAGTGAGTTTGCTGAACAATCGCATCAATGTGCTGGTCCCGGAAAAGACCCCCAGAGATGAATTGTGTCAGAAGGAACTGCAGATGCTGGCTTAAACTGAAGATAGACACAAAAAGCTAGAGTAACTCAGCGGGACAGGCAGCATCTCAGGAGAGAAGGAATTGGTGACGTTTCGGGTCGAGACCCTTCTTCAGACGGATCACCACTTTAGACAATAGACAATAGATGCAGGAGGAGGCCATTCGGCCCTTCGAGCCAGCACCGCCATTCAATGTGATCATGGCTGATCATTCACAATCAGTACCCCGTTCATGCCTTCTCCCCATACCCCCTGACACCACTATCCTTAAGAGCTCTATCTAGCTCTCTCTTGAAAGCATCCAGAGAATTGGCCCCCATGGCCTTCTGAGGCAGAGAATTCCACAGATTTACAACTCTGCCTGAAAAAGTTTTTCCTCATCTCCGTTCTAAATGGCCTACCCCTTATTCTTAAACTGTGGCCCCTTGTTCTGTACTCCCCCAACATTGGGAACATGTTTCCTGCCTCTAACGTGTCCAACCCCTTAATAATCTTATACGTTTCGATAAGATCCCCTCTCATCCTTCTAAATTCCAGTGTATACAAGCCCAGTCGCTCCAGTCTTTCAACATACGGCAGTCCCGCCATTCTGGGAATTAACCTAGTGAACCAACTTTTGGGTCCAGTAATTACTGTATCAAATTTTTTAAAAACCCAACACGTTCCATTATTGTTAACTGTCATTCCCATTGCCAATTCCCTCAGTGTAATTATCCTCTTTATCACCCATGACAAGATGTTAAACTTGATCAACGCTGTTATCTACAGGGCCGCAGAAAAGGCTGATTGTTCCGCAGTACCACATATTCTTTGACCCCTCTGTCCTTATAACTGCAGGATTGATCAGGAGTGAAATGGATTATTCACCGCCTGGCTGGTTCGGTTCTGCACCAGTGACTAAGCAACCCATCATCCTGCCAGTCCACTGAGCAGAGGTCACGCTATCTACTTTACACGAGAAGTGTTGCGGATTTTCAAACCCCATTTTAACAGTAAGGCTAAGGGGAACACTGAGAGAGACCACGGTTAAGTTACTCCGTTCGCAAGCCAGCACCTTGGACTTGATGTGTCACAGTCATTGAGTTATAGATTCATACAGTGTGGAAACAGGCCCTTCGGCCGAACTTGCCCCACACCAGCCAACAAGCCCCAGCTACACCAGTCCCACCTGCCGGCATTTGGGCCATATCCCTCCAAACCTGTCCAAATGAATCTGAAACGTTGCGATATTACCTGCCTTAACTGCCTCCCCTGGCAGCTCGTTCCGTACACCCATCACCCTTTCTGTAAAAAAATTTACCCATCAGGTTCCTATTAAATCTCCCATCCCCTCCCCTCTCTGCGTTCCGCAGAGACCGTTCCCTCCGTAACTCCCTGGTCCACTCGTCCCTTCCTGCCCAAACCACCCCATCCCCAGGCACTTTCCCCTGCAACCGCACGAGATGCAACACCTGTCTCTTTACCTCCCCCCTCAACTCCATCCAAGGACCCAAACAGTCTTTCCAGGTGAGACAAAGGTTCACCTGCACCTCCTCCAACCTCATCTATTGCATCCGCTGCTCTAGATGTCAACTTATTTACATCGGCGAAACCAAGCGCAGGCTCGGCGATCGCTTCGCTGAACACCTGCGCTCGGTCCGCATTGACCAAACTGATCTCCCGGTGGCCGAGCACTTCAACTCCCCCTCCCATTCCCAGTCTGACCTTTCTGTCATGGGCCTCCTCCAGTGCCATAGTGAGGCCCACCGGAAATTGGAGGAACAGCACCTCATATTTCGCCTGGGCAGTTTGCAGCCCGGTGGTATGAACATCGACTTCTCCAACTTTAGATAGTTCCTCTGTCACTCTCTTCCCCTTCTCCTTCCCAGATCTCCCTCTATCTTCCTGTCTCCACCTATATCCTTCCTTTGTCCCGCCCCACTGACATCAGTCTGAAGAAGTGTCTAGACCCGAAACGTCGCCCATTCCTTCTCTCCCGAGATGCTGCCTGACCTGCTGAGTTACTCCAGCATTTTGTGAATAAATACCTCCTATTAAATCTTGCCGCCTTCACCTTAAATCTCTGTCCTCTGGTTCTCGATTCCCTGACTCTGTCTACTCTGTGCGTCTACCCGATCTATTCCTCCCATGATGTGTGGGGAAAATAACTGCAGATGCTGGTTCAAACCGAAGGTAGACCCAAATGCTGGAGTAACTCAGCGGGTCAGGCAGCATCTCAGGAGAGAAGGAATGGGTGACGTTTCGGTTTCAGACTGAAGTCTGAAGAAGGGTCTCGACCTGAAACGTCACCCAAACCTTCTCTCCTGAGATGCTGCCTGACCCGCCGAGTTACTCCAGCATTTTGTGTCTATCTATTCCTCTCATGATGTTGTACACCTCCATAAGACCATCCCTCCAACGATGATTTAAAATCATCCACCAACAAGCACCTGGCTTGACTGGGGTGCAATCTCTCACAGTAAACGTCTCCCACTGTTAAACATGGAAACATAGAAAAATAGAAAATAGGTGCAGGAGGAGGCGATTCGGCCCTTCGAGCCAGCGCCTCCTCGGCCATTCATTGTGATCATGGCTGATCATCCACAATCAGTAACCCGTGCCTGCCTTCTCCCCATATCCCTTGATTCCGTTAGCCCCTAGTAATTAAGGGCTTGTCCCACTTAGGCGATTTTAAGGCGACTGCCGGCGACTAGGCTGTCACCGAACTATCGCCGGGGTGTCGCGGGCATGATCGTGAGGAGTCTTCCAAAGATCGTAGTGGATCGTAGTGAATTGTAGTGAATTTCGACGCGTCGCCGAGAAATCAAACGGTTTGAAATCTCTCGGCGACAGTTGGCTTGTCGGCAGATATCGTTGCTTATTGCGGGCGCTGTCACATGCTGTCCCCAGGTTTGCTAGGTTCTCTTAAGATGCATTTAGAAGCACATCATATTAAAATAAGTAATGTCATTTCAAAATACCATAAAATGCTTGTGTTTAACCAATTTATTTACCGTCAGGACATTTGACAGGTAGATTGGAGGAGACAGTTTGACGGTCAGGTAAGCGTGGGAATATTTGCGATGTTTTTGGCCTCAGCCATTACATTTAAAGTGGGCTCCAAACCCAGATATGCAACCCAGAAACCAGATATGCATTTCCCGTACATTTTCAAAGAATGCCCACACACTTTTCACAAAAATCCACCGAACCACTTAAAAAAAATTTTTTTTTAAAAATACGGCTATTAGTAAACTGGAAGTAAATCCAGTTTATCCCTTGTTACAGTGAAGCTTGGTTTTTAAGTAAACCATACAAGGTGTTATAGTTCAAAACTCTCAAATACTTACCAACTTGTCAGTGACTTCAGCCGGAGAAGCATTGACAGCTGGGAATTTCCGCGATGTTTTTGGCCTCAGCCATTACATTTAAAATGGGCTCCAAACCCAGATATGCAACCCAGAAACCAGATATGCATCTCCCTTACATTTTCAAAGAATGCCCACACACTTTTCACAAAAATCTACTTAACCACTTTAAAAAAATTTTTTTTAATACAGCTATTAGTAAGCTGGAAGTAAATCCAGTTTATTCCTTGTTACAGTGAAGCTTGGTTTTTAAGTAACCCCTACAAGGTGTTATAGTTCAAATCTCTCAAGTACTTACCAACTTGTCGAAGGTGTTTATTCACAAAATGCTGGAGTAACTCAGCAGGTCAGGCAGCATCTCAGGAGAGAAGGAATGGGTGACGTTTCAGGTCGAGACCCTTCTTCAGTGATTACAGCGAAAATTAGGACGCCGGAGAAGCATTGACAGCGTGGGAATTTCGGCGATGTTTCAGAAGACGGTGTTATCCCGACCTGACTCGGTATTGTCGTGGTCATTGTCATCGGGTAAAAGAAAAGTTCGGCGATCTGCTACGACTTCCCCAATGTTGGGTGAGTCCAGAACAAGGGGCCACAGTTTAAGGATAAGGGGTAGGCCATTTAGAACGGAGATGAGCAAAGAACTTTTTCAGTCAGAGAGTTGTGAATCTGTGGAATTCTCTGCCTCAGAAGGCAGTGGAGGCCAGTTCTCCGAATGCATTCAAGAGAGAGCTAGATAGAGCTCTTAAGGATAGCGGAGTCAGGGGGTATGGGGAGAAGGCAGGAACGGGGTACTGTAAGATTTGAGAAGTTTTCCCTCATTCTGAAATCAACACAAAACCAAAGAGCTGCAGTTTGGACATTTTAAACGGGAGACTGGGGCTGATAGCGGAGAAAGGCTGCAGTCAGTTTACCAAAGGATGTCACAATCTGTGGGTCCTAAAATGGCTGCAGGACCTCGTGACCAGCCACAAAAAAAAAAGGTAAAAACCTTACATCCCAGTCTCTAGGTTTTCTGCAAAGCCATGGCCAGAACAAAGGATGGGTATTGGCCATGCAGAAACCTACGAAACCAGGTCGGAGTCCAGACACTGGGGCGCTGACATCAGCATACTCACAATGCCCCAAGCCGACCTAAACAGTTCATCTCAGTGAGGGGGCACAATAGCCCATAGAAAACTACCTGGTAGGTGATGGGAAACCAGTTAACACCCATCACCTCACAATGAAATCCCAATTTACACCGTCTGGCCATCCCCGGTATCCCCGAACATAAGGCAGATCAGAAGATAAAACCTCATACATATCTTTTGAACAAAAGGATTCCAAGATCTGGCGGGAGATAGGACGGGTCAGAAACAGTATAACTGGCCACTACTTTGGGTGAAAAAGTTAAGACGGACAGGAGGCAAGAAGCGCAGAGAAAACCGGGTTCGAAGTCTGAAGTCAAGAAGAAATACTGGAAGAAGAAGCTGAAGCTAGAAGAAAACCTGCAAGAAACGCAAGCAGGCAAGAAAACGAATGCAGGAGGAAGAAAAGACAGGCAAGAAAAACGGATGCAAGAGAGAGGAACAGGCACGCAACTCGAGGAGAAATACTGCCAAACGAACAGCCAGTAACCCCAGTAATAGCCCCATGGTGAGCATGCATTCCAAATCCTACATATCCTGGACATAGTTTAGTGTAGAGGGGAGGGTGGTTGTGAATAAACGTTGGGTGTGTACTAAAATATGTGTTGGTCAAGGTTGCGATGCGTCGTGCGTTCCCCATCTTACAGTCGTGTATGTGTCTTGCAGAACTGTGTTTAAGAATTCATAAGTAAAAGGTATTCGTGTATATGCCTTATAGAACTGTGTGTGTTTTATGATTCATAGTTATAAGTATTCGTGTGATTCGGTATGTGTTTCATAGTCATGTATTATAGAACTGTATAAGTATTCATGGACAATAGTCCCAAGTGCTGAATAAAAGCCTTTTTCATTTAAACCCTGGTTTTAAAATCTGGTCTGGTTGAATTTTTTCTGCACTATAAGAGCTCCTGCATCTAAGCCCAGTGTCTAGAACCGTAAGGGGTGAGTGGGTCGAACCACTCACGGGGAACCAGTGTGCACGGCCTGGTCAAGGGATCAGAGCAAGGCACGGGGACCTTAGGTCGGGCGAAAGCTCGGCGCAGAAACCCCTTACAGATAATGGCGACCACGAAGGGACACTGGCAGCAGGATGATAGTGTACCAGAAAAGGATTTTAAAACTAGGGACATAATGGACGAGCGCATTGCGGACTATGTTTTTAGTAAGGTGAATATCACCAAACAATGGATGTGTGCGTTACTAGATAACAAGCGCCCACTGGATGCAGCGATCCGGTGGACGGCCAGTACAGCCCATAAGAAATCTGTAGAGAAGGCGGTCTGGCTGACCTGCTATAAAAAGCAGGTCCAGCTTTTGGACCGTGTGGTTGTGGCACAGGCAGCCCAGATCAGGGACCTTCAGGAGGAGGTAGAGGAGAAGGCTGCGGGTGGGAACCAGCTGATTGAGGCTCTGGACTCTTTAAACAAAGAGCGCCGGGTCGTGACCAACCGCCACGAAGCTAGGGTAGAACTCATGGAATGTCAGGCTACTGAGGCTATGCTCAGTGAGGGCAGGCTCCGGGAGCAGTGCGCTTCCCTGAGCCACCAGCTGGAGACCCAGGAAGAAAACCTCAAGGGGGTTAGGGCAGCCTACAAAATGATTTTGGAGGACAGGTCGGAAGGGGCCGACCACGGGGCATGCCTGCAGGAGATAGAGGGTCTGCGGAGTGCTTTAAATAAAGCAAGCGGGCTGGTTTGTTTAATGAACCCCTCAGCGGGCCAGTCACTAGCGGGTGCGAAGGTCCCGGTTCCGATCTCTAGAAAGACCATGGTGGCTTCAGCCCCCAGACTCCACAATTCCCCTAGCTACGAGGCATCCTGGAAAAGGGGTAGTGTAGGGGAAAGAGAGAGAGAGGAGCTCCCGGTAGAATACTCTGCACCGGCACCCATGTGCCCGGTCCTGGAAACCAGACAGGGACCCCCCATGGAGAATGGGGACACAGGACCCATTCAGAGCGAGATCGTGGTGCCCCACAACTCCCAGCATTTAAGAGCTATGATTGGGCATGTAACAAAATTGTCCGGATCAGGGGACCCCTCAATACATTTCAGGGAGATCGAGCAAACCGCCGCAATCAACGGTTGCGACGAGGGAGAACGGGCAAAATTGTTGCTGTTCTCCCTGGACAGCTCGATCCTCCAATGCCTCTCAGACGAGAGTAAAAGAGGGACCAGGACCTACGATCTCCTGCGGGACGAGGTCCTGGAAGTCTTGGGGGTGGGGGATGAGGGTCCTTTTGCCCGATTAGGGAAGACCCTCCAGATGGAGGGAGAACCCCCAAGAGTTTTTGCGGCGCGACTATGGACAGTATATCAGAGTAGTTGCCCGCACGTCCCCGCGCGGGATGACCTGGCCGGGAATGGGAGAGCCCAGTGGCTCCGATGTTTGGTATCAAACAGCCTGGCGGCCGTCAGGGAACAGGCGAAAGCCTGGTTTGATCCCACAAATAGCACGGAGGAGGCGGTTTTGGACCGTCTCACGGTTGGGTATAGGAATACCCGGAGTACGACCACCCGGTTAGTAAAAGGGAAGGTGCACGTAGCGGAGGCTACTGCACCGGCCCAAAAGGAGTGGCGACAGGAGGGTAACCCTACCACACAGTCCAAGTGTTTTAAGTGCGGTAAGGTGGGACACTGGCAGAAGGATTGCAGGGCCCACACCAAGGAAGATAGGGTTGGCACCACCCAGCGAGCCGATGTCCCAGTTAAGCCCGAGATCATCGAAACGATGATCGAGGTGATGCAGTCCCTCATGGCCGCACAGGGGAAGGTGGCAGTCCCTACCGGCTCCCCGGGTGCGGGGGGGGCACTGGACATTCCCCAATGACATCAGCCCATGCAGCCTGCCTATTTGTGTCCTCCCCGCTACGATGCGTGGAAGAGACCGCTTGTGGAGATGGTAATGGAGAGGCAAAGGGGCAGTTATCTGTTGGACACGGGGGCTTCATGCACCGTGGTCCACACAGAGGAACCCTTTGACTCTCCCCTGTCCACGGGGGTCCCTTTCGCACTGGCGGGGTTCACAGGGAAGGAACAGGCTGGCGCGCGTTCACAGCCAAGGATGAGGCAGGTCACGCAGACAGGCAAGGTTGCCTGCGTGAGGGGGGAGGACATTCTCCAGGAATGGAGGGTCTCCCGTTTTGGGTGGGATTCAGGTGAGGAAGAGCCTGATCAGCTCGACCAGGGGCTGGATCCCATTACGGAGGAAGAGGAGTCGGAGGGGGACGACAGTAACGTCCCCGACTCAAGCACCAGGAAGGCGGGGGTAGCGAGCGAAGGCTCACCACCTGTAGATACAGGTAGAGTGAGGCCGGATGCCGCGGGTATACCCAGCACCAAGGGGGCAGAGCTGGATGAGACGGGGCCAGGGTCGGCAGCTGCGGGGGGTACCCGAGCTGTGGCACGGCAGGAACCGGTCCTCAGCCAGGCTGTCCAGGGGGCAGTGTCTAAGGTGATCCTCCGTAGGTCCAGCAGGAAACCCCAACTTAGAAAGTTTTGGCCAGAGGTCAATCACGCCCCGAGGGAAGGGAGCCAAGTAGGGAGGAGGGAGCTTACGTTTCAGCGGAGGTTTAGCCCCCGACAGGCAGCGACAGGCTGCGGAGGATCAAAGGTGGGAGACAGCGTGGTGCAGCCGCAGGAGACGAACCGCTGCAGCCCTGACAGGGATTAGCGGAGCCGCCCTGGGAAGGCGGCACTGTATTATATTTTAGATAATATAAATAAGGATAGGTATTTTAGATAAGGATAAGCTATTTATGGATATTTTAGGTAATATAGATAAGGATAGGTATTTTAGATAAGTTTAAGTATTTTAGATAAGTTTTGTGGGGATAGTTAGCGTTTAAATAAAGTTGATGCGTCCAGGATGTGTGGGTGTGGGGTGCAGGCTGGGGGTCAAGAGACCCGCCCGCAGAGGCGTTTAACAAAGCCAAGCGCTCCCCAAGAGGCTGGCTATACCATTCTTCTTTATCTGTTTTCTGGAGTGGAAGGAGGCACTCGTATGGTGGATCTTTGCCACAGCGATCGGATGTGGGTGGACCTATCGGGGCCACACCAAGGACATCATCGTCTACGGCTGCTCCGGGGACACGGCTCCCATCGCGACCGATGGGACTGGAAGGAGGGAAGCGGAGGAGACCGCAGTTTACTTCCATGAAGGCCGGTGGCCGGGGTGGCTGGGATCGAACTCTTCAGAGTATTCCAGCGCCCCAGGTTTTGCTTATCGGGACTCTTCATTATTGTGCCCGAGAATCAAGATCATCGCCCAAAAGATCAGCGCCACCGTTGGCAAAAGGATCTGCCTGGTATGCACGGGGAAGGTCCCCGCGAGCAGGCGGTGGTGGCTGAGGAAAATGAGCAGGACAATGGCCAACTCCACTGTTGAGTGGGAGAGACTTAACAACAACACTCACAGAACTATTTCTGGGACTAAAGAACAGTTGAGTGTGTGTTGGGACAAATGGTGGGAACCGGATGAGGGGATTTATATGTGTATGTGGGGTTCAAGGTATCGTTGCCCCACGGGCAACAGCATATTTTTTTCAGAGACAGTGGCAGGATGATGGTAAGGGGATGAGGTGGGATGATAGCTCACGGGCTTGTGGGGTCCCCCTTTCCCCGATCCCGGTAAACGCCACTGAACTCATCACCAGACCACGCATGACACCTCCCACAGTTCCGCTGGCAGTAGCACAGGAGGGTGAGTGCCCAAAAACCACTAAGGGGCCCGGGAATGGCCTGGTACTGATACTGACTGACCAGGTATTGTACCAGGGGGTGCACTACGCGGTAGCCTCGGTGATTTTAAACCTCACCGAGGTGCGGTTGCCTGAGTGGTGCCCCAGGGAAACTGAAAGACTTACCGGGTATATCAAGGAGAATGGAGAGACCGTTACGTGCGGGTGGGCGAGCAGGACCCAGCCGCAAGCTGCTAGGAGGACGTGCCCCCCTCCACACCGAGTAGACTGTGTTTTATATTGTCCCTTTTAAAATTTGTATAAACTGTGTTTTTTGTATTGTTTTCTTCAAATTTGTATCAAGAGTGATTGTGAAGAAATGTACAAAATGTATCGTTTTGCTGTTGTGTTGTTTTCGTGTCCTACATTACAGCTGACACCAGTAGGAGGATGGCGGAGGCATCGGCCTGGGACAAGGTGTAGGTGTATATGTCCGACATGAAAATGTACATACTTGTAATATAGTTTTGCCCGGGACACGGGCAGTAAAGGTCAGCCTAAGAGATGGGGACTGTACGTTCGCAATGAAACACTAGTTTAGTTAAAACCTCAGGGGTCTGGATATGGAGAATCGGGAAAACATTGCTCAACCACATTATTTAATTGATTCGATAAGCTGGGGTTATGCAAATCAACAGGAGGGACTGTAAGATTTGAGAAGTTTTCCCTCATTCTGAAATCAACACAAAACCAAAGAGCTGCAGTTTGGACATTTTAAACGGGAGACTGGGGCTGATAGCGGAGAAAGGCTGCAGTCAGTTTACCAAAGGATGTCACAATCTGTGGGTCCTAAAATGGCTGCAGGACCTCGTGACCAGCCACAAAAAAAAAAAGGTAAAAACCTTACATCCCAGTCTCTAGGTTTTCTGCAAAGCCATGGCCAGAACAAAGGATGGGTATTGGCCATGCAGAAACCTACGAAACCAGGTCGGAGTCCAGACACTGGGGCGCTGACATCAGCATACTCACAATGCCCCAAGCCGACCTAAACAGTTCATCTCAGTGAGGGGGCACAATAGCCCATAGAAAACTACCTGGTAGGTGATGGGAAACCAGTTAACACCCATCACCTCACAATGAAATCCCAATTTACACCGTCTGGCCATCCCCGGTATCCCCGAACATAAGGCAGATCAGAAGATAAAACCTCATACATATCTTTTGAACAAAAGGATTCCAAGATCTGGCGGGAGATAGGACGGGTCAGAAACAGTATAACTGGCCACTACTTTGGGTGAAAAAGTTAAGACGGACAGGAGGCAAGAAGCGCAGAGAAAACCGGGTTCGAAGTCTGAAGTCAAGAAGAAATACTGGAAGAAGAAGCTGAAGCTAGAAGAAAACCTGCAAGAAACGCAAGCAGGCAAGAAAACGAATGCAGGAGGAAGAAAAGACAGGCAAGAAAAACGGATGCAAGAGAGAGGAACAGGCACGCAACTCGAGGAGAAATACTGCCAAACGAACAGCCAGTAACCCCAGTAATAGCCCCATGGTGAGCATGCATTCCAAATCCTACATATCCTGGACATAGTTTAGTGTAGAGGGGAGGGTGGTTGTGAATAAACGTTGGGTGTGTACTAAAATATGTGTTGGTCAAGGTTGCGATGCGTCGTGCGTTCCCCATCTTACAGTCGTGTATGTGTCTTGCAGAACTGTGTTTAAGAATTCATAAGTAAAAGGTATTCGTGTATATGCCTTATAGAACTGTGTGTGTTTTATGATTCATAGTTATAAGTATTCGTGTGATTCGGTATGTGTTTCATAGTCATGTATTATAGAACTGTATAAGTATTCATGGACAATAGTCCCAAGTGCTGAATAAAAGCCTTTTTCATTTAAACCCTGGTTTTAAAATCTGGTCTGGTTGAATTTTTTCTGCACTATAAGAGCTCCTGCATCTAAGCCCAGTGTCTAGAACCGTAAGGGGTGAGTGGGTCGAACCACTCACGGGGAACCAGTGTGCACGGCCTGGTCAAGGGATCAGAGCAAGGCACGGGGACCTTAGGTCGGGCGAAAGCTCGGCGCAGAAACCCCTTACAGTACTGATTGAGAATGATCAGCCATGATCACATTGAATGGCGGTGCTGGCTCGAAGGGCCAAATGGCCTCCTCCTGCACCTATTGTCTATTGTCTATTGACTTTGACAGTCGCCGGCAGTGGCCAAAAAGTTCGCCTAAAGTGTGACAGGCTCTCTTTTAAATTCTCTTTGAAGTTCTTTGAACTTTTGTAGCTTTGTCAGCGCCAGAAACGTTGCCAGACACTTCAGGCCTGCTACGTGATTCTACCAGGTTGAATGCAAAACAAAGCATTTCGCAGAACCTGGGTACAGGTGCAGATACAGTGAATCTGAATCATTAAATTGAATCATTGACTCCCCTCTGCCACAAGCAGGCCACAGCTGCAGTGTGTGCTCTCTACAAAACGCACAGCAATTCCCCACAAATGTCCCATGGACAGTGGGGGGGCCACATGAGTGGCGAGGGTGTTCTTACTTAGATGACTTTAGTTTGTAGGTACACCGAGCCCGTACCGACCAGCGATCCCTGCACAATAACACCATCCCACACACGCCAGGGGCAATTCACAACCTCATCAAGCCAATTGACACCTACCAGCCTTGGAGGGCATCTACAACACACGATGCCTCAGAAAAGCCACCAGCATTCACAAAGACTACTCACACCCCTGCAGTAGTCTGTTCGGTACTTCTACCACCGGGAAAACGCTACAAAGCCTTCTACGCCCGCACCTCCAGACTCAGGAACAGCTTCATCCCGAGGGCCATAGCTGCTATGAACCGGTCCTGCTGAGCCGGATGGTCACATCGCACAGTGAACCGGCACAGACCTACTTGAACTTTATACTGTTTTAAAACTGCTTCTGATTTTGTTTCACTGGGTTGTATAAATCTATACTGATTAGCTAATTAATTTATTGCATCGTATGGGAGGCGCATTCCCAATCTCGTTGTACCCTGTACAATGACAATAAAGATATATTGTATTGTATTGTATTGTAATGTATTGTATTAACCTACAACCCTGCATGTCTTTTTTTGGAGTGTGGGAAGAAACCAGAGCAATTCGGACAAAACGCACGCAGATCACAGGGAGAACGTACAAACTCCGTACAGACAGCACCCGTAGTCAGGATCAAATCGACTGGGCTTATATTCACTGGAATTTAGAAGGATGAGAGGGGATCTTGTAGAGACAGAAAAAGGGATTGGACAGGCTAGATGCAGGAAACATGTTGGGGGAGTCCAGAACCAGAGGTCACAGTTTAAGAATAAGGGGCAGAGTTGTGAATCTGTGGAATTCTCTACCACAGAAGGCAGTGGAGGCAAATTCACTGGATGTTTTCAAGAGAGAGTTAGATTTAGCTCTTAGGGATCAAGGGATATGGGGAAAAAGCAGGAACGGGGTACTGATTTTGGATGATCAGCCATGATCATATTGAATGGCGGTGCTGGCTCGAAGGGCCGAATGGCCTACCCCTGCACCTATTTTCTATGTTTCTATGTTTCTATGAATCAGGAAAAACTAAATCAACAGCTTGCCCCCATTACAGGAAGTATGTGGAGTTTGAGTTGAGGTCGAGTTTAGTTGATTGTCACGTGTACCGAGGTACAGTGAAAAGCTTTTGTTGCGTGCTACCCAGTCAGCGGAAAGACTATACATGGTCACAATGGAGCCGTCCACAGAGTACAGATGCATGATAAAGGGGAATAACATGAATAACGTTCAGTGCTAGATAAAGTTTGTAAAGACCGATCAAAGATTGTTCAAGGGTTTCCAATAGTAGTGCAGGACTGCTCTCTCGTTGTGGTAGGAAGGCGTTGGATAGGGTGCAGAAGAGGTTTACCAGGATGCCTGCTGGATTAGAAGAAATTAGTTATAAAGAGAGGTGAGACACACTCGGGTTGTTTTCTTTGGAGCATCGGAGGTTGAGGGGAGACCTGAGAGAGGTAGATTAAATGATGAGAGGCATAGATGGGGATGACAGTCAGAACCTTTATCCCAGGACAGAAATATCAAAGGCTAGAGGGCGAATTGTGTATAGAGGAGGCCCTAGTGAGAGCCTCAACTGTAATGGAAAAGTCTGAAGAAGGATCTCGACCCGAAACGTCACCCATTCCCTCTCTCCTAGATGCTGCCTGACCTGCTGAGTTACTCCAGCATTTTGTTCTACCAAAGACTAGAGGGCATAACTTTAAGGTGAGAGGGGAAAAGTGTATAGACAATAGACAATAGACAATAGGTGCAGGAGGAGGCCATTCGGCCCTTCGAGCCAGCACCGCCATTCAATGTGATCATGGCTGATCATTCTCAATCAGTACCCCGTTCCTGCCTTCTCCCCATAACCCCTGACTCCGCTATCCTTAAGAGCTCTATCTAGCTCTCTCTTGAATGCATTCAGAGAATTGGCCTCCACTGCCTTCTGAGGCAGAGAATTCCACAGATTCACAACTCTCTGACTGAAAAAGTTTTTCCCCATCTCAGTTCTAAATGGCCTACCCCTTATTCTTAAACTGTGGCCCCTTGTTCTGGACTCCCCCAACATTGGGAACATGTTTCCTGCCTCTAACGCGTCCATCCCCTTAATAATCTTATACGTTTCGCTAAGATCCCCTCTCATCCTTCTAAATTCCAGTGTATACAAGCCTAGTCGCTCCAGTCTTTCAACATATGACAGTCCCGCCATTCCGGAATAGGAGTTTAGTTTAGAGATACCGCGGGAAAACAGGCCCTTCGGCCCATCGAATCCGCACCGATCAACAATCCCTGCATGCTAACGCTATCCTACACATGCTGGGGACAATTTACAATTTCTACCAAAGCCAATTGACCTGCTCGTCTTTGGAGTGTGGGAGGAAACTGGAACACCCGGAGAAAGCCGACGCTGCTATGTGGAGAACGTGCAAGGAAGACGTTGTAATGACGACAGGTTGCTTAACTTCACATAAAGGTCTTCATTAGCCAAAAGCGGTGGAGCCCACAGATAATGAGTTCCACGCTCTCAAGCAGCTCGATTGTTCTAACATCTTATCAATAAAACCACGTAAACTCCGTTCAGACAGCACCGTGGTCAAGATCAAACCCGGGTCTCTGGCGCTGCAAGGCAGTAACTCTACTGCTGCGCCACAGTGAGTGATGCCCCATGTGCCATCATGTATGGTCTTTCTGCTGACTGGTGAGCACACAACAACAGTAAACTAAACTGAATTGGGAAACCACCGGAAATTCCCAATAGGGCAGTCATCATCCATGGGAGAAAAACAGGGTTATATTTTAGTTTAGAGATGCAGCGCGGAATCTCGTCCTTCGGCCCATCCAATCCACACCGACCAACGATCCATCAATATTAACACTCTGCCTCAGAAGGCAGTGGAGGCCAATCCTCTGAATGCATTCAAGAGAGAGCTAGATAGAGCTCTTAAGGATAGCGGAGTCAGGGGGTATGGGGAGAAGGCAGGAACGGGGTACTGATTGAGAATGATCAGCCACGATCAAATTGAATGGCGGTGCTGGCTCGAAGGGCCAAATGGCCTCCTCCTGCGCCTATTGTCTATTGTCTATAACACTATCCTGCACACAGTACGGACAATTTGCATTCTTACCAAGCCAATTAACCTACAAACCTGTACGCCTTTGGAGTGCGGGAAGAAACCGAAGATCTCGGAGAAAACCCACGCGGTCAAGGGGAGAACGTACAAACTCCGTACAGCCAGCACCCATGGTCAGGATCGAACCCGGTTCTCTGGCACTGTAAGCGCTGTAAGGCAGCAACTCTACCGCTGCGCCCAATATATATTTCTTCTTGTGAAAGAAGGAGCTGCAGATGCTGGTTTAAACCGAAGGTAGACACAAAAGGCTGGAGTAACTCAGCGGGACAGGCAGCATCTCAGGAAAGACGGAATGGGTGACGCTTTGGGAAGAAAGGTCTCGACCGAAACGTCACCCATTCCTTCTCTCCAGAGATGCTGCCTGTCCCGCTGAGTTACTCCAGCCTTTTGTGTCTACCTTGTTTTCTTCCTGATAAGCTTCTGTCATAACAGAAATGGACTTAGTTTTAAATTGTTCTGTGATAAAGCTTAATACATTTTTTCTTGCAGAACGGAATGTATCCTGGCAACTAACAACCAATCGATTCACATATTCACTTGTTGAATTTTGAAAAGTGCTGTTGTTTATCTGTGGTTAAATTTAGTAGAGCAGCCTCTGGTTTGGGAATGGGGACATCCATAAACACAAAGCCGAGTAAACTGACATGACAGAGGGAGAGGGGAGAGAGAGAGGGAGAGTGAGAGGGGGAGAGAGAGAGGGGGTT